>NC_064827.1:125832896-126152378 GCF_024166365.1 Elephas maximus indicus
TTCTAGTCTACACTATTCTGCTCTGCTGTACTCTTTTCTATTCGATTGTATTCTCTTCTACTGTGTTCAATTCTATTCTACCCCTAGTCTATCCTACCCTACTCTAATCTATTCTGTATGACTCGATTCCATGTATTTTGAAGCGATTCGGCTCAAATTGGCTGCATTCCACTCCATTCATCCCCATTCAGCTCAAATCGGTTCGATTCAGCTCTAATTGGCTCTAGTCGGCTCTAATAGGATCTATTCAGCTCTATTCGACTCTACTCGACTCTATTCATCTCTATTTGACTCCATTCAACTCCATTCTACACCATTCTACTCCATCCTACTCTATTCTCTATTCTACTGTGTTGTATTCTACCCTACTCTATTCTAATTGATTGGATTCGATTTGACATGAATCGATGGGATTCAATGCAATTTGATGGGATTCGACGCGATATGGGGTGATTTCACGGGATTTGGCGTGATTCACTTTGATTAGTAACAATTCAGCTCTTTTTGGCTCTATTTGGTTGTATTTGGCTCTATTCGGCAATATTCGACACTATTCTACTCTACTCTTCTATACTCTACTTGACTCTATTGTATTCTTTCAGTTCTGTTCTGCCTACTGCATTCTATCCTACCCTACCCTAACTTACCCTACTGTAATCTGTTCGATTCTATTCGACACACTTAAACGCGGTTTGACCTGATTCATGTCGTATCGGCTCGATTCGGCTCCTTTTTGCTCCATTAGGCTCAATTCGGTTCCACTCGGCTCTTTTCCACTCTATTCGGCTCTTTTTGGCAGTATTTGACTCTATTCTACTCTGCTCTACTCTTCTCTCCCCTACACTATTCTATTCTTTCTGTTCTGTTCTATTCTACTCTATTCTATTCTACCCTACCGTAATCTTACTTGCCCTATGCTAATCTATTCGATTTGATTGGACATTTCAATGTGATTTGACATGGTTCGTATCGATTCACCTCGAATTTGGTCGATTTGGCTGTATTCAGCTCTATTCAACTCTATTTGACTCTATTCTACCTTACTCCACTCTTCTCTAGTCTACTCTACTTAATTCTATTCTATTCTTTCTATTGTGTTCTGTTCTATTCTAACCTATCCTACCCTATCCTCCTCTACTCTAATCTGTTCATTCGATTCAACGCATTTTGACTCGATTCCATGCAATTAGGCTTGAACTGACTCAATTTAGCTCTATTTGGCTTGAATCGTATCAATTCGGCTCAATTAGGCATTAGTCTCGATTCGGCTCGATTCGACCTTATGTGGCCCTGTTCAGCTCTATTCCACTCTTTTCTACTTTATTCTTCTCTATTTGGCTCCATTCAACTCCATTCCACACCATTCTACTCCATTCTACACTATTCTGTTCTGTTCTACCCTACCCTACTCTAATCTATTCTAATTGATTCAATTCGATTCATCGCGATTTGTCTCGTTTCCTCTCCATTCAACTGGATTCTGCTCAAATTGGATCTATTCATCTATATTCTGCACTACTCAACTCTGACTATTTTACTCTACTCAACTCTACTCCATCCTATTCTTTGTATTCTGTTCTGTTCTATCCTATTCGGATTTGATTCGATTAGGCTTGAATGCCTCGATTCGTATCGATTTGGCTCTATTTGGCGCCATTTGGCTTGAATCGCGTCGGCTCTGCTCTATTAGACTCTTTCTACTCTATTCGTCTCTATTTGACTCCATTCAGCCCCATTCTATTCATTCCACACCATTCTACCCTATTCTGCTCTACCCTACCCTATCCTACTCTAATTTAATCGATTCGACGCGATTCCTCTATTGTATTCTATTGTATTGTTTCTATTCTGTTCTGTTCTATTCTACTCTATTTTACCCTACTCTATGCTACCCAACTCTAATCTGTTCTAGTCCATTCAGTTGGATTCGATTCGACCCATTTCAACGTGATTCCTCTGTATTTGGCTCTATTCAACTCTATTCTCTACTCTAGCCTACTCTATTCTGTATTCTTTCTGTATTGTTCTGTTCTATTCTATTCTGTTTTATTCTATGCTACTCTACCGTAACCGAACCTCCCCTACTCTAATCTATTCAATTCGATTCAACCAATTTTGACAGGTTTCGGGTCGAATTGTTTCGATTCATGTCTGTTTGGCTCCATTTAGCACGAATAGTGTCGATTCGGCTTGATTAGGCTGGATTTGGCTCGATTTGGCTCCTTTATGCTCTATATGCCTCCATTACGCTCGATTCAGCTCGATTCGGCTCAATTTGGCTTTATTTAGCTCGATTCAGATCGATTCGGCCCAATTTGGCCCGATTCGGAACTATTCAGCTCTATTCGGCTCTTTCTACTCTATTCGACTCCATTTGATTCCATTGCACACCATTCTACTCCATTCTACACTATTCTACTCTACCCGACTCTATTTTACTGTAATTGATTCAATGGGATTCGACGCGATTTGTCTCATTTCGTCTCCATTTGGCTCAATTTGTCTCTATTCGACTCTGTTCTACTCTATTCAACTCTACACTAATCTGCTCTGCTCTACTCTTTTATACTCTATTGTATTGTATTCTTTCTATTCTGTTCTACTGTGTTCAATTCTATTCTACTCTATTCTATCCTACCTTACTCTAATCTATTCTATTGGATTCGATTCCACACATTTCAACGCAATTCAGCTCAAATCGACTCCTTTGCACTCCATTCATCCCCATTCAGCTCAAATCGGTTCGATTCAGCTCTAGTCGGCTCTAATAGCCTCTATTCAGCTCTATTTGGCGCTATTCGACTCTACGCGTCTCCATTCATCTCTATTCAACTCCATTCGCCTCCATTCAACTCCATTCTACACCATTCTACTCTTTCCTACTCTATTCTATGTTATTGTACTCTACCCTACTCTAATCTATTCTAATAGATTGCATTCGATTTGACGTGAAACAGTGGGATTCAATGGGATTCAGTGCAGTTCGACGGGATTTGATGTGATACGGCACAATTCTGCGAGATTTGAAGCGATTCGTCTTGATTCGTATCGATTTGGCTGTATTTCGCTGTATTTGGCTCTATTCAGCAATACTCGGCTCTATTCTACTCTACTCTTCTATACTCTACTCGACTCTATTCTATTCTTTCAGTACTGTCCTGTTCTATTCTGTTTTGTTACCCTACTGTAATCTGTATGATTCTATTTGACACACTTGAATGCGATTCGGCCTGATTCAGGTTGTATTGGTTCTATTCAGCTCCTTTCCACTCCATTAGGCTCGATTTGGTTCTACTCAGCTCTTTTCCGCTCTATTCGGCTCTTTTCGGCAGTATTCGACACTATTTGACTCTACTCTATTCTTTCTGTTCTGTTCTACCTACCCTACCCTAACCTTACCTGTCCTACACTAATCTATTTGATTCGATTCGACACATATCAACATGGTTGGACATGACTCGTCTCGATTCACCCCAAATTTGGTCGATTCAGCTGTATTCAGTTCTGTTCAGCTCTGTTCAGCTCTATTCAACTCTATTCTACTGTACTCCACTCTTCTCTAGTCTACTCTACTTAATTCTATTCTATTCTTTCTATTGTGTTCTGTTCTATTCTAACTTCTCCTACCCTACCCTCCTCTAATCTATTTGATTCAATTCAATGCATTTCGACACGATTCCATGTCATTAGGCTTGAATTGGCTCGATTTAGCTCTATTTGGCTTGAATCGGGTCATTTCGGCTCGATTCAGCATAATTAGGTTCGACTCAACCTTATTCGGCCCTGTTCGGCTCTATTCAACTCTTTTCTACTTTATTCATCTCTATTTGGCTCCATTCGACTCTATTCCACACCATTCTACTCCATTCTACACTGTTGTATTCTGTTCTACCCTACCCTACCCTACTCTAATCTATTCTAATCAATTCGATTCATCCCGATTTGTCTCATTTCCTCTCCATTCGACTCGATTTGGCTGGAATTGGATTCGGCTCGAATTGGATCTCTATTCTGCACTTCTCGACTCTGACTATTCTACTCTACTCCATTCTACTCTTTGTATTCTCTTCTCTTCTACTCTCTTCTGCTGTGCCCTACTGTACCAAATCCCAGCCTAACCTACACTACTCTAATCTGTTCAATTTAATTCGATTCCATTTAATTCGACACCATTCGACCCGATTTAACACAATTCGACAGGATTCAGTGAGATTCCGCGAGATTCGACGGGTTTTGGTGGGATTTGATGGAATTCGGTGAGATTCAATGCAATAGGATGCGATTAGGTGTGAATTGGCTCGATTTTGCTTGGTTGGTTTTGTTTGTCTCTATTTGGCTCGTTTCAGCTCCGTTCAGCTCGAATCTGGTCAATTCGACTCGATTTGGCTTGATTCAGCTTGATTCGGACCTATTTGGCCCTATTAGGTGCTATTCACCTCTATTGAACTCTTTTCTGCTCTATTCATCTCTGTTCGACTCCATTCCACACCATTCTACTCCATTCTACACTATTCTATTCTATGGAACCCTACCTCACCCTACGCTATCCTAATCTATTCTTTTCTTTTCTATTCTGTTGTATTCTATTCTCGTTTTCTATTTTCTCTATTCCATCCTATGCTACTCTACCATAACCTATACTAAACTAACCTTCCCTGACCTCTGCTGTTCTATTCTAGTTTCTCTGTTCTGCCGTATGCTACCCTACCCTATGCTATCCCACCATACCGTACCCTACTATTAAAAAAAAAAAACCTACTATTAGGGGTACTCAATAAGGGTACTAGTTAGGGCAAGGGTACTAAAGGCAAGGGTACTAGTTCAGGCTACTAGTTAAGGCCAGGGTACTAGTTAAGGTAAGGGTGTTAGTTAAGGGTACTAGTTAAGGCCAGGGTACTGGTTCAGGGTACTAGTTAAGGCACAGTTGCTTGTTGAGGGTACTGGTTAAGGCAAGAGTACTAGTAAAGGCTACTAGTTAAGGCCATACTACTGCTTAAGGCTACTAGTTAAGGCAAGGGTACTAGTGAAGGCTAGTAGTTAAGGCAAGAATAGTTCAGAGTACTAACTCAGGGTACTTGTCAAGGCAAGGGTACTTACTATTCAAGGCTAGTTGTCTAGGCTACTGATCTATGCCACTAGTCTAGATGACTAGCCCAGCTTACTAGTCTAGGCTTCTACTCTAGCCTTCTCTTGTCTACTCTACTGTAGTCTACCATCGTCTACCCTAGTCTGCCCTATCATAAACTACCCTAACCTACTCTATTCTAATCTATTCAATTTGATTTGATTCAGAGTATTTCGATGCGATTGGACGTAATTATGCTTTAATTGGCTCGATTCAGCACCGTCAGCTCGATTTGGCTCGAATCGCTTTGATTCAGCTCGATTCTGCTCGTTTTGGCTTGATTCGGCTCAGTTCAGCCTTATTCGGCCCTATTCGGCTCGATTTGACTCTTTTCTACTCTATTTGTCTCAATTCGACTCCATTCTGCACTATTCTACTCTATTCTGTTCTACCCTACCCTAATCTATTCTAATCAATTTGATTGGACGCGATTCGAAGCAATTCGACACGATTCGTCTCGTTTTGTTTCCATTTGGCTCGATTCGGCTAGAATTGGCTCTATTCAGCTATATCCTGCACTATTTGACTCTATTCGACTCAAGTCTACTCTATTCTGCTCTACTGTTCTCTGTTCTACTCTAGTGTACTATATTCTATTTCTATTCTGTAGTGTTCTATTCTATTCTACCCTCCCCGCCCCTCACCTCCCCTTCTCTAATTTATTTGATTCGATTCGACGCATTTCCACGCCATTTGACGCGATTAGGCTTGAGTCAGCTCGATTCGGTTCGAATCGACTCTATTTGGCTCCATTTCACTCCATTCGGTTCGATTTGGCTTGAATGTGTCTGTTCTGCTGGACTCTGCTCGATTAGGCCTTATCTGGCCCTATTCGGTCCTATCCTGCTCTATTCGACTCTTTTCTACTCGATTCTTTTCTATCCGTCTCTATTCGACTCCATTCAACTCCATTCTATTCCATTAAACACCATTCTACACTATTCTACTCTACTCTATTCTACCCTTCCCTACCCTAACCTATTCTAGTGGATTCGATTTGATTTGACCCGATTCGAAGCGATTTGATGCGATTTGTCTCGTTTTGTCTCCATTCACTCAATTTGGCTATGTTCTGCACTATTTGACACTATTCTACTCTACTCTATTCTATTCTGTTGTATTCTTTCTATTCTGTTTTGTTCTGTTCTCTCCTATTCTGTTGTACTCTATTCTATTCTATCCTACCCTACCCTATTGCACCCCACACAAACCTACCCTGCTTTAATCTATTTGATTCAATTCAATTCAATTCGACGCGATTTGACGGGATTCCACAGCATTCGGTGAGATCCAAAGGGATTCAACGGGATTCGAAGAGATTCCATGCGATTCAACGTGATTCAGCAAGAGTCTATGAGATTCGACCCAATTTGAAGTTATTTGAGGTGATACGACGTGATTCGCCTTGATTCGACGACATTCGACGCAATTCGATGCAATATGAAGCGATTCGACCCAATTTGATGAGAAACGATGTGATTCGACGCCATTCGACGTAATTTGATGCGATTCGAAACTATTCGGCGACCAGTCGTTGCAATTCTGCTTGATTCAGCTCGATTAGGTGCGTTTCGTCACTATACGGCTCTTTTCGGCTGTATTCAGCTCCATTCAGCTCTATTCGTCTCTACTCAGCCTATTCGGCTCTATTCGAATCTACTCTTTTGCACTCTATTCAATTCTATTCCTTCTATTCCATTCTAATCTCTTCTATTCTACCCTCCCCTCCCCTACCCTTCTCTAATCTATATGTTTTGAATCGATTTGATGCATTTAACGCGATTTGACGCGATTAAGCTTGAATCGGCTTGATTCGGATCGATTTGCCTCTATTTGGCTCATTTAGGCTCCGTTCGGCTCATTTTGGCTTGAATCGCTTCCATTCTGCTCGATTCGGCCTTATTCGGCCCTATTCGGCCCTATTCTGCTCTATTCGACTCTTTTCTCCTCTATTCGTCTCTATTTGACTCCATTCTATTCATTCCACACCATTCTACACTATTCTACTCTGTTCTGCTCTACCCTACCCTACCCTACTCTAATTTACTCTGATCGATTCGACGCGATTCCTCTCATTTCATCTCCGTTCGGCTGTAGTCAACTCTATTATACTCTAGTCTACTCTATTGAACTCTAGTCTACTCTTCTCTATTCTATTGTATTGTTTCTATTCTGTTCTGTTCTACTCTATTCTACCCTACCCTATGCTACCCAACTCTAATCTATTCTAATCCATTCGATTGGATTCGATTCGACCCATTTCAATGCGATTCGGCTAAATTTGGCTCTGTTCGACTCTATTCTACTCTACTCTATTCCACTCTACTATACTCTTCTCTTTTCTGTATTCTTTCTGTATTGTTCTGTTCTATTCTATTCTGTTGTAGTCTACTCTACTCTACTCTATTCTACCCTACCATACCCGAACCTCCCCTACTCTAATCTATTCAATTCGATTCGACGAATTTTGACGCGGTTCGGGTCGAATTGGTTTGAATCGTGTCCATTTGGCTCCATTTGGCTAGAATATATAGTGTCGATTTGGCTTGATTCTGCTCGATTAGGCTCGATTCGGCTCAATTCAGCTCACTTCGGCCCGCTTCGGCCCTATTCGGCATTTTTCGGCTGTCTTTGGCTCTTTTCTACTCTATTCGACTCTATTCGATTCCATTGCACACCATTCTACTCCATTTTACACTATTCTACTCTTTTTTTACTCTACCCTACTCTAATTTACTCTAATTGATTCGATGGGATTCAATGCGATTTGTCTCGTTTCATCTCCACTCAGCTCGATTCAACTCTATTCGTCTCTGTTCTACTCTACTCTACACTATTCTGCTCTGCTCTACTCTATTCTTTCTATTCTGTTCTACTGTGTTCAATTCTATTCTACTCCATTCTATCCTACCCTACTCAAATCTATTCTACTGGGTTTGATTCCATGTATTTCGATGTGGTTCGGCTCAAATCGGCTCCATTCCACTCCATTCATCCCCATTCGGCTCAAATCAGTTCCATTCAGCTCTAATTGGCTCCATTTGGCTCTAGGCGGTTCTAATAGGGTCTGTTCAGCTATTTGGCTCTATTAGACTCTACTCAACTCTATTATCTCTTTTCGACTCCTTTCGACTCTATTCTACTCTCTTCTACACCATTCTACTCCATCCTACTCTATTCTATCGTATTGTACTCTAACCTACTCTAGTCTATTCTAATTGATTGGATTTGATTTGACTTGAATCGTTGGGATTCAATGCAATTCGATGGGATTCGATGCGATACGGCAGGATTCCGCAGTATCTGGCGAGATTTGTCTTGATTTCTATCCATTTGGCTCTTTTTGTGTCTATTTGGCTCTATTCGGCAATAGTCAACTCTATTCTACTCTACTCTTCTCTACTCGACTGTATTCTATTCGTTCAGTTCAGTTCTGTTCTACAGCATTCTATTCTACCCTACCCTACCCTACCTTACCCTACTGTAATCTGTTCGATTCTATTCAACACGCTTGAACGCGATTCGACCTGATTCAGGTCATATCGGCTCGATTCAGCTCATTTCTGCTCCATTAGACTCGATTCCATTCTACTCGGCTCTTTTCCACTCTATTCGGCTCTTTTTGGCAGTATTCAATTCTATTTGACTCTACTCTACTCTATTTCTGTTCTATTCTAGTCTACTCTATTCTATTCTACCCTACCCTACCCTACCCTACCCTACCCTACCCTACCCTACCCTACCCTACCCTACCCTACCCTACCCTACCCTACCCTACCCTACCCTACCCTACCCTAACCTTACCTGTCCTACCCTAACCTTACCTGTTCTACACTAACCTATTTGATTCGGCACATTTCAGTGCGATTTGACATGATTCGTCTCGATTCACCTCGAATTTGGTCGATTCGGCTGTATTCAGCTCTGTTCAGCTCTATTCGGCTCTATTCAACTCTATTTGACTCTATTCTACTGTACTCTACTTAATTCTATTCTATTCTATTCTTTCTATTGTGTTCTGTTCTATTCTAACCTCTCCTATCCTACTCTCCACTACTCTAATCTATTTGATTTGATTCAATGCATTTCCACGCGATTGCATGTTATTATGCTTGAATCGGCTCGATTTAGCTCTATTTGGGTTCAATAGGGTCAATTCATCTCGATTATGCTCGGTTCAGCATAATTATCCTCGACTCAACCTTATTCGGCCCTGTTCGGCTCTATTCAACTCTTTTCTACTTTATTCGTCTCCTTTTGGCTCCATTCGACTCCATTCCACACCGTTCTACTCCGTTTTACTCCATTCTACACTGTTGTATTCTGTTCTACCCTACCCTACCCTACTCTAATCTATTCTAATCGATTCGATTCATCCCAATTTGTCCCATTTCATCTCCATTCGACTCGATTCGGCTGGAATTGGATTCGACTCAAATTGAATTGGATCTCTGTTCTGCACTACTCGACTCTGACTATTCTACTCTCCTCAACTCTACTCCATTCTACTCTTTGTATTCTCTTCTCTTGTACTCTATTCCACTGTGCTCTACCGTACCAAATCCCAGCCTAACCTACACTACTCTAATCTGTTCAATTTAATTCGATTCCATTTAATTCGACACGATTCAACCCGATTTGGCACAATTCGACAGGATTCAGTGAGATTCCGCGAGATTCGACGGGTTTTGGTGGGATTTGATGGAATTCGGTGAGATTCAATGCAATAGGATGCGATCAGGTGCGAATTGGCTCGATTTTGCTCGGTTCATTTTGTTTGTCTCTATTTGGCTCGTTTCAGCTCCATTCAGCTCGAATTTGGTCTATTTGACTCGATTCGGCTTAATTTGGCTTGATTCAGCTTGATTCGGACCTATTTGGCCCTATTTGGCGCTATTCGCCTCTATTCAACTCTGTTCTACTCTATTCATCTCTTTTCGACTCTGTTCCACACCATTCTACTCCATTCTACACTATTCTGTTCTATGGAACCCTACCCCATCCTACCCTATCCTAATCCACTCTCTTCTTTTCTATTCTGTTGTATTCTATTCTCGTTTTCTATTTTCTCTATTCCATCCTATGCTACTCTACCATACCCTGCACTAAACTAACCTACCCTGACCTATGCTGTTTTATTCTACTTTCTCTGTTCGGCCGTATGCTACCCTACCTATGCTACCCCACCATACCATACCCTACTATTAGGGGTACTTAATAAGGGTACTAGTTAGGGCACGGGTACTAATTCAGTCTACTAGTTCAGGCCAGGGTACTAGTTAAGGTAAGGATGTTAGTCAAGGGCACTAGTTAAGGCCAGGGTACTGGTTCCAAGTACTAGTTAAGGCATGGGTGCTTGTTGAGGGCATTGGTTAAGGCAAGGGTACTAGTGAAAGCTACTAGTTAAGGCCACTCTACTACTGAGGGCTACTAGTTAAGGCAAGGGGACTAGTTGGAGCTACTAGTTCAGGGCCGGGAACTAGTTATGGCTACTAGTTAACTCAAGGCTACTAGTTAAGGGAACAGTACTAGTTAAGGCAAGGGTACTAGTTAAGGCTAGTAGTTAAGGCAAGGGTACTAGTTCAGGGTACTAATTCAGAGTACTTGTCAAGGCAAGGGTACTATTCAAGGCAAGTTGTCTCGCTACGGATTTATGCCACTAGTCTAGCTGACTAGTCCAACCTACTAGTCTAGGCTACTACTGTAGCCTTCTCTTGTCTACTCTACTGTAGTCTACCATCGTCTACCCTAGTCTATCCTATCATAAACTACCCTAACCTATTCTACTCTAATCTATTCAATTTGATTCGATTCAAAGTATTTCGATTCAGTTGGACGCGATTATGCTTAAACTGGCTCGATTCAGCACCATCACCTTGGTTCAGCTCGATTTGGCACGAATAGTTTCGATTCAGAACAATTCAGCTCGTTTTGACTCGATTCGGCTCGGTTCAGCCTTATTCGGCCCTATTCAGCTCGATTCGGCTCTTTTCTGCTCTATTTGTCTCTATTCGACTCCATTTGACTCCATTCAACACTATTCTACTCTATTCTGTTCTACCCTACCCTAATCTAATCTATTCTAATCGATTCGATAGGACGCGCTTGAAGCAATTCGACGCGATTCGTCTCGTTTTCTTTCCATTTGGCTCAATTCGGCTAGAATTGGCTCTATTCAGCTATATCCTGCACTATTTGACTCTATTCAACTCAATTCTACTCTACTCTTCTCTACTTTACTCTTCTCTGTTCTACTCTACTCTACTATATTCTCTTCTTTCTATTCTGTAGTGTTCTATTCTATTCTACCCTCCCCGCCCCTCCCCTCCCCTTCTCTAATCCATTTGATTCGATTCGATTGGACGCATTTCCACGCCATTGGACGCGATTAGGCTTGAATCACCTCGATTCGGTTCGAATCGGCTCTATTCGGCTCGATTTGGCTCCATTTCGCTCCATTTGGCTCGATTTGGCTCGAACGTGTCGATTCTGCTGGATCATGCTCGACTAGGCCTTATGTGGCCCTACTTGGCCCTACCCTACCCTATTCGACTCTTTTCTACTCTATTCATTTCTATCTGTCTCTATTCGACTCCATTCAACTCCATTCTATGCCATTAAACACCATTCTACCCTATTCTACCCTACCCTACCCTAAGCTATTCGAATGGATTCAATTTGATTTGACCTGATTCAAAGCGATTTGACGCGGTTTGTCTCGTTTTGTCTCCATTCGGCTCCATTTGGCTATGTTCTGCACTATTTGCCTCTATTCTACTCTTCTCTATTCTGTTGTATTCTTTCTCTTCTGTTCTGTTCTGTTCTCTCCTATTCTGTTGTACTCTATTCTATTCTACCCTACCCTACCCTACCCTACCCTACCCTACCCTACCCTACCCTACCCTACCCTACCCTACCCTACCCTACCCTACCCTACCCTACCCTACCCTACCCTACCCTACCCTACCCTACCCTACCCTACCCTACCCTACCCTACCCTACTGCACCCCACACAAACCTACCCTACTTTAATCTATTTGATTCAATTCGACGTGATTTGGCGGGATTCGAGGGCTTTCGATGAGATCCGAAGGGATTCAACGGGATTCGAAGAGATTCAATGCGATTCGACATGACTCAGCAGGATTCTATGAGATTCGATGCAATTCAAAGTTATTTGACATGATACTTCGCGATTCGTCGAGATTCGATGAGATTCGACGCAATTCAAAGCAATATGAAGCGATTCGACCCGATTTCACATGAAACGATGTGATTCGACGCCGTTGGACATGACTTGGTGCGATTCGAAGCTATTCGGGGACAGTCGTTGCGATTCTGCTTGATTCAGCTCGATTAGGTGCGTTTCGGCACTATACGGCTCTTTTCGGCTGTATTCAGCTCCATTCAGCTCTATTCATCTCTACTCGGCCTATTCGGCTCTATTCGAATCTACTCTTTTCTACTCTATTCTATTCCGTTCTAATCTCTTCTGTAATACTTACTCTATTCTATTCTAGCCTCCCCACCACTACCCTTCTTTAATCTATACGTTTCGATTCGATTTGATGTATTTGACGCGACTCGATCGGCTCGATTCGGATCAATTTGGCTCGATTCAGCTCAGTTAGGCTCCGTTCAGCTCGTTTTGGCTTCAGTCGCTTCCATTCTGCTCGATTCGGCCTTATTCGGCCCTATTCTGCTCTGTTCGACTCTTTTCTACTCTAGTCATCTCTATTTGACTCCATTCTACTCCATTCTATTCATTCCATACCATTCTAGACTTTTCTCTATTCTGCTCTACCCTACTCTAATTTGCGGTAATCGATTCGACGCGATTCCTCTCATTTCATCTCCGTTTGGCTCTATTTGACTCTACTCTGTTATACTCTAGTCTACTCTATTGTACTCTCGTCTACTCTTCTCTACTCTATTCTATTGTATTGTGTCTATTCTGTTCTGTTCTATTCTACTCTATTCTACCCTACCCTATGCTTCCCAACTCTAATCTATTCTAATCCATTCGATTGGATTCGAGTCCACCCATTTTGACGCGATTCGGCTCGATTTGGCTCTGTCCGACTCTATTCTACTCTACTCTATTCCCCTCTACTCTAGTCTACTCTTTTCCGTATTCTTTCTCTATCGTTCTGTTCTATTCTATTCTACTCTACTCTGCTCTACTCTACCCTACCACACCCGAACCTCCCCTGCTCTAATCTATTCAATTCGATTTGACGAATTTTGACGCGATTCAGGTCAAATCAGTTGAATTCGTGTCCATTGGGCTCCACTGGGCTTGAATAGTGTCGATTCGGCTCGATTTGGCACAATTCAGCTTGATTCGGCCTGCTTCAGCTCTACTTGGCTCTCTTGAGCTCTTTTCTACTCTATTCGATTCCATTGCACACCATTCTACTCCATTCTACACTATTCTACTCTACCCTACTCTAATTTACTCTAATTGATTTGATGGGATTCGATACGATTTGTCTCGTTTCATCTCCATTCGGCTCGATTTGACTCTATTAGACTCTGTTCTACTCTACTCTACACTATTCTGCTCTGCTCTACTCTTTTTTACTCTGTTCTATTGTATTCTTTCTATTCTGTTCTACTGTGTTCAATTCTAATCTACTCTGTTCTATTGCATCCTACCCTACTCTGATCTATTCTACTGGATTCGATTCCATGCATTTCGATGCGATTCGGCTCAAATCAGCTCCATTAGGCTCTAGTCGGTTCTAATACACTCTATTCAGCTCTATTCGGCTCTTTTAGACTCTACTCAACTCTATTATCTCTTTTCGACTCCTTTCGACTCCATTTGACTCCATTCAACTCCCTGCTACACCATTCTACTCCATCCTACTCTATTCTTCTGTATTCTACTCTATTGTACTCTACCCTACTCTACCTAATTGATTAGATTTGATTTGGCTTGAATCGATGGGATTCAAATGCAATTCGATGGGATTCAACGCGATACGGCACCATTCCATGGGACTCGGCGCGATTCGTCCTGATTTCTATCGATTCGGCTCTCTTTGGCTCTATTTGGCTCTATTCAGCAAGAGTCGACTCTGTTCTACTCTACTCTTCTACAGTCTATTCTACTCGACCCTATTCTATTCTTTCTGTTCTGTTCTACCACATTCTATTCTACCCTACCCTACCCTAATTTACCCTACTGTAATCTGTTCGATTCTATTCGGCACACTTGAACGCGATTCGACCTGATTCAGGTCGTATCGGCTCGATTCAGCTCCTTTCCGCTCCATTAGACTCGATTCGTTTCCACTCGGCTCTTTTCCGCTCTATTCAGCTCTTTGCAGCAGTATTCGACTCTATTTGACTCTAGTCTACTCTACTCTATTCTTTCAATTGTCTTCTATTCTACTCTATTCTATTCTACCCTGCCCTACCCTAACCTTACCTGCCCTACACTAATCTATTTGATTGGATTCAACACATTTCAACGCGATTCGACACTTTTCAACGCGATTCGACATGAGTCGCCTCGATTCACCTCGAATTTGGTCGATTCGGCTGTATTCAGCTCTGTTCGGCTCTGTTCCGCTCTATTCAGCTCTATTTTACTCTCTTCTACTCTACTCTACTTAATTCTATTCTATTCATTCTATTGTGTTCTGTTCTATTCTAACCTCTCCTACCCTACCCTCCTCTAATCTATTTGATTCGATTCAATGCATTTCGATGTGATTCCACGTGATCAGGCTTGAATCGGCTCGATTTGGCTCTCTTCAGCCTGCATCGGGTCAATTCAGGTCGATTCAGCATAATTAGGCTCGACTCAACCTTCTTCAGCCCCGTTCAGCTCTATTCAACTCTTTTCTACTTTATTCCTCTCCTTTTGGCTCCATTCGACTCCATTCCACACCATTCTACTCCGTTTTACTCCATTCTACACTGTTGTATTCTGTTCTACCCTACCCTACCTACTCTAATCTATTCTAATCCATTCGATTCATCCCGATTTGTCTCCTTTCCTCTCCATTCGACTCGATTTGGCTGGAATTGGATTCGGCTCAAATTGAATTGGATCTCTATTCTGCTCTACTCGACTCTGACTATTCTACTCTACTCAACTCTACTCCATTCCACTCTTTGTATTCTCTTCTCTTCTACTCTCTTCTATTCTATTCCACTGTGCCCTACCGTACCAAATCCCAGCCTAACCTACACTACTCTAATCTATTCAATTTAGTTCGATTCCATTTGACGTGATTCGGCTTCATTCGGCTCGATTTGGCCCGATTTGGCCCTATTCGGCGCTCTTCGCCTCTCTTCAACTCTTTTCTACTCTATTCATCTCTGTTTGACTCCATTCCACACCATTCTACTCCATTCTACACTATTCTATTCTACGGAACCCTACCCCACCCTACCCTATCCGAATCTATTCTGTTCTTTTCTATTATGTTGTATTCTACTCTCATTTTCTATTTTCTCCATTCCGTCTTATGCTACTCTCCCATACCCTACACTAAGCTCACCTTCCCTGACCTATGCTGTTCTATTCTATTTTCTCTGTTCTGCCATGTGCTACCCTACCCTATGCTACCCCACCATACTCTACCCTACTCTTTGGGGTACTCAATAAGGTACTAATTAAGCGTACTAGTTAGGGCAAGGGTACTGAAGGCAAGGGTACTAGTTCAGGCTACTAGTTAAGGCCAGGGGACTAGTTAAGGGTACTAGTTAAGGTAAGGGTATTAGTTAAGGGTACTCGTAAAGGCCGGGGTACTAGGTCAGGGTACTAGTTAAGGTATGGGTGGTGTTGAGGGTACTGGTTAAGGGAAGGGTAATAGTGAATACTACTAGTTACAGCCAAGCTACTCCTTAAGGCTAGTAGTTAAGGGAAGGGTACTACTTCAGGCAAGGGTTGTAGTTAAGGCTACTAGTTAGGGCAGGGGTACTAGTTCGGGGTACTAATTCAGGGTACTTTTCAAGGCAAGGATACTCTTGAAGGCCAGTTGTCTAGGCTACTGAACTATGCCACTAGTCTAGCTGACTAGTCCAGCTTACTACTCTAGGCTACTACTCTAGCTTTCTCTTGTCTACTCTACTGTAGTCTACCATCATCTATCCTAGTCTACCCTATCTTAAACTACCCTAACCTATTCTACTCTAATCTATTCAATTTGATTCGATTCAAAATGTTTCCATGCGATTGGACACGATTATGCTTGAATTTCTCAATTCAGCCCCATCAGCTCAATTTGGCTCAAATCGCTTCAATTCAGCTTGATTCTGCCCGTTTTGACTCGGTTCGGCTCAGTTCACCCTTATTCGGCCATATTCAGCTTGAGTCGACTCTTTTCTACTCTATTTGTCTCTATTCGACTCCATTCTACACTATTCTACGCTATTCTGTTCTACCCTACCCTACTCTAATCGATTCGATTGGACGCGATTCGAAGCAATTCGACGCGATTCGTCTCGTAGTCTTTCCATTTGGCTCAATTCGGCTAGAATTGGCTCTATTCAGCTATATCCTGCGCTATTTGACTCTATTCAACTCAATTCTACTCTACTCTACTCTACTTTACTCGTCTCTGTTCTACTCTACTCTACAATATTCTCTTCTTTCTATTCTGTAGTGTTCTATTCTATTCTACCCTCCCCTCCCCTTCTCTAATCCATTTGATTCGATTCGATTGGACGCATTTCCACGCCATTGGACGCGATTAGGCTTGAATCACCTCGATTCGGTTCGAATCGGCTCGATTCGGCTCGATTTGGCTCCATTTCGCTCCTTTCGGCTCGATTTGGCTCGAACGTGTCGATTCTGCTGGATCGTGCTCGACTAGGCCTTATGTGGCCCTATTTGGCCCTATCCAGCCCTATTCGACTCTTTTCTACTCTATTCATTTCTATCCGTCTCTATTCGACTCCATTCAACTCCATTCTATGCCATTAAACACCATTCTACCCTATTCTACCCTACCCTACCCTAAGCTATTCGAATGGATTCAATTTGATTTGACCTGATTCAAAGCGATTTGACGCGGTTTGTCTCGTTTTGTCTCCATTCGGCTCCATTTGGCTATGTTCTGCACTATTTGCCTCTATTCTACTCTTCTCTATTCTGTTGTATTCTTTCTCTTCTGTTCTGTTCTGTTCTCTCCTATTCTGTTGTACTCTATTCTATTCTACCCTACCCTACCCTACCCTACCCTACTGCACCCCACACAAACCTACCCTACTTTAATCTATTTGATTCAATTCGACGTGATTTGGCGGGATATGACGGCTTTCGATGAGATCCGAAGGGATTCAACGGGATTCGAAGAGATTCAATGCGATTCGACATGACTCAGCAGGATTCTATGAGATTCGATGCAATTCAAAGTTATTTGACATGACACTTCGCGATTCGTCGAGATTCGATGACATTTGATGCAATTCAAAGCAATATGAAGCGATTCGACCCGATTTGACATGAAACGATGTGATTCGACGCCGTTGGACATGATTTGGTGCGATTCGAAGCTATTCGGGGACAGTCGTTGCGGTTCTGCTTGATTCAGCTCGAGTAGGTGCGTTTCGGCACTATACAGCTCTTTTCGGCTGTATTCAGCTCCATTCAGCTCTATTCATCTCTACTCGGCCTATTCGGCTCTATTCGAATCTACTCTTTTCTACTCTATTCTATTCCGTTCTAATCTCTTCTGTAATACTTACTCTATTCTATTCTAGCCTCCCCACCACTACCCTTCTTTAATCTATACGTTTCGATTCGATTTGATGCATTTGACGCGATTCGATGTGATTAAGCTTCAATCGGCTCGATTCGGATCAATTTGGCTCGATTCAGCTCAGTTAGGCTCCATTCAGCTCGTTTTGGCTTCAGTCGCTTCCATTCTGCTCGATTCGGCCTTATTCGGCCCTATTCTGCTCTGTTCGACTCTTTTCTACTCTAGTCATCTCTATTTGACGCCATTCTACTCCATTCTATTCATTCCACACCATTCTACACTTTTCTCTATTCTGCTCTACCCTACTCTAATTTGCGGTAATCGATTCGACGCGATTCCTCTCATTTCATCTCCGTTTGGCTCTATTTGACTCTACTCTGTTATACTCTAGTCTACTCTATTGTACTCTCGTCTACTCTTCTCTACTCTATTCTATTGTATTGTCTCTATTCTGTTCTGTTCTATTCTACTCTATTCTACCCTACCCTATGCTTCCCAACTCTAATCTATTCTAGTCCATTCGATTGGATTCGAGTCCACCCATTTTGACGCGATTCGGCTCGATTTGGCTCTGTCCGACTCTATTCTACTCTACTCTATTCCCCTCTACTCTAGTCTACTCTTTTCCGTATTCTTTCTCTATCGTTCTGTTCTATTCTATTCTACTCTACTCTACCCTACCACACCCGAACCTCCCCTGCTCTAATCTATTCAATTCGATTTGACGAATTTTGACGCGATTCAGGTCAGATCAGTTGAATTCGTGTCCATTGGGCTCCATTGGGCTTGAATAGTGTCGATTCGGCTCGATTTGGCACAATTCAGCTTGATTCGGCCTGCTTCAGCTCTACTTGGCTCTCCTGAGCTCTTTTCTACTCTATTCGACTCCATTGCACACCATTCTACTCCATTCTACACTAGTCTACTCTACCCTACTGTAATTTGCTCTAATTGATTCGATGGGATTCGATACGATTTGTCTCGTTTCATCTCCATTCGGCTCGATTTGACTCTATTAGACTCTGTTCTACTCTACTCTACACTATTCTGCTCTGCTCTATTCTTTTTTACTCTGTTCTATTGTATTCTTTCTATTCTGTTCTACTGTGTTCAATTCTAATCTACTCTGTTCTATTGCATCCTACCCTACTCTGATCTATTCTACTGGATTCGATTCCATGCATTTCGATGCGATTCGGCTCAAATCAGCTCCATTAGGCTCTAGTCGGTTCTAATACACTCTATTCAGCTCTATTCGGCTCTTTTAGACTCTACTCAACTCTATTATCTCTTTTCGACTCCTTTCGACTCCATTTGACTCCATTCAACTCCCTGCTACACCATTCTACTCCATCCTACTCTATTCTTCTGTATTCTACTCTATTGTACTCTACCCTACTCTACCTAATTGATTAGATTTGATTTGGCTTGAATCGATGGGATTCAAATGCAATTCGATGGGATTCAACGCGATACGGCACCATTCCATGGGACTCGGCGCGATTCGTCCTGATTTCTATCGATTCGGCTCTTTTTGGCTCTATTTGGCTCTATTCAGCAAGAGTCGACTCTGTTCTACTCTACTCTTCTACAGTCTATTCTACTCGACCCTATTCTATTCTTTCTGTTCTGTTCTACCACATTCTATTCTACCCTACCCTACCCTAATTTACCCTACTGTAATCTGTTCGATTCTATTCGGCACACTTGAACGCGATTCGACCTGATTCAGGTCGTATCGGCTCGATTCAGCTCCTTTCCGCTCCATTAGACTCGATTCGTTTCCACTCGGCTCTTTTCCGCTCTATTCAGCTCTTTGCAGCAGTATTCGACTCTATTTGACTCTAGTCTACTCTACTCTATTCTTTCAATTGTCTTCTATTCTACTCTATTCTATTCTACCCTGCCCTACCCTAACCTTACCTGCCCTACACTAATCTATTTGATTGGATTCAACACATTTCAACGCGATTCGACACTTTTCAACGTGATTCGACATGAGTCGCCTCGATTCACCTCGAATTTGGTCGATTCGGCTGTATTCAGCTCTGTTCGGCTCTGTTCCGCTCTATTCAGCTCTATTTTACTCTCTTCTACTCTACTCTACTCTACTTAATTCTATTCTATTCTTTCTATTGTGTTCTGTTCTATTCTAACCTCTCCTACCCTACCCTCCTCTAATCTATTTGATTCGATTCAATGCATTTCGATGTGATTCCACGTGATTAGGCTTGAATCGGCTCGATTTGGCTCTCTTCAGCCTGCATCGGGTCAATTCAGGTCGATTCAGCATAATTAGGCTCGACTCCACCTTCTTCAGCCCCGTTCAGCTCTATTCAACTCTTTTCTACTTTATTCCTCTCCTTTTGGCTCCATTCGACTCCATTCCACACCATTCTACTCCGTTTTACTCCATTCTACACTGTTGTATTCTGTTCTACCCTACCCTACCTACTCTAATCTATTCTAATCCATTCGATTCATCCCGATTTGTCTCCTTTCCTCTCCATTCGACTCGATTCGGCTGGAATTGGATTCGGCTCAAATTGAATTGGATCTCTATTCTGCTCTACTCGACTCTGACTATTCTACTCTACTCAACTCTACTCCATTCCACTCTTTGTATTCTCTTCTCTTCTACTCTCTTCTATTCTATTCCACTGTGCCCTACCGTACCAAATCCCAGCCTAACCTACACTACTCTAATCTATTCAATTTAGTTCGATTCCATTTGACGTGATTCGGCTTCATTCGGCTCGATTTGGCCCGATTTGGCCCTATTCGGCGCTCTTCGCCTCTCTTCAACTCTTTTCTACTCTATTCATCTCTGTTTGACTCCATTCCACACCATTCTACTCCATTCTACACTATTCTATTCTACGGAACCCTACCCCACCCTACCCTATCCGAATCTATTCTGTTCTTTTCTATTATGTTGTATTCTACTCTCATTTTCTATTTTCTCCATTCCGTCTTATGCTACTCTCCCATACCCTACACTAAGCTCACCTTCCCTGACCTATGCTGTTCTATTCTATTTTCTCTGTTCTGCCATGTGCTACCCTACCCTATGCTACCCCACCATACTCTACCCTACTCTTTGGGGTACTCAATAAGGTACTAATTAAGCGTACTAGTTAGGGCAAGGGTACTGAAGGCAAGGGTACTAGTTCAGGCTACTAGTTAAGGCCAGGGGACTAGTTAAGGGTACTAGTTAAGGTAAGGGTATTAGTTAAGGGTACTCGTAAAGGCCGGGGTACTAGGTCAGGGTACTAGTTAAGGTATGGGTGGTGTTGAGGGTACTGGTTAAGGGAAGGGTAATAGTGAATACTACTAGTTACAGCCAAGCTACTCCTTAAGGCTACTAGTTAAGGGAAGGGTACTAGTTCAGGCAAGGGTTGTAGTTAAGGCTACTAGTTAGGGCAGGGGTACTAGTTCGGGGTACTAATTCAGGGTACTTTTCAAGGCAAGGATACTCTTGAAGGCCAGTTGTCTAGGCTACTGAACTATGCCACTAGTCTAGCTGACTAGTCCAGCTTACTACTCTAGGCTACTACTCTAGCTTTCTCTTGTCTACTCTACTGTAGTCTACCATCATCTATCCTAGTCTACCCTATCTTAAACTACCCTAACCTATTCTACTCTAATCTATTCAATTTGATTCGATTCAAAATGTTTCCATGCGATTGGACACGATTATGCTTGAATTTCTCAATTCAGCCCCATCAGCTCAATTTGGCTCAAATCGCTTCAATTCAGCTTGATTCTGCCCGTTTTGACTCGATTCGGCTCAGTTCACCCTTATTCGGCCATATTCAGCTTGAGTCGACTCTTTTCTACTCTATTTGTCTCTATTCGACTCCATCCTACACTATTCTACGCTATTCTGTTCTACCCTACCCTACTCTAATCGATTCGATTGGACGCGATTCGAAGCAATTCGACGCGATTCGTCTCGTTTTCTTTCCATTTGGCTCAATTCGGCTAGAATTGGCTCTATTCAGCTATATCCTGCACTATTTGACTCTATTCAACTCAATTCTACTCTACTCTTCTCTACTTTACTCTTCTCTGTTCTACTCTACTCTACTCTACTCTATTCTCTTTCTATTCTGTAGTGTTCTATTCTATTCTACCCTCCCCGCCCCTCCCCTCCCCTTCTCTAATCCATTTGATTCGATTCGATTGGACGCATTTCCACGCCATTGGACGCGATTAGGCTTGAATCACCTCGATTCGGTTCGAATCGGCTCTATTCGGCTCGATTTGGCTCCATTTCGCTCCATTTGGCTCGATTTGGCTCGAACGTGTCGATTCTGCTGGATCATGCTCGACTAGGCCTTATGTGGCCCTACTTGGCCCTACCCTACCCTATTCGACTCTTTTCTATTCTATTCATTTCTATCTGTCTCTATTCGACTCCTTTCAACTCCATTCTATGCCATTAAACACCATTCTACCCTATTCTACCCTACCCTACCCTAAGCTATTCGAATGGATTCAATTTGATTTGACCTGATTCAAAGCGATTTGACGCGGTTTGTCTCGTTTTGTCTCCATTCGGCTCCATTTGGCTATGTTCTGCACTATTTGCCTCTATTCTACTCTTCTCTATTCTGTTGTATTCTTTCTCTTCTGTTCTGTTCTGTTCTCTCCTATTCTGTTGTACTCTATTCTATTCTACCCTACCCTACCCTACCCTACCCTACCCTACCCTACCCTACCCTACCCTACCCTACCCTACCCTACCCTACCCTACCCTACCCTACCCTACCCTACCCTACCCTACCCTACCCTACCCTACTGCACCCCACACAAACCTACCCTACTTTAATCTATTTGATTCAATTCGACGTGATTTGGCGGGATTCGAGGGCTTTCGATGAGATCCGAAGGGATTCAACGGGATTCGAAGAGATTCAATGCGATTCGACATGACTCAGCAGGATTCTATGAGATTCGATGCAATTCAAAGTTATTTGACATGATACTTCGCGATTCGTCGAGATTCGATGAGATTCGACGCAATTCAAAGCAATATGAAGCGATTCGACCCGATTTCACATGAAACGATGTGATTCGACGCCGTTGGACATGACTTGGTGCGATTCGAAGCTATTCGGGGACAGTCGTTGGGATTCTGCTTGATTCAGCTCGATTAGGTGCGTTTCGGCACTATACGGCTCTTTTCGGCTGTATTCAGCTCCATTCAGCTCTATTCATCTCTACTCGGCCTATTCGGCTCTATTCGAATCTACTCTTTTCTACTCTATTCTATTCCGTTCTAATCTCTTCTGTAATACTTACTCTATTCTATTCTAGCCTCCCCACCACTACCCTTCTTTAATCTATACGTTTCGATTCGATTTGATGTATTTGACGCGACTCGATCGGCTCGATTCGGATCAATTTGGCTCGATTCAGCTCAGTTAGGCTCCGTTCAGCTCGTTTTGGCTTCAGTCGCTTCCATTCTGCTCGATTCGGCCTTATTCGGCCCTATTCTGCTCTGTTCGACTCTTTTCTACTCTAGTCATCTCTATTTGACTCCATTCTACTCCATTCTATTCATTCCATACCATTCTAGACTTTTCTCTATTCTGCTCTACCCTACTCTAATTTGCGGTAATCGATTCGACGCGATTCCTCTCATTTCATCTCCGTTTGGCTCTATTTGACTCTACTCTGTTATACTCTAGTCTACTCTATTGTACTCTCGTCTACTCTTCTCTACTCTATTCTATTGTATTGTGTCTATTCTGTTCTGTTCTATTCTACTCTATTCTACCCTACCCTATGCTTCCCAACTCTAATCTATTCTAATCCATTCGATTGGATTCGAGTCCACCCATTTTGACGCGATTCGGCTCGATTTGGCTCTGTCCGACTCTATTCTACTCTACTCTATTCCCCTCTACTCTAGTCTACTCTTTTCCGTATTCTTTCTCTATCGTTCTGTTCTATTCTATTCTACTCTACTCTGCTCTACTCTACCCTACCACACCCGAACCTCCCCTGCTCTAATCTATTCAATTCGATTTGATGAATTTTGACGCGATTCAGGTCAAATCAGTTGAATTCGTGTCCATTGGGCTCCACTGGGCTTGAATAGTGTCGATTCGGCTCGATTTGGCACAATTCAGCTTGATTCGGCCTGCTTCAGCTCTACTTGGCTCTCTTGAGCTCTTTTCTACTCTATTCGATTCCATTGCACACCATTCTACTCCATTCTACACTATTCTACTCTACCCTACTCTAATTTACTCTAATTGATTTGATGGGATTCGATACGATTTGTCTCGTTTCATCTCCATTCGGCTCGATTTGACTCTATTAGACTCTGTTCTACTCTACTCTACACTATTCTGCTCTGCTCTACTCTTTTTTACTCTGTTCTATTGTATTCTTTCTATTCTGTTCTACTGTGTTCAATTCTAATCTACTCTGTTCTATTGCATCCTACCCTACTCTGATCTATTCTACTGGATTCGATTCCATGCATTTCGATGCGATTCGGCTCAAATCAGCTCCATTAGGCTCTAGTCGGTTCTAATACACTCTATTCAGCTCTATTCGGCTCTTTTAGACTCTACTCAACTCTATTATCTCTTTTCGACTCCTTTCGACTCCATTTGACTCCATTCAACTCCCTGCTACACCATTCTACTCCATCCTACTCTATTCTTCTGTATTCTACTCTATTGTACTCTACCCTACTCTACCTAATTGATTAGATTTGATTTGGCTTGAATCGATGGGATTCAAATGCAATTCGATGGGATTCAACGCGATACGGCACCATTCCATGGGACTCGGCGCGATTCGTCCTGATTTCTATCGATTTGGCTCTCTTTGGCTCTATTTGGCTCTATTCAGCAAGAGTCGACTCTGTTCTACTCTACTGTTCTACAGTCTATTCTACTCGACCCTATTCTATTCTTTCTGTTCTGTTCTACCACATTCTATTCTACCCTACCCTACCCTAATTTACCCTACTGTAATCTGTTCGATTCTATTCGGCACACTTGAACGCGATTCGACCTGATTCAGGTCGTATCGGCTCGATTCAGCTCCTTTCCGCTCCATTAGACTCGATTCGTTTCCACTCGGCTCTTTTCCGCTCTATTCAGCTCTTTGCAGCAGTATTCGACTCTATTTGACTCTAGTCTACTCTACTCTATTCTTTCAATTGTCTTCTATTCTACTCTATTCTATTCTACCCTGCCCTACCCTAACCTTACCTGCCCTACACTAATCTATTTGATTGGATTCAACACATTTCAACGCGATTCGACACTTTTCAACGCGATTCGACATGAGTCGCCTCGATTCACCTCGAATTTGGTCGATTCGGCTGTATTCAGCTCTGTTCGGCTCTGTTCCGCTCTATTCAGCTCTATTTTACTCTCTTCTACTCTACTCTACTTAATTCTATTCTATTCATTCTATTGTGTTCTGTTCTATTCTAACCTCTCCTACCCTACCCTCCTCTAATCTATTTGATTCGATTCAATGCATTTCGATGTGATTCCACGTGATCAGGCTTGAATCGGCTCGATTTGGCTCTCTTCAGCCTGCATCGGGTCAATTCAGGTCGATTCAGCATAATTAGGCTCGACTCAACCTTCTTCAGCCCCGTTCAGCTCTATTCAACTCTTTTCTACTTTATTCCTCTCCTTTTGGCTCCATTCGACTCCATTCCACACCATTCTACTCCGTTTTACTCCATTCTACACTGTTGTATTCTGTTCTACCCTACCCTACCTACTCTAATCTATTCTAATCCATTCGATTCATCCCGATTTGTCTCCTTTCCTCTCCATTCGACTCGATTTGGCTGGAATTGGATTCGGCTCAAATTGAATTGGATCTCTATTCTGCTCTACTCGACTCTGACTATTCTACTCTACTCAACTCTACTCCATTCCACTCTTTGTATTCTCTTCTCTTCTACTCTCTTCTATTCTATTCCACTGTGCCCTACCGTACCAAATCCCAGCCTAACCTACACTACTCTAATCTATTCAATTTAGTTCGATTCCATTTGACGTGATTCGGCTTCATTCGGCTCGATTTGGCCCGATTTGGCCCTATTCGGCGCTCTTCGCCTCTCTTCAACTCTTTTCTACTCTATTCATCTCTGTTTGACTCCATTCCACACCATTCTACTCCATTCTACACTATTCTATTCTACGGAACCCTACCCCACCCTACCCTATCCGAATCTATTCTGTTCTTTTCTATTATGTTGTATTCTACTCTCATTTTCTATTTTCTCCATTCCGTCTTATGCTACTCTCCCATACCCTACACTAAGCTCACCTTCCCTGACCTATGCTGTTCTATTCTATTTTCTCTGTTCTGCCATGTGCTACCCTACCCTATGCTACCCCACCATACTCTACCCTACTCTTTGGGGTACTCAATAAGGTACTAATTAAGCGTACTAGTTAGGGCAAGGGTACTGAAGGCAAGGGTACTAGTTCAGGCTACTAGTTAAGGCCAGGGGACTAGTTAAGGGTACTAGTTAAGGTAAGGGTATTAGTTAAGGGTACTCGTAAAGGCCGGGGTACTAGGTCAGGGTACTAGTTAAGGTATGGGTGGTGTTGAGGGTACTGGTTAAGGGAAGGGTAATAGTGAATACTACTAGTTACAGCCAAGCTACTCCTTAAGGCTAGTAGTTAAGGGAAGGGTACTACTTCAGGCAAGGGTTGTAGTTAAGGCTACTAGTTAGGGCAGGGGTACTAGTTCGGGGTACTAATTCAGGGTACTTTTCAAGGCAAGGATACTCTTGAAGGCCAGTTGTCTAGGCTACTGAACTATGCCACTAGTCTAGCTGACTAGTCCAGCTTACTACTCTAGGCTACTACTCTAGCTTTCTCTTGTCTACTCTACTGTAGTCTACCATCATCTATCCTAGTCTACCCTATCTTAAACTACCCTAACCTATTCTACTCTAATCTATTCAATTTGATTCGATTCAAAATGTTTCCATGCGATTGGACACGATTATGCTTGAATTTCTCAATTCAGCCCCATCAGCTCAATTTGGCTCAAATCGCTTCAATTCAGCTTGATTCTGCCCGTTTTGACTCGGTTCGGCTCAGTTCACCCTTATTCGGCCATATTCAGCTTGAGTCGACTCTTTTCTACTCTATTTGTCTCTATTCGACTCCATTCTACACTATTCTACGCTATTCTGTTCTACCCTACCCTACTCTAATCGATTCGATTGGACGCGATTCGAAGCAATTCGACGCGATTCGTCTCGTAGTCTTTCCATTTGGCTCAATTCGGCTAGAATTGGCTCTATTCAGCTATATCCTGCGCTATTTGACTCTATTCAACTCAATTCTACTCTACTCTACTCTACTTTACTCGTCTCTGTTCTACTCTACTCTACAATATTCTCTTCTTTCTATTCTGTAGTGTTCTATTCTATTCTACCCTCCCCTCCCCTTCTCTAATCCATTTGATTCGATTCGATTGGACGCATTTCCACGCCATTGGACGCGATTAGGCTTGAATCACCTCGATTCGGTTCGAATCGGCTCGATTCGGCTCGATTTGGCTCCATTTCGCTCCTTTCGGCTCGATTTGGCTCGAACGTGTCGATTCTGCTGGATCGTGCTCGACTAGGCCTTATGTGGCCCTATTTGGCCCTATCCAGCCCTATTCGACTCTTTTCTACTCTATTCATTTCTATCCGTCTCTATTCGACTCCATTCAACTCCATTCTATGCCATTAAACACCATTCTACCCTATTCTACCCTACCCTACCCTAAGCTATTCGAATGGATTCAATTTGATTTGACCTGATTCAAAGCGATTTGACGCGGTTTGTCTCGTTTTGTCTCCATTCGGCTCCATTTGGCTATGTTCTGCACTATTTGCCTCTATTCTACTCTTCTCTATTCTGTTGTATTCTTTCTCTTCTGTTCTGTTCTGTTCTCTCCTATTCTGTTGTACTCTATTCTATTCTACCCTACCCTACCCTACCCTACCCTACTGCACCCCACACAAACCTACCCTACTTTAATCTATTTGATTCAATTCGACGTGATTTGGCGGGATATGACGGCTTTCGATGAGATCCGAAGGGATTCAACGGGATTCGAAGAGATTCAATGCGATTCGACATGACTCAGCAGGATTCTATGAGATTCGATGCAATTCAAAGTTATTTGACATGACACTTCGCGATTCGTCGAGATTCGATGACATTTGATGCAATTCAAAGCAATATGAAGCGATTCGACCCGATTTGACATGAAACGATGTGATTCGACGCCGTTGGACATGATTTGGTGCGATTCGAAGCTATTCGGGGACAGTCGTTGCGGTTCTGCTTGATTCAGCTCGAGTAGGTGCGTTTCGGCACTATACAGCTCTTTTCGGCTGTATTCAGCTCCATTCAGCTCTATTCATCTCTACTCGGCCTATTCGGCTCTATTCGAATCTACTCTTTTCTACTCTATTCTATTCCGTTCTAATCTCTTCTGTAATACTTACTCTATTCTATTCTAGCCTCCCCACCACTACCCTTCTTTAATCTATACGTTTCGATTCGATTTGATGCATTTGACGCGATTCGATGTGATTAAGCTTCAATCGGCTCGATTCGGATCAATTTGGCTCGATTCAGCTCAGTTAGGCTCCATTCAGCTCGTTTTGGCTTCAGTCGCTTCCATTCTGCTCGATTCGGCCTTATTCGGCCCTATTCTGCTCTGTTCGACTCTTTTCTACTCTAGTCATCTCTATTTGACGCCATTCTACTCCATTCTATTCATTCCACACCATTCTACACTTTTCTCTATTCTGCTCTACCCTACTCTAATTTGCGGTAATCGATTCGACGCGATTCCTCTCATTTCATCTCCGTTTGGCTCTATTTGACTCTACTCTGTTATACTCTAGTCTACTCTATTGTACTCTCGTCTACTCTTCTCTACTCTATTCTATTGTATTGTCTCTATTCTGTTCTGTTCTATTCTACTCTATTCTACCCTACCCTATGCTTCCCAACTCTAATCTATTCTAGTCCATTCGATTGGATTCGAGTCCACCCATTTTGACGCGATTCGGCTCGATTTGGCTCTGTCCGACTCTATTCTACTCTACTCTATTCCCCTCTACTCTAGTCTACTCTTTTCCGTATTCTTTCTCTATCGTTCTGTTCTATTCTATTCTACTCTACTCTACCCTACCACACCCGAACCTCCCCTGCTCTAATCTATTCAATTCGATTTGACGAATTTTGACGCGATTCAGGTCAGATCAGTTGAATTCGTGTCCATTGGGCTCCATTGGGCTTGAATAGTGTCGATTCGGCTCGATTTGGCACAATTCAGCTTGATTCGGCCTGCTTCAGCTCTACTTGGCTCTCCTGAGCTCTTTTCTACTCTATTCGACTCCATTGCACACCATTCTACTCCATTCTACACTAGTCTACTCTACCCTACTGTAATTTGCTCTAATTGATTCGATGGGATTCGATACGATTTGTCTCGTTTCATCTCCATTCGGCTCGATTTGACTCTATTAGACTCTGTTCTACTCTACTCTACACTATTCTGCTCTGCTCTATTCTTTTTTACTCTGTTCTATTGTATTCTTTCTATTCTGTTCTACTGTGTTCAATTCTAATCTACTCTGTTCTATTGCATCCTACCCTACTCTGATCTATTCTACTGGATTCGATTCCATGCATTTCGATGCGATTCGGCTCAAATCAGCTCCATTAGGCTCTAGTCGGTTCTAATACACTCTATTCAGCTCTATTCGGCTCTTTTAGACTCTACTCAACTCTATTATCTCTTTTCGACTCCTTTCGACTCCATTTGACTCCATTCAACTCCCTGCTACACCATTCTACTCCATCCTACTCTATTCTTCTGTATTCTACTCTATTGTACTCTACCCTACTCTACCTAATTGATTAGATTTGATTTGGCTTGAATCGATGGGATTCAAATGCAATTCGATGGGATTCAACGCGATACGGCACCATTCCATGGGACTCGGCGCGATTCGTCCTGATTTCTATCGATTCGGCTCTTTTTGGCTCTATTTGGCTCTATTCAGCAAGAGTCGACTCTGTTCTACTCTACTCTTCTACAGTCTATTCTACTCGACCCTATTCTATTCTTTCTGTTCTGTTCTACCACATTCTATTCTACCCTACCCTACCCTAATTTACCCTACTGTAATCTGTTCGATTCTATTCGGCACACTTGAACGCGATTCGACCTGATTCAGGTCGTATCGGCTCGATTCAGCTCCTTTCCGCTCCATTAGACTCGATTCGTTTCCACTCGGCTCTTTTCCGCTCTATTCAGCTCTTTGCAGCAGTATTCGACTCTATTTGACTCTAGTCTACTCTACTCTATTCTTTCAATTGTCTTCTATTCTACTCTATTCTATTCTACCCTGCCCTACCCTAACCTTACCTGCCCTACACTAATCTATTTGATTGGATTCAACACATTTCAACGCGATTCGACACTTTTCAACGTGATTCGACATGAGTCGCCTCGATTCACCTCGAATTTGGTCGATTCGGCTGTATTCAGCTCTGTTCGGCTCTGTTCCGCTCTATTCAGCTCTATTTTACTCTCTTCTACTCTACTCTACTCTACTTAATTCTATTCTATTCTTTCTATTGTGTTCTGTTCTATTCTAACCTCTCCTACCCTACCCTCCTCTAATCTATTTGATTCGATTCAATGCATTTCGATGTGATTCCACGTGATTAGGCTTGAATCGGCTCGATTTGGCTCTCTTCAGCCTGCATCGGGTCAATTCAGGTCGATTCAGCATAATTAGGCTCGACTCCACCTTCTTCAGCCCCGTTCAGCTCTATTCAACTCTTTTCTACTTTATTCCTCTCCTTTTGGCTCCATTCGACTCCATTCCACACCATTCTACTCCGTTTTACTCCATTCTACACTGTTGTATTCTGTTCTACCCTACCCTACCTACTCTAATCTATTCTAATCCATTCGATTCATCCCGATTTGTCTCCTTTCCTCTCCATTCGACTCGATTCGGCTGGAATTGGATTCGGCTCAAATTGAATTGGATCTCTATTCTGCTCTACTCGACTCTGACTATTCTACTCTACTCAACTCTACTCCATTCCACTCTTTGTATTCTCTTCTCTTCTACTCTCTTCTATTCTATTCCACTGTGCCCTACCGTACCAAATCCCAGCCTAACCTACACTACTCTAATCTATTCAATTTAGTTCGATTCCATTTGACGTGATTCGGCTTCATTCGGCTCGATTTGGCCCGATTTGGCCCTATTCGGCGCTCTTCGCCTCTCTTCAACTCTTTTCTACTCTATTCATCTCTGTTTGACTCCATTCCACACCATTCTACTCCATTCTACACTATTCTATTCTACGGAACCCTACCCCACCCTACCCTATCCGAATCTATTCTGTTCTTTTCTATTATGTTGTATTCTACTCTCATTTTCTATTTTCTCCATTCCGTCTTATGCTACTCTCCCATACCCTACACTAAGCTCACCTTCCCTGACCTATGCTGTTCTATTCTATTTTCTCTGTTCTGCCATGTGCTACCCTACCCTATGCTACCCCACCATACTCTACCCTACTCTTTGGGGTACTCAATAAGGTACTAATTAAGCGTACTAGTTAGGGCAAGGGTACTGAAGGCAAGGGTACTAGTTCAGGCTACTAGTTAAGGCCAGGGGACTAGTTAAGGGTACTAGTTAAGGTAAGGGTATTAGTTAAGGGTACTCGTAAAGGCCGGGGTACTAGGTCAGGGTACTAGTTAAGGTATGGGTGGTGTTGAGGGTACTGGTTAAGGGAAGGGTAATAGTGAATACTACTAGTTACAGCCAAGCTACTCCTTAAGGCTACTAGTTAAGGGAAGGGTACTAGTTCAGGCAAGGGTTGTAGTTAAGGCTACTAGTTAGGGCAGGGGTACTAGTTCGGGGTACTAATTCAGGGTACTTTTCAAGGCAAGGATACTCTTGAAGGCCAGTTGTCTAGGCTACTGAACTATGCCACTAGTCTAGCTGACTAGTCCAGCTTACTACTCTAGGCTACTACTCTAGCTTTCTCTTGTCTACTCTACTGTAGTCTACCATCATCTATCCTAGTCTACCCTATCTTAAACTACCCTAACCTATTCTACTCTAATCTATTCAATTTGATTCGATTCAAAATGTTTCCATGCGATTGGACACGATTATGCTTGAATTTCTCAATTCAGCCCCATCAGCTCAATTTGGCTCAAATCGCTTCAATTCAGCTTGATTCTGCCCGTTTTGACTCGATTCGGCTCAGTTCACCCTTATTCGGCCATATTCAGCTTGAGTCGACTCTTTTCTACTCTATTTGTCTCTATTCGACTCCATCCTACACTATTCTACGCTATTCTGTTCTACCCTACCCTACTCTAATCGATTCGATTGGACGCGATTCGAAGCAATTCGACGCGATTCGTCTCGTTTTCTTTCCATTTGGCTCAATTCGGCTAGAATTGGCTCTATTCAGCTATATCCTGCACTATTTGACTCTATTCAACTCAATTCTACTCTACTCTTCTCTACTTTACTCTTCTCTGTTCTACTCTACTCTACTCTACTCTATTCTCTTTCTATTCTGTAGTGTTCTATTCTATTCTACCCTCCCCGCCCCTCCCCTCCCCTTCTCTAATCCATTTGATTCGATTCGATTGGACGCATTTCCACGCCATTGGACGCGATTAGGCTTGAATCACCTCGATTCGGTTCGAATCGGCTCTATTCGGCTCGATTTGGCTCCATTTCGCTCCATTTGGCTCGATTTGGCTCGAACGTGTCGATTCTGCTGGATCATGCTCGACTAGGCCTTATGTGGCCCTACTTGGCCCTACCCTACCCTATTCGACTCTTTTCTATTCTATTCATTTCTATCTGTCTCTATTCGACTCCTTTCAACTCCATTCTATGCCATTAAACACCATTCTACCCTATTCTACCCTACCCTACCCTAAGCTATTCGAATGGATTCAATTTGATTTGACCTGATTCAAAGCGATTTGACGCGGTTTGTCTCGTTTTGTCTCCATTCGGCTCCATTTGGCTATGTTCTGCACTATTTGCCTCTATTCTACTCTTCTCTATTCTGTTGTATTCTTTCTCTTCTGTTCTGTTCTGTTCTCTCCTATTCTGTTGTACTCTATTCTATTCTACCCTACCCTACCCTACCCTACCCTACCCTACCCTACCCTACCCTACCCTACCCTACCCTACCCTACCCTACCCTACCCTACCCTACTGCACCCCACACAAACCTACCCTACTTTAATCTATTTGATTCAATTCGACGTGATTTGGCGGGATTCGAGGGCTTTCGATGAGATCCGAAGGGATTCAACGGGATTCGAAGAGATTCAATGCGATTCGACATGACTCAGCAGGATTCTATGAGATTCGATGCAATTCAAAGTTATTTGACATGATACTTCGCGATTCGTCGAGATTCGATGAGATTCGACGCAATTCAAAGCAATATGAAGCGATTCGACCCGATTTCACATGAAACGATGTGATTCGACGCCGTTGGACATGACTTGGTGCGATTCGAAGCTATTCGGGGACAGTCGTTGGGATTCTGCTTGATTCAGCTCGATTAGGTGCGTTTCGGCACTATACGGCTCTTTTCGGCTGTATTCAGCTCCATTCAGCTCTATTCATCTCTACTCGGCCTATTCGGCTCTATTCGAATCTACTCTTTTCTACTCTATTCTATTCCGTTCTAATCTCTTCTGTAATACTTACTCTATTCTATTCTAGCCTCCCCACCACTACCCTTCTTTAATCTATACGTTTCGATTCGATTTGATGTATTTGACGCGACTCGATCGGCTCGATTCGGATCAATTTGGCTCGATTCAGCTCAGTTAGGCTCCGTTCAGCTCGTTTTGGCTTCAGTCGCTTCCATTCTGCTCGATTCGGCCTTATTCGGCCCTATTCTGCTCTGTTCGACTCTTTTCTACTCTAGTCATCTCTATTTGACTCCATTCTACTCCATTCTATTCATTCCATACCATTCTAGACTTTTCTCTATTCTGCTCTACCCTACTCTAATTTGCGGTAATCGATTCGACGCGATTCCTCTCATTTCATCTCCGTTTGGCTCTATTTGACTCTACTCTGTTATACTCTAGTCTACTCTATTGTACTCTCGTCTACTCTTCTCTACTCTATTCTATTGTATTGTGTCTATTCTGTTCTGTTCTATTCTACTCTATTCTACCCTACCCTATGCTTCCCAACTCTAATCTATTCTAATCCATTCGATTGGATTCGAGTCCACCCATTTTGACGCGATTCGGCTCGATTTGGCTCTGTCCGACTCTATTCTACTCTACTCTATTCCCCTCTACTCTAGTCTACTCTTTTCCGTATTCTTTCTCTATCGTTCTGTTCTATTCTATTCTACTCTACTCTGCTCTACTCTACCCTACCACACCCGAACCTCCCCTGCTCTAATCTATTCAATTCGATTTGATGAATTTTGACGCGATTCAGGTCAAATCAGTTGAATTCGTGTCCATTGGGCTCCACTGGGCTTGAATAGTGTCGATTCGGCTCGATTTGGCACAATTCAGCTTGATTCGGCCTGCTTCAGCTCTACTTGGCTCTCTTGAGCTCTTTTCTACTCTATTCGATTCCATTGCACACCATTCTACTCCATTCTACACTATTCTACTCTACCCTACTCTAATTTACTCTAATTGATTTGATGGGATTCGATACGATTTGTCTCGTTTCATCTCCATTCGGCTCGATTTGACTCTATTAGACTCTGTTCTACTCTACTCTACACTATTCTGCTCTGCTCTACTCTTTTTTACTCTGTTCTATTGTATTCTTTCTATTCTGTTCTACTGTGTTCAATTCTAATCTACTCTGTTCTATTGCATCCTACCCTACTCTGATCTATTCTACTGGATTCGATTCCATGCATTTCGATGCGATTCGGCTCAAATCAGCTCCATTAGGCTCTAGTCGGTTCTAATACACTCTATTCAGCTCTATTCGGCTCTTTTAGACTCTACTCAACTCTATTATCTCTTTTCGACTCCTTTCGACTCCATTTGACTCCATTCAACTCCCTGCTACACCATTCTACTCCATCCTACTCTATTCTTCTGTATTCTACTCTATTGTACTCTACCCTACTCTACCTAATTGATTAGATTTGATTTGGCTTGAATCGATGGGATTCAAATGCAATTCGATGGGATTCAACGCGATACGGCACCATTCCATGGGACTCGGCGCGATTCGTCCTGATTTCTATCGATTTGGCTCTCTTTGGCTCTATTTGGCTCTATTCAGCAAGAGTCGACTCTGTTCTACTCTACTGTTCTACAGTCTATTCTACTCGACCCTATTCTATTCTTTCTGTTCTGTTCTACCACATTCTATTCTACCCTACCCTACCCTAATTTACCCTACTGTAATCTGTTCGATTCTATTCGGCACACTTGAACGCGATTCGACCTGATTCAGGTCGTATCGGCTCGATTCAGCTCCTTTCCGCTCCATTAGACTCGATTCGTTTCCACTCGGCTCTTTTCCGCTCTATTCAGCTCTTTGCAGCAGTATTCGACTCTATTTGACTCTAGTCTACTCTACTCTATTCTTTCAATTGTCTTCTATTCTACTCTATTCTATTCTACCCTGCCCTACCCTAACCTTACCTGCCCTACACTAATCTATTTGATTGGATTCAACACATTTCAACGCGATTCGACACTTTTCAACGCGATTCGACATGAGTCGCCTCGATTCACCTCGAATTTGGTCGATTCGGCTGTATTCAGCTCTGTTCGGCTCTGTTCCGCTCTATTCAGCTCTATTTTACTCTCTTCTACTCTACTCTACTTAATTCTATTCTATTCATTCTATTGTGTTCTGTTCTATTCTAACCTCTCCTACCCTACCCTCCTCTAATCTATTTGATTCGATTCAATGCATTTCGATGTGATTCCACGTGATCAGGCTTGAATCGGCTCGATTTGGCTCTCTTCAGCCTGCATCGGGTCAATTCAGGTCGATTCAGCATAATTAGGCTCGACTCAACCTTCTTCAGCCCCGTTCAGCTCTATTCAACTCTTTTCTACTTTATTCCTCTCCTTTTGGCTCCATTCGACTCCATTCCACACCATTCTACTCCGTTTTACTCCATTCTACACTGTTGTATTCTGTTCTACCCTACCCTACCTACTCTAATCTATTCTAATCCATTCGATTCATCCCGATTTGTCTCCTTTCCTCTCCATTCGACTCGATTTGGCTGGAATTGGATTCGGCTCAAATTGAATTGGATCTCTATTCTGCTCTACTCGACTCTGACTATTCTACTCTACTCAACTCTACTCCATTCCACTCTTTGTATTCTCTTCTCTTCTACTCTCTTCTATTCTATTCCACTGTGCCCTACCGTACCAAATCCCAGCCTAACCTACACTACTCTAATCTATTCAATTTAGTTCGATTCCATTTGACGTGATTCGGCTTCATTCGGCTCGATTTGGCCCGATTTGGCCCTATTCGGCGCTCTTCGCCTCTCTTCAACTCTTTTCTACTCTATTCATCTCTGTTTGACTCCATTCCACACCATTCTACTCCATTCTACACTATTCTATTCTACGGAACCCTACCCCACCCTACCCTATCCGAATCTATTCTGTTCTTTTCTATTATGTTGTATTCTACTCTCATTTTCTATTTTCTCCATTCCGTCTTATGCTACTCTCCCATACCCTACACTAAGCTCACCTTCCCTGACCTATGCTGTTCTATTCTATTTTCTCTGTTCTGCCATGTGCTACCCTACCCTATGCTACCCCACCATACTCTACCCTACTCTTTGGGGTACTCAATAAGGTACTAATTAAGCGTACTAGTTAGGGCAAGGGTACTGAAGGCAAGGGTACTAGTTCAGGCTACTAGTTAAGGCCAGGGGACTAGTTAAGGGTACTAGTTAAGGTAAGGGTATTAGTTAAGGGTACTCGTAAAGGCCGGGGTACTAGGTCAGGGTACTAGTTAAGGTATGGGTGGTGTTGAGGGTACTGGTTAAGGGAAGGGTAATAGTGAATACTACTAGTTACAGCCAAGCTACTCCTTAAGGCTACTAGTTAAGGGAAGGGTACTAGTTCAGGCAAGGGTTGTAGTTAAGGCTACTAGTTAGGGCAGGGGTACTAGTTCGGGGTACTAATTCAGGGTACTTTTCAAGGCAAGGATACTCTTGAAGGCCAGTTGTCTAGGCTACTGAACTATGCCACTAGTCTAGCTGACTAGTCCAGCTTACTACTCTAGGCTACTACTCTAGCTTTCTCTTGTCTACTCTACTGTAGTCTACCATCATCTATCCTAGTCTACCCTATCTTAAACTACCCTAACCTATTCTACTCTAATCTATTCAATTTGATTCGATTCAAAATGTTTCCATGCGATTGGACACGATTATGCTTGAATTTCTCAATTCAGCCCCATCAGCTCAATTTGGCTCAAATCGCTTCAATTCAGCTTGATTCTGCCCGTTTTGACTCGGTTCGGCTCAGTTCACCCTTATTCGGCCATATTCAGCTTGAGTCGACTCTTTTCTACTCTATTTGTCTCTATTCGACTCCATTCTACACTATTCTACGCTATTCTGTTCTACCCTACCCTACTCTAATCGATTCGATTGGACGCGATTCGAAGCAATTCGACGCGATTCGTCTCGTAGTCTTTCCATTTGGCTCAATTCGGCTAGAATTGGCTCTATTCAGCTATATCCTGCGCTATTTGACTCTATTCAACTCAATTCTACTCTACTCTACTCTACTTTACTCGTCTCTGTTCTACTCTACTCTACAATATTCTCTTCTTTCTATTCTGTAGTGTTCTATTCTATTCTACCCTCCCCTCCCCTTCTCTAATCCATTTGATTCGATTCGATTGGACGCATTTCCACGCCATTGGACGCGATTAGGCTTGAATCACCTCGATTCGGTTCGAATCGGCTCGATTCGGCTCGATTTGGCTCCATTTCGCTCCTTTCGGCTCGATTTGGCTCGAACGTGTCGATTCTGCTGGATCGTGCTCGACTAGGCCTTATGTGGCCCTATTTGGCCCTATCCAGCCCTATTCGACTCTTTTCTACTCTATTCATTTCTATCCGTCTCTATTCGACTCCATTCAACTCCATTCTATGCCATTAAACACCATTCTACCCTATTCTACCCTACCCTACCCTAAGCTATTCGAATGGATTCAATTTGATTTGACCTGATTCAAAGCGATTTGACGCGGTTTGTCTCGTTTTGTCTCCATTCGGCTCCATTTGGCTATGTTCTGCACTATTTGCCTCTATTCTACTCTTCTCTATTCTGTTGTATTCTTTCTCTTCTGTTCTGTTCTGTTCTCTCCTATTCTGTTGTACTCTATTCTATTCTACCCTACCCTACCCTACCCTACCCTACTGCACCCCACACAAACCTACCCTACTTTAATCTATTTGATTCAATTCGACGTGATTTGGCGGGATATGACGGCTTTCGATGAGATCCGAAGGGATTCAACGGGATTCGAAGAGATTCAATGCGATTCGACATGACTCAGCAGGATTCTATGAGATTCGATGCAATTCAAAGTTATTTGACATGACACTTCGCGATTCGTCGAGATTCGATGACATTTGATGCAATTCAAAGCAATATGAAGCGATTCGACCCGATTTGACATGAAACGATGTGATTCGACGCCGTTGGACATGATTTGGTGCGATTCGAAGCTATTCGGGGACAGTCGTTGCGGTTCTGCTTGATTCAGCTCGAGTAGGTGCGTTTCGGCACTATACAGCTCTTTTCGGCTGTATTCAGCTCCATTCAGCTCTATTCATCTCTACTCGGCCTATTCGGCTCTATTCGAATCTACTCTTTTCTACTCTATTCTATTCCGTTCTAATCTCTTCTGTAATACTTACTCTATTCTATTCTAGCCTCCCCACCACTACCCTTCTTTAATCTATACGTTTCGATTCGATTTGATGCATTTGACGCGATTCGATGTGATTAAGCTTCAATCGGCTCGATTCGGATCAATTTGGCTCGATTCAGCTCAGTTAGGCTCCATTCAGCTCGTTTTGGCTTCAGTCGCTTCCATTCTGCTCGATTCGGCCTCATTCGGCCCTATTCTGCTCTGTTCGACTCTTTTCTACTCTAGTCATCTCTATTTGACGCCATTCTACTCCATTCTATTCATTCCACACCATTCTACACTTTTCTCTATTCTGCTCTACCCTACTCTAATTTGCGGTAATCGATTCGACGCGATTCCTCTCATTTCATCTCCGTTTGGCTCTATTTGACTCTACTCTGTTATACTCTAGTCTACTCTATTGTACTCTCGTCTACTCTTCTCTACTCTATTCTATTGTATTGTTTCTATTCTGTTCTGTTCTATTCTACTCTATTCTACCCTACCCTATGCTTCCCAACTCTAATCTATTCTAATCCATTCGATTGGATTCGAGTCCACCCATTTTGACGCGATTCGGCTCGATTTGGCTCTGTCCGACTCTATTCTACTCTACTCTATTCCCCTCTACTCTAGTCTACTCTTTTCCGTATTCTTTCTCTATCGTTCTGTTCTATTCTATTCTACTCTACTCTACCCTACCACACCCGAACCTCCCCTGCTCTAATCTATTCAATTCGATTTGACGGATTTTGACGCGATTCAGGTCAGATCAGTTGAATTCGTGTCCATTGGGCTCCATTGGGCTTGAATAGTGTCGATTCGGCTCGATTTGGCACAATTCAGCTTGATTCGGCCTGCTTCAGCTCTACTTGGCTCTCTTGAGCTCTTTTCTACTCTATTCGACTCCATTGCACACCATTCTACTCCATTCTACACTAGTCTACTCTACCCTACTGTAATTTGCTCTAATTGATTCGATGGGATTCGATACGATTTGTCTCGTTTCATCTCCATTCGGCTCGATTTGACTCTATTAGACTCTGTTCTACTCTACTCTACACTATTCTGCTCTGCTCTATTCTTTTTTACTCTGTTCTATTGTATTCTTTCTATTCTGTTCTACTGTGTTCAATTCTAATCTACTCTGTTCTATTGCATCCTACCCTACTCTGATCTATTCTACTGGATTCGATTCCATGCATTTCGATGCGATTCGGCTCAAATCAGCTCCATTAGGCTCTAGTCGGTTCTAATACACTCTATTCAGCTCTATTCAGCTCTTTTAGACTCTACTCAACTCTATTATCTCTTTTCGACTCCTTTCGACTCCATTTGACTCCATTCAACTCCCTGCTACACCATTCTACTCCATCCTACTCTATTCTTCTGTATTCTACTCTATTGTACTCTACCCTACTCTACCTAATTGATTAGATTTGATTTGGCTTGAATCGATGGGATTCAAATGCAATTCGATGGGATTCAACGCGATACGGCACCATTCCATGGGACTCGGCGCGATTCGTCCTGATTTCTATCGATTCGGCTCTTTTTGGCTCTATTTGGCTCTATTCAGCAAGAGTCGACTCTGTTCTACTCTACTCTTCTACAGTCTATTCTACTCGACCCTATTCTATTCTTTCTGTTCTGTTCTACCACATTCTATTCTACCCTACCCTACCCTAATTTACCCTACTGTAATCTGTTCGATTCTATTCGGCACACTTGAACGCGATTCGACCTGATTCAGGTCGTATCGGCTCGATTCAGCTCCTTTCCGCTCCATTAGACTCGATTCGTTTCCACTCGGCTCTTTTCCGCTCTATTCAGCTCTTTGCAGCAGTATTCGACTCTATTTGACTCTAGTCTACTCTACTCTATTCTTTCAATTGTCTTCTATTCTACTCTATTCTATTCTACCCTGCCCTACCCTAACCTTACCTGCCCTACACTAATCTATTTGATTGGATTCAACACATTTCAACGCGATTCGACACTTTTCAACGTGATTCGACATGAGTCGCCTCGATTCACCTCGAATTTGGTCGATTCGGCTGTATTCAGCTCTGTTCGGCTCTGTTCCGCTCTATTCAGCTCTATTTTACTCTCTTCTACTCTACTCTACTCTACTTAATTCTATTCTATTCTTTCTATTGTGTTCTGTTCTATTCTAACCTCTCCTACCCTACCCTCCTCTAATCTATTTGATTCGATTCAATGCATTTCGATGTGATTCCACGTGATTAGGCTTGAATCGGCTCGATTTGGCTCTCTTCAGCCTGCATCGGGTCAATTCAGGTCGATTCAGCATAATTAGGCTCGACTCCACCTTCTTCAGCCCCGTTCAGCTCTATTCAACTCTTTTCTACTTTATTCCTCTCCTTTTGGCTCCATTCGACTCCATTCCACACCATTCTACTCCGTTTTACTCCATTCTACACTGTTGTATTCTGTTCTACCCTACCCTACCTACTCTAATCTGTTCTAATCCATTCGATTCATCCCGATTTGTCTCCTTTCCTCTCCATTCGACTCGATTCGGCTGGAATTGGATTCGGCTCAAATTGAATTGGATCTCTATTCTGCTCTACTCGACTCTGACTATTCTACTCTACTCAACTCTACTCCATTCCACTCTTTGTATTCTCTTCTCTTCTACTCTCTTCTATTCTATTCCACTGTGCCCTACCGTACCAAATCCCAGCCTAACCTACACTACTCTAATCTATTCAATTTAGTTCGATTCCATTTGACGTGATTCGGCTTCATTCGGCTCGATTTGGCCCGATTTGGCCCTATTCGGCGCTCTTCGCCTCTCTTCAACTCTTTTCTACTCTATTCATCTCTGTTTGACTCCATTCCACACCATTCTACTCCATTCTACACTATTCTATTCTACGGAACCCTACCCCACCCTACCCTATCCGAATCTATTCTGTTCTTTTCTATTATGTTGTATTCTACTCTCATTTTCTATTTTCTCCATTCCGTCTTATGCTACTCTCCCATACCCTACACTAAGCTCACCTTCCCTGACCTATGCTGTTCTATTCTATTTTCTCTGTTCTGCCATGTGCTACCCTACCCTATGCTACCCCACCATACTCTACCCTACTCTTTGGGGTACTCAATAAGGTACTAATTAAGCGTACTAGTTAGGGCAAGGGTACTGAAGGCAAGGGTACTAGTTCAGGCTACTAGTTAAGGCCAGGGGACTAGTTAAGGGTACTAGTTAAGGTAAGGGTATTAGTTAAGGGTACTCGTAAAGGCCGGGGTACTAGGTCAGGGTACTAGTTAAGGTATGGGTGGTGTTGAGGGTACTGGTTAAGGGAAGGGTAATAGTGAATACTACTAGTTACAGCCAAGCTACTCCTTAAGGCTACTAGTTAAGGGAAGGGTACTAGTTCAGGCAAGGGTTGTAGTTAAGGCTACTAGTTAGGGCAGGGGTACTAGTTCGGGGTACTAATTCAGGGTACTTTTCAAGGCAAGGATACTCTTGAAGGCCAGTTGTCTAGGCTACTGAACTATGCCACTAGTCTAGCTGACTAGTCCAGCTTACTACTCTAGGCTACTACTCTAGCTTTCTCTTGTCTACTCTACTGTAGTCTACCATCATCTATCCTAGTCTACCCTATCTTAAACTACCCTAACCTATTCTACTCTAATCTATTCAATTTGATTCGATTCAAAATGTTTCCATGCGATTGGACACGATTATGCTTGAATTTCTCAATTCAGCCCCATCAGCTCAATTTGGCTCAAATCGCTTCAATTCAGCTTGATTCTGCCCGTTTTGACTCGATTCGGCTCAGTTCACCCTTATTCGGCCATATTCAGCTTGAGTCGACTCTTTTCTACTCTATTTGTCTCTATTCGACTCCATCCTACACTATTCTACGCTATTCTGTTCTACCCTACCCTACTCTAATCGATTCGATTGGACGCGATTCGAAGCAATTCGACGCGATTCGTCTCGTTTTCTTTCCATTTGGCTCAATTCGGCTAGAATTGGCTCTATTCAGCTATATCCTGCACTATTTGACTCTATTCAACTCAATTCTACACTACTCTTCTCTACTTTACTCTTCTCTGTTCTACTCTACTCTACTCTATTCTCTTTCTATTCTGTAGTGTTCTATTCTATTCTACCCTCCCCGCCCCTCCCCTCCCCTTCTCTAATCCATTTGATTCGATTCGATTGGACGCATTTCCACGCCATTGGACGCGATTAGGCTTGAATCACCTCGATTCGGTTCGAATCGGCTCTATTCGGCTCGATTTGGCTCCATTTCGCTCCATTCGGCTCGATTTGGCTCGAACGTGTCGATTCTGCTGGATCGTGCTCGACTAGGCCTTATGTGGCCCTATTTGGCCCTATCCTGCCCTATTCGACTCTTTTCTACTCTATTCATTTCTATCCGTCTCTATTCGACTCCATTCAACTCCATTCTATGCCATTAAACACCATTCTACCCTATTCTACCCTACCCTACCCTAAGCTATTCGAATGGATTCAATTTGATTTGACCTGATTCAAAGCGATTTGACGCGGTTTGTCTCGTTTTGTCTCCATTCGGCTCCATTTGGCTATGTTCTGCACTATTTGCCTCTATTCTACTCTTCTCTATTCTGTTGTATTCTTTCTCTTCTGTTCTGTTCTGTTCTGTTCTCTCCTATTCTGTTGTACTCTATTCTATTCTACCCTACCCTACTGCACCCCACACAAACCTACCCTACTTGAATCTATTTGATTCAATTCGACGTGATTTGGCGGGATTCGAGGGCTTTCGATGAGATCCGAAGGGATTCAACGGGATTCGAAGAGATTCAATGCGATTCGACATGACTCAGCAGGATTCTATGAGATTCGATGCAATTCAAAGTTATTTGACATGACACTTCGCGATTCGTCGAGATTCGATGACATTCGACACAATTCAAAGCAATATGAAGCGATTCGACCCGATTTGACATGAAACGATGTGATTCGACGCCGTTGGACATGATTTGGTGCGATTCGAAGCTATTCGGGGACAGTCGTTGCGGTTCTGCTTGATTCAGCTCGATTAGGTGCGTTTCGGCACTGTACAGCTCTTTTCGGCTGTATTCAGCTCCATTCAGCTCTATTCATCTCTACTCGGCCTATTCGGCTCTATTCGAATCTACTCTTTTCTACTCTATTCTATTCCGTTCTAATCTCTTCTGTAATACTTACTCTATTCTATTCTAGCCTCCCCACCACTACCCTTCTTTAATCTATACGTTTCGATTCGATTTGATGCATTTGACGCGATTCGATGTGATTAAGCTTCAATCGGCTCGATTCGGATCAATTTGGCTCGATTCAGCTCAGTTAGGCTCCATTCAGCTCGTTTTGGCTTCAGTTGCTTCCATTCTGCTCGATTCGGCCTTATTCGGCCCTATTCTGCTCTGTTCGACTCTTTTCTACTCTAGTCATCTCTATTTGACTCCATTCTACTCCATTCTATTCATTCCACACCATTCTACACTTTTCTCTATTCTGCTCTACCCTACTCTAATTTGCGGTAATCGATTCGACGCGATTCCTCTCATTTCATCTCCGTTTGGCTCTATTTGACTCTACTCTGTTATACTCTAGTCTACTCTATTGTACTCTCGTCTACTCTTCTCTACTCTATTCTATTGTATTGTCTCTATTCTGTTCTGTTCTATTCTACTCTATTCTACCCTACCCTATGCTTCCCAACTCTAATCTATTCTAGTCCATTCGATTGGATTCGAGTCCACCCATTTTGACGCGATTCGGCTCGATTTGGCTCTGTCCGACTCTATTCTACTCTACTCTATTCCCCTCTACTCTAGTCTACTCTTTTCCGTATTCTTTCTCTATCGTTCTGTTCTATTCTATTCTACTCTACTCTACCCTACCACACCCGAACCTCCCCTGCTCTAATCTATTCAATTCGATTTGACGAATTTTGACGCGATTCAGGTCAGATCAGTTGAATTCGTGTCCATTGGGCTCCATTGGGCTTGAATAGTGTCGATTCGGCTCGATTTGGCACAATTCAGCTTGATTCGGCCTGCTTCAGCTCTACTTGGCTCTCCTGAGCTCTTTTCTACTCTATTCAACTCCATTGCACACCATTCTACTCCATTCTACACTAGTCTACTCTACCCTACTGTAATTTGCTCTAATTGATTCGATGGGATTCGATACGATTTGTCTCGTTTCATCTCCATTCGGCTCGATTTGACTCTATTAGACTCTGTTCTACTCTACTCTACACTATTCTGCTCTGCTCTATTCTTTTTTACTCTGTTCTATTGTATTCTTTCTATTCTGTTCTACTGTGTTCAATTCTAATCTACTCTGTTCTATTGCATCCTACCCTACTCTGATCTATTCTACTGGATTCGATTCCATGCATTTCGATGCGATTCGGCTCAAATCAGCTCCATTAGGCTCTAGTCGGTTCTAATACACTCTATTCAGCTCTATTCGGCTCTTTTAGACTCTACTCAACTCTATTATTTCTTTTCGACTCCTTTCGACTCCATTTGACTCCATTCAACTCCCTGCTACACCATTCTACTCCATCCTACTCTATTCTTCTGTATTCTACTCTATTGTACTCTACCCTACTCTACCTAATTGATTAGATTTGATTTGGCTTGAATCGATGGGATTCAAATGCAATTCGATGGGATTCAACGCGATACGGCACCATTCCATGGGACTCGGCGCGATTCGTCCTGATTTCTATCGATTCGGCTCTTTTTGGCTCTATTTGGCTCTATTCAGCAAGAGTCGACTCTGTTCTACTCTACTCTTCTACAGTCTATTCTACTCGACCCTATTCTATTCTTTCTGTTCTGTTCTACCACATTCTATTCTACCCTACCCTACCCTAATTTACCCTACTGTAATCTGTTCGATTCTATTCGGCACACTTGAACGCGATTCGACCTGATTCAGGTCATATCGGCTCGATTCAGCTCCTTTCCGCTCCATTAGACTCGATTCGTTTCCACTCGGCTCTTTTCCGCTCTATTCAGCTCTTTGCAGCAGTATTCGACTCTATTTGACTCTAGTCTACTCTACTCTATTCTTTCAATTGTCTTCTATTCTACTCTATTCTATTCTACCCTGCCCTACCCTAACCTTACCTGCCCTACACTAATCTATTTGATTGGATTCAACACATTTCAACGCGATTCGACACTTTTCAACGCGATTCGACATGAGTCGCCTCGATTCACCTCGAATTTGGTCGATTCGGCTGTATTCAGCTCTGTTCGGCTCTGTTCCGCTCTATTCAGCTCTATTTTACTCTCTTCTACTCTACTCTACTCTACTTAATTCTATTCTATTCTTTCTATTGTGTTCTGTTCTATTCTAACCTCTCCTACCCTACCCTCCTCTAATCTATTTGATTCGATTCAATGCATTTCGATGTGATTCCACGTGATTAGGCTTGAATCGGCTCGATTTGGCTCTCTTCAGCCTGCATCGGGTCAATTCAGGTCGATTCAGCATAATTAGGCTCGACTCCACCTTCTTCAGCCCCGTTCAGCTCTATTCAACTCTTTTCTACTTTATTCCTCTCCTTTTGGCTCCATTCGACTCCATTCCACACCATTCTACTCCGTTTTACTCCATTCTACACTGTTGTATTCTGTTCTACCCTACCCTACCTACTCTAATCTATTCTAATCCATTCGATTCATCCCGATTTGTCTCCTTTCCTCTCCATTCGACTCGATTCGGCTGGAATTGGATTCGGCTCAAATTGAATTGGATCTCTATTCTGCTCTACTCGACTCTGACTATTCTACTCTACTCAACTCTACTCCATTCCACTCTTTGTATTCTCTTCTCTTCTACTCTCTTCTATTCTATTCCACTGTGCCCTACCGTACCAAATCCCAGCCTAACCTACACTACTCTAATCTATTCAATTTAGTTCGATTCCATTTGGCGTGATTCGGCTTCATTCGGCTCGATTTGGCCCGATTTGGCCCTATTCGGCGCTCTTCGCCTCTCTTCAACTCTTTTCTACTCTATTCATCTCTGTTTGACTCCATTCCACACCATTCTACACTATTCTATTCTACGGAACCCTACCCCACCCTACCCTATCCGAATCTATTCTGTTCTTTTCTATTATGTTGTATTCTACTCTCATTTTCTATTTTCTCCATTCCGTCTTATGCTACTCTCCCATACCCTACACTAAGCTCACCTTCCCTGACCTATGCTGTTCTATTCTATTTTCTCTGTTCTGCCATGTGCTACCCTACCCTATGCTACCCCACCATACTCTACCCTACTCTTTGGGGTACTCAATAAGGTACTAATTAAGCGTACTAGTTAGGGCAAGGGTACTGAAGGCAAGGGTACTAGTTCAGGCTACTAGTTAAGGCCAGGGGACTAGTTAAGGGTACTAGTTAAGGTAAGGGTATTAGTTAAGGGTACTCGTAAAGGCCGGGGTACTAGGTCAGGGTACTAGTTAAGGTATGGGTGGTGTTGAGGGTACTGGTTAAGGGAAGGGTAATAGTGAATACTACTAGTTACAGCCAAGCTACTCCTTAAGGCTACTAGTTAAGGGAAGGGTACTAGTTCAGGCAAGGGTTGTAGTTAAGGCTACTAGTTAGGGCAGGGGTACTAGTTCGGGGTACTAATTCAGGGTACTTTTCAAGGCAAGGATACTCTTGAAGGCCAGTTGTCTAGGCTACTGAACTATGCCACTAGTCTAGCTGACTAGTCCAGCTTACTACTCTAGGCTACTACTCTAGCTTTCTCTTGTCTACTCTACTGTAGTCTACCATCATCTATCCTAGTCTACCCTATCTTAAACTACCCTAACCTATTCTACTCTAATCTATTCAATTTGATTCGATTCAAAATGTTTCCATGCGATTGGACACGATTATGCTTGAATTTCTCAATTCAGCCCCATCAGCTCAATTTGGCTCAAATCGCTTCAATTCAGCTTGATTCTGCCCGTTTTGACTCGATTCGGCTCAGTTCACCCTTATTCGGCCATATTCAGCTTGAGTCGACTCTTTTCTACTCTATTTGTCTCTATTCGACTCCATCCTACACTATTCTACGCTATTCTGTTCTACCCTACCCTACTCTAATCGATTCGATTGGACGCGATTCGAAGCAATTCGACGCGATTCGTCTCGTTTTCTTTCCATTTGGCTCAATTCGGCTAGAATTGGCTCTATTCAGCTATATCCTGCACTATTTGACTCTATTCAACTCAATTCTACTCTACTCTTCTCTACTTTACTCTTCTCTGTTCTACTCTACTCTACTCTACTCTATTCTCTTTCTATTCTGTAGTGTTCTATTCTATTCTACCCTCCCCGCCCCTCCCCTCCCCTTCTCTAATCCATTTGATTCGATTCGATTGGACGCATTTCCACGCCATTGGACGCGATTAGGCTTGAATCACCTCGATTCGGTTCGAATCGGCTCTATTCGGCTCGATTTGGCTCCATTTCGCTCCATTCGGCTCGATTTGGCTCGAACGTGTCGATTCTGCTGGATCGTGCTCGACTAGGCCTTATGTGGCCCTATTTGGCCCTATCCTGCCCTATTCGACTCTTTTCTACTCTATTCATTTCTATCCGTCTCTATTCGACTCCATTCAACTCCATTCTATGCCATTAAACACCATTCTACCCTATTCTACCCTACCCTACCCTAAGCTATTCGAATGGATTCAATTTGATTTGACCTGATTCAAAGCGATTTGACGCGGTTTGTCTCGTTTTGTCTCCATTCGGCTCCATTTGGCTATGTTCTGCACTATTTGCCTCTATTCTACTCTTCTCTATTCTGTTGTATTCTTTCTCTTCTGTTCTGTTCTGTTCTGTTCTCTCCTATTCTGTTGTACTCTATTCTATTCTACCCTACCCTACTGCACCCCACACAAACCTACCCTACTTGAATCTATTTGATTCAATTCGACGTGATTTGGCGGGATTCGAGGGCTTTCGATGAGATCCGAAGGGATTCAACGGGATTCGAAGAGATTCAATGCGATTCGACATGACTCAGCAGGATTCTATGAGATTCGATGCAATTCAAAGTTATTTGACATGACACTTCGCGATTCGTCGAGATTCGATGACATTCGACACAATTCAAAGCAATATGAAGCGATTCGACCCGATTTGACATGGAACGATGTGATTCGACGCCGTTGGACATGATTTGGTGCGATTCGAAGCTATTCGGGGACAGTCGTTGCGGTTCTGCTTGATTCAGCTCGATTAGGTGCGTTTCGGCACTGTACAGCTCTTTTCGGCTGTATTCAGCTCCATTCAGCTCTATTCATCTCTACTCGGCCTATTCGGCTCTATTCGAATCTACTCTTTTCTACTCTATTCTATTCCGTTCTAATCTCTTCTGTAATACTTACTCTATTCTATTCTAGCCTCCCCACCACTACCCTTCTTTAATCTATACGTTTCGATTCGATTTGATGCATTTGACGCGATTCGATGTGATTAAGCTTCAATCGGCTCGATTCGGATCAATTTGGCTCGATTCAGCTCAGTTAGGCTCCATTCAGCTCGTTTTGGCTTCAGTCGCTTCCATTCTGCTCGATTCGGCCTTATTCGGCCCTATTCTGCTCTGTTCGACTCTTTTCTACTCTAGTCATCTCTATTTGACTCCATTCTACTCCATTCTATTCATTCCACACCATTCTACACTTTTCTCTATTCTGCTCTACCCTACTCTAATTTGCGGTAATCGATTCGACGCGATTCCTCTCATTTCATCTCCGTTTGGCTCTATTTGACTCTACTCTGTTATACTCTAGTCTACTCTATTGTACTCTCGTCTACTCTTCTCTACTCTATTCTATTGTATTGTCTCTATTCTGTTCTGTTCTATTCTACTCTATTCTACCCTACCCTATGCTTCCCAACTCTAATCTATTCTAGTCCATTCGATTGGATTCGAGTCCACCCATTTTGACGCGATTCGGCTCGATTTGGCTCTGTCCGACTCTATTCTACTCTACTCTATTCCCCTCTACTCTAGTCTACTCTTTTCCGTATTCTTTCTCTATCGTTCTGTTCTATTCTATTCTACTCTACTCTACCCTACCACACCCGAACCTCCCCTGCTCTAATCTATTCAATTCGATTTGACGAATTTTGACGCGATTCAGGTCAGATCAGTTGAATTCGTGTCCATTGGGCTCCATTGGGCTTGAATAGTGTCGATTCGGCTCGATTTGGCACAATTCAGCTTGATTCGGCCTGCTTCAGCTCTACTTGGCTCTCCTGAGCTCTTTTCTACTCTATTCGACTCCATTGCACACCATTCTACTCCATTCTACACTAGTCTACTCTACCCTACTGTAATTTGCTCTAATTGATTCGATGGGATTCGATACGATTTGTCTCGTTTCATCTCCATTCGGCTCGATTTGACTCTATTAGACTCTGTTCTACTCTACTCTACACTATTCTGCTCTGCTCTATTCTTTTTTACTCTGTTCTATTGTATTCTTTCTATTCTGTTCTACTGTGTTCAATTCTAATCTACTCTGTTCTATTGCATCCTACCCTACTCTGATCTATTCTACTGGATTCGATTCCATGCATTTCGATGCGATTCGGCTCAAATCAGCTCCATTAGGCTCTAGTCGGTTCTAATACACTCTATTCAGCTCTATTCGGCTCTTTTAGACTCTACTCAACTCTATTATCTCTTTTCGACTCCTTTCGACTCCATTTGACTCCATTCAACTCCCTGCTACACCATTCTACTCCATCCTACTCTATTCTTCTGTATTCTACTCTATTGTACTCTACCCTACTCTACCTAATTGATTAGATTTGATTTGGCTTGAATCGATGGGATTCAAATGCAATTCGATGGGATTCAACGCGATACGGCACCATTCCATGGGACTCGGCGCGATTCGTCCTGATTTCTATCGATTCGGCTCTCTTTGGCTCTATTTGGCTCTATTCAGCAAGAGTCGACTCTGTTCTACTCTACTCTTCTACAGTCTATTCTACTCGACCCTATTCTATTCTTTCTGTTCTGTTCTACCACATTCTATTCTACCCTACCCTACCCTAATTTACCCTACTGTAATCTGTTCGATTCTATTCGGCACACTTGAACGCGATTCGACCTGATTCAGGTCGTATCGGCTCGATTCAGCTCCTTTCCGCTCCATTAGACTCGATTCGTTTCCACTCGGCTCTTTTCCGCTCTATTCAGCTCTTTGCAGCAGTATTCGACTCTATTTGACTCTAGTCTACTCTACTCTATTCTTTCAATTGTCTTCTATTCTACTCTATTCTATTCTACCCTGCCCTACCCTAACCTTACCTGCCCTACACTAATCTATTTGATTGGATTCAACACATTTCAACGCGATTCGACACTTTTCAACGCGATTCGACATGAGTCGCCTCGATTCACCTCGAATTTGGTCGATTCGGCTGTATTCAGCTCTGTTCGGCTCTGTTCCGCTCTATTCAGCTCTATTTTACTCTCTTCTACTCTACTCTACTCTACTTAATTCTATTCTATTCTTTCTATTGTGTTCTGTTCTATTCTAACCTCTCCTACCCTACCCTCCTCTAATCTATTTGATTCGATTCAATGCATTTCGATGTGATTCCACGTGATTAGGCTTGAATCGGCTCGATTTGGCTCTCTTCAGCCTGCATCGGGTCAATTCAGGTCGATTCAGCATAATTAGGCTCGACTCCACCTTCTTCAGCCCCGTTCAGCTCTATTCAACTCTTTTCTACTTTATTCCTCTCCTTTTGGCTCCATTCGACTCCATTCCACACCATTCTACTCCGTTTTACTCCATTCTACACTGTTGTATTCTGTTCTACCCTACCCTACCTACTCTAATCTATTCTAATCCATTCGATTCATCCCGATTTGTCTCCTTTCCTCTCCATTCGACTCGATTCGGCTGGAATTGGATTCGGCTCAAATTGAATTGGATCTCTATTCTGCTCTACTCGACTCTGACTATTCTACTCTACTCAACTCTACTCCATTCCACTCTTTGTATTCTCTTCTCTTCTACTCTCTTCTATTCTATTCCACTGTGCCCTACCGTACCAAATCCCAGCCTAACCTACACTACTCTAATCTATTCAATTTAGTTCGATTCCATTTGGCGTGATTCGGCTTCATTCGGCTCGATTTGGCCCGATTTGGCCCTATTCGGCGCTCTTCGCCTCTCTTCAACTCTTTTCTACTCTATTCATCTCTGTTTGACTCCATTCCACACCATTCTACACTATTCTATTCTACGGAACCCTACCCCACCCTACCCTATCCGAATCTATTCTGTTCTTTTCTATTATGTTGTATTCTACTCTCATTTTCTATTTTCTCCATTCCGTCTTATGCTACTCTCCCATACCCTACACTAAGCTCACCTTCCCTGACCTATGCTGTTCTATTCTATTTTCTCTGTTCTGCCATGTGCTACCCTACCCTATGCTACCCCACCATACTCTACCCTACTCTTTGGGGTACTCAATAAGGTACTAATTAAGCGTACTAGTTAGGGCAAGGGTACTGAAGGCAAGGGTACTAGTTCAGGCTACTAGTTAAGGCCAGGGGACTAGTTAAGGGTACTAGTTAAGGTAAGGGTATTAGTTAAGGGTACTCGTAAAGGCCGGGGTACTAGGTCAGGGTACTAGTTAAGGTATGGGTGGTGTTGAGGGTACTGGTTAAGGGAAGGGTAATAGTGAATACTACTAGTTACAGCCAAGCTACTCCTTAAGGCTACTAGTTAAGGGAAGGGTACTAGTTCAGGCAAGGGTTGTAGTTAAGGCTACTAGTTAGGGCAGGGGTACTAGTTCGGGGTACTAATTCAGGGTACTTTTCAAGGCAAGGATACTCTTGAAGGCCAGTTGTCTAGGCTACTGAACTATGCCACTAGTCTAGCTGACTAGTCCAGCTTACTACTCTAGGCTACTACTCTAGCTTTCTCTTGTCTACTCTACTGTAGTCTACCATCATCTATCCTAGTCTACCCTATCTTAAACTACCCTAACCTATTCTACTCTAATCTATTCAATTTGATTCGATTCAAAATGTTTCCATGCGATTGGACACGATTATGCTTGAATTTCTCAATTCAGCCCCATCAGCTCAATTTGGCTCAAATCGCTTCAATTCAGCTTGATTCTGCCCGTTTTGACTCGATTCGGCTCAGTTCACCCTTATTCGGCCATATTCAGCTTGAGTCGACTCTTTTCTACTCTATTTGTCTCTATTCGACTCCATCCTACACTATTCTACGCTATTCTGTTCTACCCTACCCTACTCTAATCGATTCGATTGGACGCGATTCGAAGCAATTCGACGCGATTCGTCTCGTTTTCTTTCCATTTGGCTCAATTCGGCTAGAATTGGCTCTATTCAGCTATATCCTGCACTATTTGACTCTATTCAACTCAATTCTACACTACTCTTCTCTACTTTACTCTTCTCTGTTCTACTCTACTCTACTCTATTCTCTTTCTATTCTGTAGTGTTCTATTCTATTCTACCCTCCCCGCCCCTCCCCTCCCCTTCTCTAATCCATTTGATTCGATTCGATTGGACGCATTTCCACGCCATTGGACGCGATTAGGCTTGAATCACCTCGATTCGGTTCGAATCGGCTCTATTCGGCTCGATTTGGCTCCATTTCGCTCCATTCGGCTCGATTTGGCTCGAACGTGTCGATTCTGCTGGATCGTGCTCGACTAGGCCTTATGTGGCCCTATTTGGCCCTATCCTGCCCTATTCGACTCTTTTCTACTCTATTCATTTCTATCCGTCTCTATTCGACTCCATTCAACTCCATTCTATGCCATTAAACACCATTCTACCCTATTCTACCCTACCCTACCCTAAGCTATTCGAATGGATTCAATTTGATTTGACCTGATTCAAAGCGATTTGACGCGGTTTGTCTCGTTTTGTCTCCATTCGGCTCCATTTGGCTATGTTCTGCACTATTTGCCTCTATTCTACTCTTCTCTATTCTGTTGTATTCTTTCTCTTCTGTTCTGTTCTGTTCTGTTCTCTCCTATTCTGTTGTACTCTATTCTATTCTACCCTACCCTACTGCACCCCACACAAACCTACCCTACTTGAATCTATTTGATTCAATTCGACGTGATTTGGCGGGATTCGAGGGCTTTCGATGAGATCCGAAGGGATTCAACGGGATTCGAAGAGATTCAATGCGATTCGACATGACTCAGCAGGATTCTATGAGATTCGATGCAATTCAAAGTTATTTGACATGACACTTCGCGATTCGTCGAGATTCGATGACATTCGACACAATTCAAAGCAATATGAAGCGATTCGACCCGATTTGACATGAAACGATGTGATTCGACGCCGTTGGACATGATTTGGTGCGATTCGAAGCTATTCGGGGACAGTCGTTGCGGTTCTGCTTGATTCAGCTCGATTAGGTGCGTTTCGGCACTGTACAGCTCTTTTCGGCTGTATTCAGCTCCATTCAGCTCTATTCATCTCTACTCGGCCTATTCGGCTCTATTCGAATCTACTCTTTTCTACTCTATTCTATTCCGTTCTAATCTCTTCTGTAATACTTACTCTATTCTATTCTAGCCTCCCCACCACTACCCTTCTTTAATCTATACGTTTCGATTCGATTTGATGCATTTGACGCGATTCGATGTGATTAAGCTTCAATCGGCTCGATTCGGATCAATTTGGCTCGATTCAGCTCAGTTAGGCTCCATTCAGCTCGTTTTGGCTTCAGTCGCTTCCATTCTGCTCGATTCGGCCTTATTCGGCCCTATTCTGCTCTGTTCGACTCTTTTCTACTCTAGTCATCTCTATTTGACTCCATTCTACTCCATTCTATTCATTCCACACCATTCTACACTTTTCTCTATTCTGCTCTACCCTACTCTAATTTGCGGTAATCGATTCGACGCGATTCCTCTCATTTCATCTCCGTTTGGCTCTATTTGACTCTACTCTGTTATACTCTAGTCTACTCTATTGTACTCTCGTCTACTCTTCTCTACTCTATTCTATTGTATTGTCTCTATTCTGTTCTGTTCTATTCTACTCTATTCTACCCTACCCTATGCTTCCCAACTCTAATCTATTCTAGTCCATTCGATTGGATTCGAGTCCACCCATTTTGACGCGATTCGGCTCGATTTGGCTCTGTCCGACTCTATTCTACTCTACTCTATTCCCCTCTACTCTAGTCTACTCTTTTCCGTATTCTTTCTCTATCGTTCTGTTCTATTCTATTCTACTCTACTCTACCCTACCACACCCGAACCTCCCCTGCTCTAATCTATTCAATTCGATTTGACGAATTTTGACGCGATTCAGGTCAGATCAGTTGAATTCGTGTCCATTGGGCTCCATTGGGCTTGAATAGTGTCGATTCGGCTCGATTTGGCACAATTCAGCTTGATTCGGCCTGCTTCAGCTCTACTTGGCTCTCCTGAGCTCTTTTCTACTCTATTCAACTCCATTGCACACCATTCTACTCCATTCTACACTAGTCTACTCTACCCTACTGTAATTTGCTCTAATTGATTCGATGGGATTCGATACGATTTGTCTCGTTTCATCTCCATTCGGCTCGATTTGACTCTATTAGACTCTGTTCTACTCTACTCTACACTATTCTGCTCTGCTCTATTCTTTTTTACTCTGTTCTATTGTATTCTTTCTATTCTGTTCTACTGTGTTCAATTCTAATCTACTCTGTTCTATTGCATCCTACCCTACTCTGATCTATTCTACTGGATTCGATTCCATGCATTTCGATGCGATTCGGCTCAAATCAGCTCCATTAGGCTCTAGTCGGTTCTAATACACTCTATTCAGCTCTATTCGGCTCTTTTAGACTCTACTCAACTCTATTATCTCTTTTCGACTCCTTTCGACTCCATTTGACTCCATTCAACTCCCTGCTACACCATTCTACTCCATCCTACTCTATTCTTCTGTATTCTACTCTATTGTACTCTACCCTACTCTACCTAATTGATTAGATTTGATTTGGCTTGAATCGATGGGATTCAAATGCAATTCGATGGGATTCAACGCGATACGGCACCATTCCATGGGACTCGGCGCGATTCGTCCTGATTTCTATCGATTCGGCTCTTTTTGGCTCTATTTGGCTCTATTCAGCAAGAGTCGACTCTGTTCTACTCTACTCTTCTACAGTCTATTCTACTCGACCCTATTCTATTCTTTCTGTTCTGTTCTACCACATTCTATTCTACCCTACCCTACCCTAATTTACCCTACTGTAATCTGTTCGATTCTATTCGGCACACTTGAACGCGATTCGACCTGATTCAGGTCATATCGGCTCGATTCAGCTCCTTTCCGCTCCATTAGACTCGATTCGTTTCCACTCGGCTCTTTTCCGCTCTATTCAGCTCTTTGCAGCAGTATTCGACTCTATTTGACTCTAGTCTACTCTACTCTATTCTTTCAATTGTCTTCTATTCTACTCTATTCTATTCTACCCTGCCCTACCCTAACCTTACCTGCCCTACACTAATCTATTTGATTGGATTCAACACATTTCAACGCGATTCGACACTTTTCAACGCGATTCGACATGAGTCGCCTCGATTCACCTCGAATTTGGTCGATTCGGCTGTATTCAGCTCTGTTCGGCTCTGTTCCGCTCTATTCAGCTCTATTTTACTCTCTTCTACTCTACTCTACTCTACTTAATTCTATTCTATTCTTTCTATTGTGTTCTGTTCTATTCTAACCTCTCCTACCCTACCCTCCTCTAATCTATTTGATTCGATTCAATGCATTTCGATGTGATTCCACGTGATTAGGCTTGAATCGGCTCGATTTGGCTCTCTTCAGCCTGCATCGGGTCAATTCAGGTCGATTCAGCATAATTAGGCTCGACTCCACCTTCTTCAGCCCCGTTCAGCTCTATTCAACTCTTTTCTACTTTATTCCTCTCCTTTTGGCTCCATTCGACTCCATTCCACACCATTCTACTCCGTTTTACTCCATTCTACACTGTTGTATTCTGTTCTACCCTACCCTACCTACTCTAATCTATTCTAATCCATTCGATTCATCCCGATTTGTCTCCTTTCCTCTCCATTCGACTCGATTCGGCTGGAATTGGATTCGGCTCAAATTGAATTGGATCTCTATTCTGCTCTACTCGACTCTGACTATTCTACTCTACTCAACTCTACTCCATTCCACTCTTTGTATTCTCTTCTCTTCTACTCTCTTCTATTCTATTCCACTGTGCCCTACCGTACCAAATCCCAGCCTAACCTACACTACTCTAATCTATTCAATTTAGTTCGATTCCATTTGGCGTGATTCGGCTTCATTCGGCTCGATTTGGCCCGATTTGGCCCTATTCGGCGCTCTTCGCCTCTCTTCAACTCTTTTCTACTCTATTCATCTCTGTTTGACTCCATTCCACACCATTCTACACTATTCTATTCTACGGAACCCTACCCCACCCTACCCTATCCGAATCTATTCTGTTCTTTTCTATTATGTTGTATTCTACTCTCATTTTCTATTTTCTCCATTCCGTCTTATGCTACTCTCCCATACCCTACACTAAGCTCACCTTCCCTGACCTATGCTGTTCTATTCTATTTTCTCTGTTCTGCCATGTGCTACCCTACCCTATGCTACCCCACCATACTCTACCCTACTCTTTGGGGTACTCAATAAGGTACTAATTAAGCGTACTAGTTAGGGCAAGGGTACTGAAGGCAAGGGTACTAGTTCAGGCTACTAGTTAAGGCCAGGGGACTAGTTAAGGGTACTAGTTAAGGTAAGGGTATTAGTTAAGGGTACTCGTAAAGGCCGGGGTACTAGGTCAGGGTACTAGTTAAGGTATGGGTGGTGTTGAGGGTACTGGTTAAGGGAAGGGTAATAGTGAATACTACTAGTTACAGCCAAGCTACTCCTTAAGGCTACTAGTTAAGGGAAGGGTACTAGTTCAGGCAAGGGTTGTAGTTAAGGCTACTAGTTAGGGCAGGGGTACTAGTTCGGGGTACTAATTCAGGGTACTTTTCAAGGCAAGGATACTCTTGAAGGCCAGTTGTCTAGGCTACTGAACTATGCCACTAGTCTAGCTGACTAGTCCAGCTTACTACTCTAGGCTACTACTCTAGCTTTCTCTTGTCTACTCTACTGTAGTCTACCATCATCTATCCTAGTCTACCCTATCTTAAACTACCCTAACCTATTCTACTCTAATCTATTCAATTTGATTCGATTCAAAATGTTTCCATGCGATTGGACACGATTATGCTTGAATTTCTCAATTCAGCCCCATCAGCTCAATTTGGCTCAAATCGCTTCAATTCAGCTTGATTCTGCCCGTTTTGACTCGATTCGGCTCAGTTCACCCTTATTCGGCCATATTCAGCTTGAGTCGACTCTTTTCTACTCTATTTGTCTCTATTCGACTCCATCCTACACTATTCTACGCTATTCTGTTCTACCCTACCCTACTCTAATCGATTCGATTGGACGCGATTCGAAGCAATTCGACGCGATTCGTCTCGTTTTCTTTCCATTTGGCTCAATTCGGCTAGAATTGGCTCTATTCAGCTATATCCTGCACTATTTGACTCTATTCAACTCAATTCTACTCTACTCTTCTCTACTTTACTCTTCTCTGTTCTACTCTACTCTACTCTACTCTATTCTCTTTCTATTCTGTAGTGTTCTATTCTATTCTACCCTCCCCGCCCCTCCCCTCCCCTTCTCTAATCCATTTGATTCGATTCGATTGGACGCATTTCCACGCCATTGGACGCGATTAGGCTTGAATCACCTCGATTCGGTTCGAATCGGCTCTATTCGGCTCGATTTGGCTCCATTTCGCTCCATTCGGCTCGATTTGGCTCGAACGTGTCGATTCTGCTGGATCGTGCTCGACTAGGCCTTATGTGGCCCTATTTGGCCCTATCCTGCCCTATTCGACTCTTTTCTACTCTATTCATTTCTATCCGTCTCTATTCGACTCCATTCAACTCCATTCTATGCCATTAAACACCATTCTACCCTATTCTACCCTACCCTACCCTAAGCTATTCGAATGGATTCAATTTGATTTGACCTGATTCAAAGCGATTTGACGCGGTTTGTCTCGTTTTGTCTCCATTCGGCTCCATTTGGCTATGTTCTGCACTATTTGCCTCTATTCTACTCTTCTCTATTCTGTTGTATTCTTTCTCTTCTGTTCTGTTCTGTTCTGTTCTCTCCTATTCTGTTGTACTCTATTCTATTCTACCCTACCCTACTGCACCCCACACAAACCTACCCTACTTGAATCTATTTGATTCAATTCGACGTGATTTGGCGGGATTCGAGGGCTTTCGATGAGATCCGAAGGGATTCAACGGGATTCGAAGAGATTCAATGCGATTCGACATGACTCAGCAGGATTCTATGAGATTCGATGCAATTCAAAGTTATTTGACATGACACTTCGCGATTCGTCGAGATTCGATGACATTCGACACAATTCAAAGCAATATGAAGCGATTCGACCCGATTTGACATGGAACGATGTGATTCGACGCCGTTGGACATGATTTGGTGCGATTCGAAGCTATTCGGGGACAGTCGTTGCGGTTCTGCTTGATTCAGCTCGATTAGGTGCGTTTCGGCACTGTACAGCTCTTTTCGGCTGTATTCAGCTCCATTCAGCTCTATTCATCTCTACTCGGCCTATTCGGCTCTATTCGAATCTACTCTTTTCTACTCTATTCTATTCCGTTCTAATCTCTTCTGTAATACTTACTCTATTCTATTCTAGCCTCCCCACCACTACCCTTCTTTAATCTATACGTTTCGATTCGATTTGATGCATTTGACGCGATTCGATGTGATTAAGCTTCAATCGGCTCGATTCGGATCAATTTGGCTCGATTCAGCTCAGTTAGGCTCCATTCAGCTCGTTTTGGCTTCAGTCGCTTCCATTCTGCTCGATTCGGCCTTATTCGGCCCTATTCTGCTCTGTTCGACTCTTTTCTACTCTAGTCATCTCTATTTGACTCCATTCTACTCCATTCTATTCATTCCACACCATTCTACACTTTTCTCTATTCTGCTCTACCCTACTCTAATTTGCGGTAATCGATTCGACGCGATTCCTCTCATTTCATCTCCGTTTGGCTCTATTTGACTCTACTCTGTTATACTCTAGTCTACTCTATTGTACTCTCGTCTACTCTTCTCTACTCTATTCTATTGTATTGTCTCTATTCTGTTCTGTTCTATTCTACTCTATTCTACCCTACCCTATGCTTCCCAACTCTAATCTATTCTAGTCCATTCGATTGGATTCGAGTCCACCCATTTTGACGCGATTCGGCTCGATTTGGCTCTGTCCGACTCTATTCTACTCTACTCTATTCCCCTCTACTCTAGTCTACTCTTTTCCGTATTCTTTCTCTATCGTTCTGTTCTATTCTATTCTACTCTACTCTACCCTACCACACCCGAACCTCCCCTGCTCTAATCTATTCAATTCGATTTGACGAATTTTGACGCGATTCAGGTCAGATCAGTTGAATTCGTGTCCATTGGGCTCCATTGGGCTTGAATAGTGTCGATTCGGCTCGATTTGGCACAATTCAGCTTGATTCGGCCTGCTTCAGCTCTACTTGGCTCTCCTGAGCTCTTTTCTACTCTATTCGACTCCATTGCACACCATTCTACTCCATTCTACACTAGTCTACTCTACCCTACTGTAATTTGCTCTAATTGATTCGATGGGATTCGATACGATTTGTCTCGTTTCATCTCCATTCGGCTCGATTTGACTCTATTAGACTCTGTTCTACTCTACTCTACACTATTCTGCTCTGCTCTATTCTTTTTTACTCTGTTCTATTGTATTCTTTCTATTCTGTTCTACTGTGTTCAATTCTAATCTACTCTGTTCTATTGCATCCTACCCTACTCTGATCTATTCTACTGGATTCGATTCCATGCATTTCGATGCGATTCGGCTCAAATCAGCTCCATTAGGCTCTAGTCGGTTCTAATACACTCTATTCAGCTCTATTCGGCTCTTTTAGACTCTACTCAACTCTATTATCTCTTTTCGACTCCTTTCGACTCCATTTGACTCCATTCAACTCCCTGCTACACCATTCTACTCCATCCTACTCTATTCTTCTGTATTCTACTCTATTGTACTCTACCCTACTCTACCTAATTGATTAGATTTGATTTGGCTTGAATCGATGGGATTCAAATGCAATTCGATGGGATTCAACGCGATACGGCACCATTCCATGGGACTCGGCGCGATTCGTCCTGATTTCTATCGATTCGGCTCTCTTTGGCTCTATTTGGCTCTATTCAGCAAGAGTCGACTCTGTTCTACTCTACTCTTCTACAGTCTATTCTACTCGACCCTATTCTATTCTTTCTGTTCTGTTCTACCACATTCTATTCTACCCTACCCTACCCTAATTTACCCTACTGTAATCTGTTCGATTCTATTCGGCACACTTGAACGCGATTCGACCTGATTCAGGTCGTATCGGCTCGATTCAGCTCCTTTCCGCTCCATTAGACTCGATTCGTTTCCACTCGGCTCTTTTCCGCTCTATTCAGCTCTTTGCAGCAGTATTCGACTCTATTTGACTCTAGTCTACTCTACTCTATTCTTTCAATTGTCTTCTATTCTACTCTATTCTATTCTACCCTGCCCTACCCTAACCTTACCTGCCCTACACTAATCTATTTGATTGGATTCAACACATTTCAACGCGATTCGACACTTTTCAACGCGATTCGACATGAGTCGCCTCGATTCACCTCGAATTTGGTCGATTCGGCTGTATTCAGCTCTGTTCGGCTCTGTTCCGCTCTATTCAGCTCTATTTTACTCTCTTCTACTCTACTCTACTCTACTTAATTCTATTCTATTCTTTCTATTGTGTTCTGTTCTATTCTAACCTCTCCTACCCTACCCTCCTCTAATCTATTTGATTCGATTCAATGCATTTCGATGTGATTCCACGTGATTAGGCTTGAATCGGCTCGATTTGGCTCTCTTCAGCCTGCATCGGGTCAATTCAGGTCGATTCAGCATAATTAGGCTCGACTCCACCTTCTTCAGCCCCGTTCAGCTCTATTCAACTCTTTTCTACTTTATTCCTCTCCTTTTGGCTCCATTCGACTCCATTCCACACCATTCTACTCCGTTTTACTCCATTCTACACTGTTGTATTCTGTTCTACCCTACCCTACCTACTCTAATCTATTCTAATCCATTCGATTCATCCCGATTTGTCTCCTTTCCTCTCCATTCGACTCGATTCGGCTGGAATTGGATTCGGCTCAAATTGAATTGGATCTCTATTCTGCTCTACTCGACTCTGACTATTCTACTCTACTCAACTCTACTCCATTCCACTCTTTGTATTCTCTTCTCTTCTACTCTCTTCTATTCTATTCCACTGTGCCCTACCGTACCAAATCCCAGCCTAACCTACACTACTCTAATCTATTCAATTTAGTTCGATTCCATTTGGCGTGATTCGGCTTCATTCGGCTCGATTTGGCCCGATTTGGCCCTATTCGGCGCTCTTCGCCTCTCTTCAACTCTTTTCTACTCTATTCATCTCTGTTTGACTCCATTCCACACCATTCTACACTATTCTATTCTACGGAACCCTACCCCACCCTACCCTATCCGAATCTATTCTGTTCTTTTCTATTATGTTGTATTCTACTCTCATTTTCTATTTTCTCCATTCCGTCTTATGCTACTCTCCCATACCCTACACTAAGCTCACCTTCCCTGACCTATGCTGTTCTATTCTATTTTCTCTGTTCTGCCATGTGCTACCCTACCCTATGCTACCCCACCATACTCTACCCTACTCTTTGGGGTACTCAATAAGGTACTAATTAAGCGTACTAGTTAGGGCAAGGGTACTGAAGGCAAGGGTACTAGTTCAGGCTACTAGTTAAGGCCAGGGGACTAGTTAAGGGTACTAGTTAAGGTAAGGGTATTAGTTAAGGGTACTCGTAAAGGCCGGGGTACTAGGTCAGGGTACTAGTTAAGGTATGGGTGGTGTTGAGGGTACTGGTTAAGGGAAGGGTAATAGTGAATACTACTAGTTACAGCCAAGCTACTCCTTAAGGCTACTAGTTAAGGGAAGGGTACTAGTTCAGGCAAGGGTTGTAGTTAAGGCTACTAGTTAGGGCAGGGGTACTAGTTCGGGGTACTAATTCAGGGTACTTTTCAAGGCAAGGATACTCTTGAAGGCCAGTTGTCTAGGCTACTGAACTATGCCACTAGTCTAGCTGACTAGTCCAGCTTACTACTCTAGGCTACTACTCTAGCTTTCTCTTGTCTACTCTACTGTAGTCTACCATCATCTATCCTAGTCTACCCTATCTTAAACTACCCTAACCTATTCTACTCTAATCTATTCAATTTGATTCGATTCAAAATGTTTCCATGCGATTGGACACGATTATGCTTGAATTTCTCAATTCAGCCCCATCAGCTCAATTTGGCTCAAATCGCTTCAATTCAGCTTGATTCTGCCCGTTTTGACTCGATTCGGCTCAGTTCACCCTTATTCGGCCATATTCAGCTTGAGTCGACTCTTTTCTACTCTATTTGTCTCTATTCGACTCCATCCTACACTATTCTACGCTATTCTGTTCTACCCTACCCTACTCTAATCGATTCGATTGGACGCGATTCGAAGCAATTCGACGCGATTCGTCTCGTTTTCTTTCCATTTGGCTCAATTCGGCTAGAATTGGCTCTATTCAGCTATATCCTGCACTATTTGACTCTATTCAACTCAATTCTACACTACTCTTCTCTACTTTACTCTTCTCTGTTCTACTCTACTCTACTCTATTCTCTTTCTATTCTGTAGTGTTCTATTCTATTCTACCCTCCCCGCCCCTCCCCTCCCCTTCTCTAATCCATTTGATTCGATTCGATTGGACGCATTTCCACGCCATTGGACGCGATTAGGCTTGAATCACCTCGATTCGGTTCGAATCGGCTCTATTCGGCTCGATTTGGCTCCATTTCGCTCCATTCGGCTCGATTTGGCTCGAACGTGTCGATTCTGCTGGATCGTGCTCGACTAGGCCTTATGTGGCCCTATTTGGCCCTATCCTGCCCTATTCGACTCTTTTCTACTCTATTCATTTCTATCCGTCTCTATTCGACTCCATTCAACTCCATTCTATGCCATTAAACACCATTCTACCCTATTCTACCCTACCCTACCCTAAGCTATTCGAATGGATTCAATTTGATTTGACCTGATTCAAAGCGATTTGACGCGGTTTGTCTCGTTTTGTCTCCATTCGGCTCCATTTGGCTATGTTCTGCACTATTTGCCTCTATTCTACTCTTCTCTATTCTGTTGTATTCTTTCTCTTCTGTTCTGTTCTGTTCTGTTCTCTCCTATTCTGTTGTACTCTATTCTATTCTACCCTACCCTACTGCACCCCACACAAACCTACCCTACTTTAATCTATTTGATTCAATTCGACGTGATTTGGCGGGATTCGAGGGCTTTCGATGAGATCCGAAGGGATTCAACGGGATTCGAAGAGATTCAATGCGATTCGACATGACTCAGCAGGATTCTATGAGATTCGATGCAATTCAAAGTTATTTGACATGACACTTCGCGATTCGTCGAGATTCGATGACATTCGACACAATTCAAAGCAATATGAAGCGATTCGACCCGATTTGACATGAAACGATGTGATTCGACGCCGTTGGACATGATTTGGTGCGATTCGAAGCTATTCGGGGACAGTCGTTGCGGTTCTGCTTGATTCAGCTCGATTAGGTGCGTTTCGGCACTGTACAGCTCTTTTCGGCTGTATTCAGCTCCATTCAGCTCTATTCATCTCTACTCGGCCTATTCGGCTCTATTCGAATCTACTCTTTTCTACTCTATTCTATTCCGTTCTAATCTCTTCTGTAATACTTACTCTATTCTATTCTAGCCTCCCCACCACTACCCTTCTTTAATCTATACGTTTCGATTCGATTTGATGCATTTGACGCGATTCGATGTGATTAAGCTTCAATCGGCTCGATTCGGATCAATTTGGCTCGATTCAGCTCAGTTAGGCTCCATTCAGCTCGTTTTGGCTTCAGTTGCTTCCATTCTGCTCGATTCGGCCTTATTCGGCCCTATTCTGCTCTGTTCGACTCTTTTCTACTCTAGTCATCTCTATTTGACTCCATTCTACTCCATTCTATTCATTCCACACCATTCTACACTTTTCTCTATTCTGCTCTACCCTACTCTAATTTGCGGTAATCGATTCGACGCGATTCCTCTCATTTCATCTCCGTTTGGCTCTATTTGACTCTACTCTGTTATACTCTAGTCTACTCTATTGTACTCTCGTCTACTCTTCTCTACTCTATTCTATTGTATTGTCTCTATTCTGTTCTGTTCTATTCTACTCTATTCTACCCTACCCTATGCTTCCCAACTCTAATCTATTCTAGTCCATTCGATTGGATTCGAGTCCACCCATTTTGACGCGATTCGGCTCGATTTGGCTCTGTCCGACTCTATTCTACTCTACTCTATTCCCCTCTACTCTAGTCTACTCTTTTCCGTATTCTTTCTCTATCGTTCTGTTCTATTCTATTCTACTCTACTCTACCCTACCACACCCGAACCTCCCCTGCTCTAATCTATTCAATTCGATTTGACGAATTTTGACGCGATTCAGGTCAGATCAGTTGAATTCGTGTCCATTGGGCTCCATTGGGCTTGAATAGTGTCGATTCGGCTCGATTTGGCACAATTCAGCTTGATTCGGCCTGCTTCAGCTCTACTTGGCTCTCCTGAGCTCTTTTCTACTCTATTCAACTCCATTGCACACCATTCTACTCCATTCTACACTAGTCTACTCTACCCTACTGTAATTTGCTCTAATTGATTCGATGGGATTCGATACGATTTGTCTCGTTTCATCTCCATTCGGCTCGATTTGACTCTATTAGACTCTGTTCTACTCTACTCTACACTATTCTGCTCTGCTCTATTCTTTTTTACTCTGTTCTATTGTATTCTTTCTATTCTGTTCTACTGTGTTCAATTCTAATCTACTCTGTTCTATTGCATCCTACCCTACTCTGATCTATTCTACTGGATTCGATTCCATGCATTTCGATGCGATTCGGCTCAAATCAGCTCCATTAGGCTCTAGTCGGTTCTAATACACTCTATTCAGCTCTATTCGGCTCTTTTAGACTCTACTCAACTCTATTATCTCTTTTCGACTCCTTTCGACTCCATTTGACTCCATTCAACTCCCTGCTACACCATTCTACTCCATCCTACTCTATTCTTCTGTATTCTACTCTATTGTACTCTACCCTACTCTACCTAATTGATTAGATTTGATTTGGCTTGAATCGATGGGATTCAAATGCAATTCGATGGGATTCAACGCGATACGGCACCATTCCATGGGACTCGGCGCGATTCGTCCTGATTTCTATCGATTCGGCTCTTTTTGGCTCTATTTGGCTCTATTCAGCAAGAGTCGACTCTGTTCTACTCTACTCTTCTACAGTCTATTCTACTCGACCCTATTCTATTCTTTCTGTTCTGTTCTACCACATTCTATTCTACCCTACCCTACCCTAATTTACCCTACTGTAATCTGTTCGATTCTATTCGGCACACTTGAACGCGATTCGACCTGATTCAGGTCGTATCGGCTCGATTCAGCTCCTTTCCGCTCCATTAGACTCGATTCGTTTCCACTCGGCTCTTTTCCGCTCTATTCAGCTCTTTGCAGCAGTATTCGACTCTATTTGACTCTAGTCTACTCTACTCTATTCTTTCAATTGTCTTCTATTCTACTCTATTCTATTCTACCCTGCCCTACCCTAACCTTACCTGCCCTACACTAATCTATTTGATTGGATTCAACACATTTCAACGCGATTCGACACTTTTCAACGCGATTCGACATGAGTCGCCTCGATTCACCTCGAATTTGGTCGATTCGGCTGTATTCAGCTCTGTTCGGCTCTGTTCCGCTCTATTCAGCTCTATTTTACTCTCTTCTACTCTACTCTACTCTACTTAATTCTATTCTATTCTTTCTATTGTGTTCTGTTCTATTCTAACCTCTCCTACCCTACCCTCCTCTAATCTATTTGATTCGATTCAATGCATTTCGATGTGATTCCACGTGATTAGGCTTGAATCGGCTCGATTTGGCTCTCTTCAGCCTGCATCGGGTCAATTCAGGTCGATTCAGCATAATTAGGCTCGACTCCACCTTCTTCAGCCCCGTTCAGCTCTATTCAACTCTTTTCTACTTTATTCCTCTCCTTTTGGCTCCATTCGACTCCATTCCACACCATTCTACTCCGTTTTACTCCATTCTACACTGTTGTATTCTGTTCTACCCTACCCTACCTACTCTAATCTATTCTAATCCATTCGATTCATCCCGATTTGTCTCCTTTCCTCTCCATTCGACTCGATTCGGCTGGAATTGGATTCGGCTCAAATTGAATTGGATCTCTATTCTGCTCTACTCGACTCTGACTATTCTACTCTACTCAACTCTACTCCATTCCACTCTTTGTATTCTCTTCTCTTCTACTCTCTTCTATTCTATTCCACTGTGCCCTACCGTACCAAATCCCAGCCTAACCTACACTACTCTAATCTATTCAATTTAGTTCGATTCCATTTGGCGTGATTCGGCTTCATTCGGCTCGATTTGGCCCGATTTGGCCCTATTCGGCGCTCTTCGCCTCTCTTCAACTCTTTTCTACTCTATTCATCTCTGTTTGACTCCATTCCACACCATTCTACACTATTCTATTCTACGGAACCCTACCCCACCCTACCCTATCCGAATCTATTCTGTTCTTTTCTATTATGTTGTATTCTACTCTCATTTTCTATTTTCTCCATTCCGTCTTATGCTACTCTCCCATACCCTACACTAAGCTCACCTTCCCTGACCTATGCTGTTCTATTCTATTTTCTCTGTTCTGCCATGTGCTACCCTACCCTATGCTACCCCACCATACTCTACCCTACTCTTTGGGGTACTCAATAAGGTACTAATTAAGCGTACTAGTTAGGGCAAGGGTACTGAAGGCAAGGGTACTAGTTCAGGCTACTAGTTAAGGCCAGGGGACTAGTTAAGGGTACTAGTTAAGGTAAGGGTATTAGTTAAGGGTACTCGTAAAGGCCGGGGTACTAGGTCAGGGTACTAGTTAAGGTATGGGTGGTGTTGAGGGTACTGGTTAAGGGAAGGGTAATAGTGAATACTACTAGTTACAGCCAAGCTACTCCTTAAGGCTACTAGTTAAGGGAAGGGTACTAGTTCAGGCAAGGGTTGTAGTTAAGGCTACTAGTTAGGGCAGGGGTACTAGTTCGGGGTACTAATTCAGGGTACTTTTCAAGGCAAGGATACTCTTGAAGGCCAGTTGTCTAGGCTACTGAACTATGCCACTAGTCTAGCTGACTAGTCCAGCTTACTACTCTAGGCTACTACTCTAGCTTTCTCTTGTCTACTCTACTGTAGTCTACCATCATCTATCCTAGTCTACCCTATCTTAAACTACCCTAACCTATTCTACTCTAATCTATTCAATTTGATTCGATTCAAAATGTTTCCATGCGATTGGACACGATTATGCTTGAATTTCTCAATTCAGCCCCATCAGCTCAATTTGGCTCAAATCGCTTCAATTCAGCTTGATTCTGCCCGTTTTGACTCGATTCGGCTCAGTTCACCCTTATTCGGCCATATTCAGCTTGAGTCGACTCTTTTCTACTCTATTTGTCTCTATTCGACTCCATCCTACACTATTCTACGCTATTCTGTTCTACCCTACCCTACTCTAATCGATTCGATTGGACGCGATTCGAAGCAATTCGACGCGATTCGTCTCGTTTTCTTTCCATTTGGCTCAATTCGGCTAGAATTGGCTCTATTCAGCTATATCCTGCACTATTTGACTCTATTCAACTCAATTCTACTCTACTCTTCTCTACTTTACTCTTCTCTGTTCTACTCTACTCTACTCTACTCTATTCTCTTTCTATTCTGTAGTGTTCTATTCTATTCTACCCTCCCCGCCCCTCCCCTCCCCTTCTCTAATCCATTTGATTCGATTCGATTGGACGCATTTCCACGCCATTGGACGCGATTAGGCTTGAATCACCTCGATTCGGTTCGAATCGGCTCTATTCGGCTCGATTTGGCTCCATTTCGCTCCATTCGGCTCGATTTGGCTCGAACGTGTCGATTCTGCTGGATCGTGCTCGACTAGGCCTTATGTGGCCCTATTTGGCCCTATCCTGCCCTATTCGACTCTTTTCTACTCTATTCATTTCTATCCGTCTCTATTCGACTCCATTCAACTCCATTCTATGCCATTAAACACCATTCTACCCTATTCTACCCTACCCTACCCTAAGCTATTCGAATGGATTCAATTTGATTTGACCTGATTCAAAGCGATTTGACGCGGTTTGTCTCGTTTTGTCTCCATTCGGCTCCATTTGGCTATGTTCTGCACTATTTGCCTCTATTCTACTCTTCTCTATTCTGTTGTATTCTTTCTCTTCTGTTCTGTTCTGTTCTGTTCTCTCCTATTCTGTTGTACTCTATTCTATTCTACCCTACCCTACTGCACCCCACACAAACCTACCCTACTTGAATCTATTTGATTCAATTCGACGTGATTTGGCGGGATTCGAGGGCTTTCGATGAGATCCGAAGGGATTCAACGGGATTCGAAGAGATTCAATGCGATTCGACATGACTCAGCAGGATTCTATGAGATTCGATGCAATTCAAAGTTATTTGACATGACACTTCGCGATTCGTCGAGATTCGATGACATTCGACACAATTCAAAGCAATATGAAGCGATTCGACCCGATTTGACATGGAACGATGTGATTCGACGCCGTTGGACATGATTTGGTGCGATTCGAAGCTATTCGGGGACAGTCGTTGCGGTTCTGCTTGATTCAGCTCGATTAGGTGCGTTTCGGCACTGTACAGCTCTTTTCGGCTGTATTCAGCTCCATTCAGCTCTATTCATCTCTACTCGGCCTATTCGGCTCTATTCGAATCTACTCTTTTCTACTCTATTCTATTCCGTTCTAATCTCTTCTGTAATACTTACTCTATTCTATTCTAGCCTCCCCACCACTACCCTTCTTTAATCTATACGTTTCGATTCGATTTGATGCATTTGACGCGATTCGATGTGATTAAGCTTCAATCGGCTCGATTCGGATCAATTTGGCTCGATTCAGCTCAGTTAGGCTCCATTCAGCTCGTTTTGGCTTCAGTCGCTTCCATTCTGCTCGATTCGGCCTTATTCGGCCCTATTCTGCTCTGTTCGACTCTTTTCTACTCTAGTCATCTCTATTTGACTCCATTCTACTCCATTCTATTCATTCCACACCATTCTACACTTTTCTCTATTCTGCTCTACCCTACTCTAATTTGCGGTAATCGATTCGACGCGATTCCTCTCATTTCATCTCCGTTTGGCTCTATTTGACTCTACTCTGTTATACTCTAGTCTACTCTATTGTACTCTCGTCTACTCTTCTCTACTCTATTCTATTGTATTGTCTCTATTCTGTTCTGTTCTATTCTACTCTATTCTACCCTACCCTATGCTTCCCAACTCTAATCTATTCTAGTCCATTCGATTGGATTCGAGTCCACCCATTTTGACGCGATTCGGCTCGATTTGGCTCTGTCCGACTCTATTCTACTCTACTCTATTCCCCTCTACTCTAGTCTACTCTTTTCCGTATTCTTTCTCTATCGTTCTGTTCTATTCTATTCTACTCTACTCTACCCTACCACACCCGAACCTCCCCTGCTCTAATCTATTCAATTCGATTTGACGAATTTTGACGCGATTCAGGTCAGATCAGTTGAATTCGTGTCCATTGGGCTCCATTGGGCTTGAATAGTGTCGATTCGGCTCGATTTGGCACAATTCAGCTTGATTCGGCCTGCTTCAGCTCTACTTGGCTCTCCTGAGCTCTTTTCTACTCTATTCGACTCCATTGCACACCATTCTACTCCATTCTACACTAGTCTACTCTACCCTACTGTAATTTGCTCTAATTGATTCGATGGGATTCGATACGATTTGTCTCGTTTCATCTCCATTCGGCTCGATTTGACTCTATTAGACTCTGTTCTACTCTACTCTACACTATTCTGCTCTGCTCTATTCTTTTTTACTCTGTTCTATTGTATTCTTTCTATTCTGTTCTACTGTGTTCAATTCTAATCTACTCTGTTCTATTGCATCCTACCCTACTCTGATCTATTCTACTGGATTCGATTCCATGCATTTCGATGCGATTCGGCTCAAATCAGCTCCATTAGGCTCTAGTCGGTTCTAATACACTCTATTCAGCTCTATTCGGCTCTTTTAGACTCTACTCAACTCTATTATCTCTTTTCGACTCCTTTCGACTCCATTTGACTCCATTCAACTCCCTGCTACACCATTCTACTCCATCCTACTCTATTCTTCTGTATTCTACTCTATTGTACTCTACCCTACTCTACCTAATTGATTAGATTTGATTTGGCTTGAATCGATGGGATTCAAATGCAATTCGATGGGATTCAACGCGATACGGCACCATTCCATGGGACTCGGCGCGATTCGTCCTGATTTCTATCGATTCGGCTCTCTTTGGCTCTATTTGGCTCTATTCAGCAAGAGTCGACTCTGTTCTACTCTACTCTTCTACAGTCTATTCTACTCGACCCTATTCTATTCTTTCTGTTCTGTTCTACCACATTCTATTCTACCCTACCCTACCCTAATTTACCCTACTGTAATCTGTTCGATTCTATTCGGCACACTTGAACGCGATTCGACCTGATTCAGGTCGTATCGGCTCGATTCAGCTCCTTTCCGCTCCATTAGACTCGATTCGTTTCCACTCGGCTCTTTTCCGCTCTATTCAGCTCTTTGCAGCAGTATTCGACTCTATTTGACTCTAGTCTACTCTACTCTATTCTTTCAATTGTCTTCTATTCTACTCTATTCTATTCTACCCTGCCCTACCCTAACCTTACCTGCCCTACACTAATCTATTTGATTGGATTCAACACATTTCAACGCGATTCGACACTTTTCAACGCGATTCGACATGAGTCGCCTCGATTCACCTCGAATTTGGTCGATTCGGCTGTATTCAGCTCTGTTCGGCTCTGTTCCGCTCTATTCAGCTCTATTTTACTCTCTTCTACTCTACTCTACTCTACTTAATTCTATTCTATTCTTTCTATTGTGTTCTGTTCTATTCTAACCTCTCCTACCCTACCCTCCTCTAATCTATTTGATTCGATTCAATGCATTTCGATGTGATTCCACGTGATTAGGCTTGAATCGGCTCGATTTGGCTCTCTTCAGCCTGCATCGGGTCAATTCAGGTCGATTCAGCATAATTAGGCTCGACTCCACCTTCTTCAGCCCCGTTCAGCTCTATTCAACTCTTTTCTACTTTATTCCTCTCCTTTTGGCTCCATTCGACTCCATTCCACACCATTCTACTCCGTTTTACTCCATTCTACACTGTTGTATTCTGTTCTACCCTACCCTACCTACTCTAATCTATTCTAATCCATTCGATTCATCCCGATTTGTCTCCTTTCCTCTCCATTCGACTCGATTCGGCTGGAATTGGATTCGGCTCAAATTGAATTGGATCTCTATTCTGCTCTACTCGACTCTGACTATTCTACTCTACTCAACTCTACTCCATTCCACTCTTTGTATTCTCTTCTCTTCTACTCTCTTCTATTCTATTCCACTGTGCCCTACCGTACCAAATCCCAGCCTAACCTACACTACTCTAATCTATTCAATTTAGTTCGATTCCATTTGGCGTGATTCGGCTTCATTCGGCTCGATTTGGCCCGATTTGGCCCTATTCGGCGCTCTTCGCCTCTCTTCAACTCTTTTCTACTCTATTCATCTCTGTTTGACTCCATTCCACACCATTCTACACTATTCTATTCTACGGAACCCTACCCCACCCTACCCTATCCGAATCTATTCTGTTCTTTTCTATTATGTTGTATTCTACTCTCATTTTCTATTTTCTCCATTCCGTCTTATGCTACTCTCCCATACCCTACACTAAGCTCACCTTCCCTGACCTATGCTGTTCTATTCTATTTTCTCTGTTCTGCCATGTGCTACCCTACCCTATGCTACCCCACCATACTCTACCCTACTCTTTGGGGTACTCAATAAGGTACTAATTAAGCGTACTAGTTAGGGCAAGGGTACTGAAGGCAAGGGTACTAGTTCAGGCTACTAGTTAAGGCCAGGGGACTAGTTAAGGGTACTAGTTAAGGTAAGGGTATTAGTTAAGGGTACTCGTAAAGGCCGGGGTACTAGGTCAGGGTACTAGTTAAGGTATGGGTGGTGTTGAGGGTACTGGTTAAGGGAAGGGTAATAGTGAATACTACTAGTTACAGCCAAGCTACTCCTTAAGGCTACTAGTTAAGGGAAGGGTACTAGTTCAGGCAAGGGTTGTAGTTAAGGCTACTAGTTAGGGCAGGGGTACTAGTTCGGGGTACTAATTCAGGGTACTTTTCAAGGCAAGGATACTCTTGAAGGCCAGTTGTCTAGGCTACTGAACTATGCCACTAGTCTAGCTGACTAGTCCAGCTTACTACTCTAGGCTACTACTCTAGCTTTCTCTTGTCTACTCTACTGTAGTCTACCATCATCTATCCTAGTCTACCCTATCTTAAACTACCCTAACCTATTCTACTCTAATCTATTCAATTTGATTCGATTCAAAATGTTTCCATGCGATTGGACACGATTATGCTTGAATTTCTCAATTCAGCCCCATCAGCTCAATTTGGCTCAAATCGCTTCAATTCAGCTTGATTCTGCCCGTTTTGACTCGATTCGGCTCAGTTCACCCTTATTCGGCCATATTCAGCTTGAGTCGACTCTTTTCTACTCTATTTGTCTCTATTCGACTCCATCCTACACTATTCTACGCTATTCTGTTCTACCCTACCCTACTCTAATCGATTCGATTGGACGCGATTCGAAGCAATTCGACGCGATTCGTCTCGTTTTCTTTCCATTTGGCTCAATTCGGCTAGAATTGGCTCTATTCAGCTATATCCTGCACTATTTGACTCTATTCAACTCAATTCTACACTACTCTTCTCTACTTTACTCTTCTCTGTTCTACTCTACTCTACTCTATTCTCTTTCTATTCTGTAGTGTTCTATTCTATTCTACCCTCCCCGCCCCTCCCCTCCCCTTCTCTAATCCATTTGATTCGATTCGATTGGACGCATTTCCACGCCATTGGACGCGATTAGGCTTGAATCACCTCGATTCGGTTCGAATCGGCTCTATTCGGCTCGATTTGGCTCCATTTCGCTCCATTCGGCTCGATTTGGCTCGAACGTGTCGATTCTGCTGGATCGTGCTCGACTAGGCCTTATGTGGCCCTATTTGGCCCTATCCTGCCCTATTCGACTCTTTTCTACTCTATTCATTTCTATCCGTCTCTATTCGACTCCATTCAACTCCATTCTATGCCATTAAACACCATTCTACCCTATTCTACCCTACCCTACCCTAAGCTATTCGAATGGATTCAATTTGATTTGACCTGATTCAAAGCGATTTGACGCGGTTTGTCTCGTTTTGTCTCCATTCGGCTCCATTTGGCTATGTTCTGCACTATTTGCCTCTATTCTACTCTTCTCTATTCTGTTGTATTCTTTCTCTTCTGTTCTGTTCTGTTCTGTTCTCTCCTATTCTGTTGTACTCTATTCTATTCTACCCTACCCTACTGCACCCCACACAAACCTACCCTACTTTAATCTATTTGATTCAATTCGACGTGATTTGGCGGGATTCGAGGGCTTTCGATGAGATCCGAAGGGATTCAACGGGATTCGAAGAGATTCAATGCGATTCGACATGACTCAGCAGGATTCTATGAGATTCGATGCAATTCAAAGTTATTTGACATGACACTTCGCGATTCGTCGAGATTCGATGACATTCGACACAATTCAAAGCAATATGAAGCGATTCGACCCGATTTGACATGAAACGATGTGATTCGACGCCGTTGGACATGATTTGGTGCGATTCGAAGCTATTCGGGGACAGTCGTTGCGGTTCTGCTTGATTCAGCTCGATTAGGTGCGTTTCGGCACTGTACAGCTCTTTTCGGCTGTATTCAGCTCCATTCAGCTCTATTCATCTCTACTCGGCCTATTCGGCTCTATTCGAATCTACTCTTTTCTACTCTATTCTATTCCGTTCTAATCTCTTCTGTAATACTTACTCTATTCTATTCTAGCCTCCCCACCACTACCCTTCTTTAATCTATACGTTTCGATTCGATTTGATGCATTTGACGCGATTCGATGTGATTAAGCTTCAATCGGCTCGATTCGGATCAATTTGGCTCGATTCAGCTCAGTTAGGCTCCATTCAGCTCGTTTTGGCTTCAGTTGCTTCCATTCTGCTCGATTCGGCCTTATTCGGCCCTATTCTGCTCTGTTCGACTCTTTTCTACTCTAGTCATCTCTATTTGACTCCATTCTACTCCATTCTATTCATTCCACACCATTCTACACTTTTCTCTATTCTGCTCTACCCTACTCTAATTTGCGGTAATCGATTCGACGCGATTCCTCTCATTTCATCTCCGTTTGGCTCTATTTGACTCTACTCTGTTATACTCTAGTCTACTCTATTGTACTCTCGTCTACTCTTCTCTACTCTATTCTATTGTATTGTCTCTATTCTGTTCTGTTCTATTCTACTCTATTCTACCCTACCCTATGCTTCCCAACTCTAATCTATTCTAGTCCATTCGATTGGATTCGAGTCCACCCATTTTGACGCGATTCGGCTCGATTTGGCTCTGTCCGACTCTATTCTACTCTACTCTATTCCCCTCTACTCTAGTCTACTCTTTTCCGTATTCTTTCTCTATCGTTCTGTTCTATTCTATTCTACTCTACTCTACCCTACCACACCCGAACCTCCCCTGCTCTAATCTATTCAATTCGATTTGACGAATTTTGACGCGATTCAGGTCAGATCAGTTGAATTCGTGTCCATTGGGCTCCATTGGGCTTGAATAGTGTCGATTCGGCTCGATTTGGCACAATTCAGCTTGATTCGGCCTGCTTCAGCTCTACTTGGCTCTCCTGAGCTCTTTTCTACTCTATTCAACTCCATTGCACACCATTCTACTCCATTCTACACTAGTCTACTCTACCCTACTGTAATTTGCTCTAATTGATTCGATGGGATTCGATACGATTTGTCTCGTTTCATCTCCATTCGGCTCGATTTGACTCTATTAGACTCTGTTCTACTCTACTCTACACTATTCTGCTCTGCTCTATTCTTTTTTACTCTGTTCTATTGTATTCTTTCTATTCTGTTCTACTGTGTTCAATTCTAATCTACTCTGTTCTATTGCATCCTACCCTACTCTGATCTATTCTACTGGATTCGATTCCATGCATTTCGATGCGATTCGGCTCAAATCAGCTCCATTAGGCTCTAGTCGGTTCTAATACACTCTATTCAGCTCTATTCGGCTCTTTTAGACTCTACTCAACTCTATTATCTCTTTTCGACTCCTTTCGACTCCATTTGACTCCATTCAACTCCCTGCTACACCATTCTACTCCATCCTACTCTATTCTTCTGTATTCTACTCTATTGTACTCTACCCTACTCTACCTAATTGATTAGATTTGATTTGGCTTGAATCGATGGGATTCAAATGCAATTCGATGGGATTCAACGCGATACGGCACCATTCCATGGGACTCGGCGCGATTCGTCCTGATTTCTATCGATTCGGCTCTTTTTGGCTCTATTTGGCTCTATTCAGCAAGAGTCGACTCTGTTCTACTCTACTCTTCTACAGTCTATTCTACTCGACCCTATTCTATTCTTTCTGTTCTGTTCTACCACATTCTATTCTACCCTACCCTACCCTAATTTACCCTACTGTAATCTGTTCGATTCTATTCGGCACACTTGAACGCGATTCGACCTGATTCAGGTCATATCGGCTCGATTCAGCTCCTTTCCGCTCCATTAGACTCGATTCGTTTCCACTCGGCTCTTTTCCGCTCTATTCAGCTCTTTGCAGCAGTATTCGACTCTATTTGACTCTAGTCTACTCTACTCTATTCTTTCAATTGTCTTCTATTCTACTCTATTCTATTCTACCCTGCCCTACCCTAACCTTACCTGCCCTACACTAATCTATTTGATTGGATTCAACACATTTCAACGCGATTCGACACTTTTCAACGCGATTCGACATGAGTCGCCTCGATTCACCTCGAATTTGGTCGATTCGGCTGTATTCAGCTCTGTTCGGCTCTGTTCCGCTCTATTCAGCTCTATTTTACTCTCTTCTACTCTACTCTACTCTACTTAATTCTATTCTATTCTTTCTATTGTGTTCTGTTCTATTCTAACCTCTCCTACCCTACCCTCCTCTAATCTATTTGATTCGATTCAATGCATTTCGATGTGATTCCACGTGATTAGGCTTGAATCGGCTCGATTTGGCTCTCTTCAGCCTGCATCGGGTCAATTCAGGTCGATTCAGCATAATTAGGCTCGACTCCACCTTCTTCAGCCCCGTTCAGCTCTATTCAACTCTTTTCTACTTTATTCCTCTCCTTTTGGCTCCATTCGACTCCATTCCACACCATTCTACTCCGTTTTACTCCATTCTACACTGTTGTATTCTGTTCTACCCTACCCTACCTACTCTAATCTATTCTAATCCATTCGATTCATCCCGATTTGTCTCCTTTCCTCTCCATTCGACTCGATTCGGCTGGAATTGGATTCGGCTCAAATTGAATTGGATCTCTATTCTGCTCTACTCGACTCTGACTATTCTACTCTACTCAACTCTACTCCATTCCACTCTTTGTATTCTCTTCTCTTCTACTCTCTTCTATTCTATTCCACTGTGCCCTACCGTACCAAATCCCAGCCTAACCTACACTACTCTAATCTATTCAATTTAGTTCGATTCCATTTGGCGTGATTCGGCTTCATTCGGCTCGATTTGGCCCGATTTGGCCCTATTCGGCGCTCTTCGCCTCTCTTCAACTCTTTTCTACTCTATTCATCTCTGTTTGACTCCATTCCACACCATTCTACACTATTCTATTCTACGGAACCCTACCCCACCCTACCCTATCCGAATCTATTCTGTTCTTTTCTATTATGTTGTATTCTACTCTCATTTTCTATTTTCTCCATTCCGTCTTATGCTACTCTCCCATACCCTACACTAAGCTCACCTTCCCTGACCTATGCTGTTCTATTCTATTTTCTCTGTTCTGCCATGTGCTACCCTACCCTATGCTACCCCACCATACTCTACCCTACTCTTTGGGGTACTCAATAAGGTACTAATTAAGCGTACTAGTTAGGGCAAGGGTACTGAAGGCAAGGGTACTAGTTCAGGCTACTAGTTAAGGCCAGGGGACTAGTTAAGGGTACTAGTTAAGGTAAGGGTATTAGTTAAGGGTACTCGTAAAGGCCGGGGTACTAGGTCAGGGTACTAGTTAAGGTATGGGTGGTGTTGAGGGTACTGGTTAAGGGAAGGGTAATAGTGAATACTACTAGTTACAGCCAAGCTACTCCTTAAGGCTACTAGTTAAGGGAAGGGTACTAGTTCAGGCAAGGGTTGTAGTTAAGGCTACTAGTTAGGGCAGGGGTACTAGTTCGGGGTACTAATTCAGGGTACTTTTCAAGGCAAGGATACTCTTGAAGGCCAGTTGTCTAGGCTACTGAACTATGCCACTAGTCTAGCTGACTAGTCCAGCTTACTACTCTAGGCTACTACTCTAGCTTTCTCTTGTCTACTCTACTGTAGTCTACCATCATCTATCCTAGTCTACCCTATCTTAAACTACCCTAACCTATTCTACTCTAATCTATTCAATTTGATTCGATTCAAAATGTTTCCATGCGATTGGACACGATTATGCTTGAATTTCTCAATTCAGCCCCATCAGCTCAATTTGGCTCAAATCGCTTCAATTCAGCTTGATTCTGCCCGTTTTGACTCGATTCGGCTCAGTTCACCCTTATTCGGCCATATTCAGCTTGAGTCGACTCTTTTCTACTCTATTTGTCTCTATTCGACTCCATCCTACACTATTCTACGCTATTCTGTTCTACCCTACCCTACTCTAATCGATTCGATTGGACGCGATTCGAAGCAATTCGACGCGATTCGTCTCGTTTTCTTTCCATTTGGCTCAATTCGGCTAGAATTGGCTCTATTCAGCTATATCCTGCACTATTTGACTCTATTCAACTCAATTCTACTCTACTCTTCTCTACTTTACTCTTCTCTGTTCTACTCTACTCTACTCTACTCTATTCTCTTTCTATTCTGTAGTGTTCTATTCTATTCTACCCTCCCCGCCCCTCCCCTCCCCTTCTCTAATCCATTTGATTCGATTCGATTGGACGCATTTCCACGCCATTGGACGCGATTAGGCTTGAATCACCTCGATTCGGTTCGAATCGGCTCTATTCGGCTCGATTTGGCTCCATTTCGCTCCATTCGGCTCGATTTGGCTCGAACGTGTCGATTCTGCTGGATCGTGCTCGACTAGGCCTTATGTGGCCCTATTTGGCCCTATCCTGCCCTATTCGACTCTTTTCTACTCTATTCATTTCTATCCGTCTCTATTCGACTCCATTCAACTCCATTCTATGCCATTAAACACCATTCTACCCTATTCTACCCTACCCTACCCTAAGCTATTCGAATGGATTCAATTTGATTTGACCTGATTCAAAGCGATTTGACGCGGTTTGTCTCGTTTTGTCTCCATTCGGCTCCATTTGGCTATGTTCTGCACTATTTGCCTCTATTCTACTCTTCTCTATTCTGTTGTATTCTTTCTCTTCTGTTCTGTTCTGTTCTGTTCTCTCCTATTCTGTTGTACTCTATTCTATTCTACCCTACCCTACTGCACCCCACACAAACCTACCCTACTTTAATCTATTTGATTCAATTCGACGTGATTTGGCGGGATTCGAGGGCTTTCGATGAGATCCGAAGGGATTCAACGGGATTCGAAGAGATTCAATGCGATTCGACATGACTCAGCAGGATTCTATGAGATTCGATGCAATTCAAAGTTATTTGACATGACACTTCGCGATTCGTCGAGATTCGATGACATTCGACACAATTCAAAGCAATATGAAGCGATTCGACCCGATTTGACATGGAACGATGTGATTCGACGCCGTTGGACATGATTTGGTGCGATTCGAAGCTATTCGGGGACAGTCGTTGCGGTTCTGCTTGATTCAGCTCGATTAGGTGCGTTTCGGCACTGTACAGCTCTTTTCGGCTGTATTCAGCTCCATTCAGCTCTATTCATCTCTACTCGGCCTATTCGGCTCTATTCGAATCTACTCTTTTCTACTCTATTCTATTCCGTTCTAATCTCTTCTGTAATACTTACTCTATTCTATTCTAGCCTCCCCACCACTACCCTTCTTTAATCTATACGTTTCGATTCGATTTGATGCATTTGACGCGATTCGATGTGATTAAGCTTCAATCGGCTCGATTCGGATCAATTTGGCTCGATTCAGCTCAGTTAGGCTCCATTCAGCTCGTTTTGGCTTCAGTCGCTTCCATTCTGCTCGATTCGGCCTTATTCGGCCCTATTCTGCTCTGTTCGACTCTTTTCTACTCTAGTCATCTCTATTTGACTCCATTCTACTCCATTCTATTCATTCCACACCATTCTACACTTTTCTCTATTCTGCTCTACCCTACTCTAATTTGCGGTAATCGATTCGACGCGATTCCTCTCATTTCATCTCCGTTTGGCTCTATTTGACTCTACTCTGTTATACTCTAGTCTACTCTATTGTACTCTCGTCTACTCTTCTCTACTCTATTCTATTGTATTGTCTCTATTCTGTTCTGTTCTATTCTACTCTATTCTACCCTACCCTATGCTTCCCAACTCTAATCTATTCTAGTCCATTCGATTGGATTCGAGTCCACCCATTTTGACGCGATTCGGCTCGATTTGGCTCTGTCCGACTCTATTCTACTCTACTCTATTCCCCTCTACTCTAGTCTACTCTTTTCCGTATTCTTTCTCTATCGTTCTGTTCTATTCTATTCTACTCTACTCTACCCTACCACACCCGAACCTCCCCTGCTCTAATCTATTCAATTCGATTTGACGAATTTTGACGCGATTCAGGTCAGATCAGTTGAATTCGTGTCCATTGGGCTCCATTGGGCTTGAATAGTGTCGATTCGGCTCGATTTGGCACAATTCAGCTTGATTCGGCCTGCTTCAGCTCTACTTGGCTCTCCTGAGCTCTTTTCTACTCTATTCGACTCCATTGCACACCATTCTACTCCATTCTACACTAGTCTACTCTACCCTACTGTAATTTGCTCTAATTGATTCGATGGGATTCCATACGATTTGTCTCGTTTCATCTCCATTCGGCTCGATTTGACTCTATTAGACTCTGTTCTACTCTACTCTACACTATTCTGCTCTGCTCTATTCTTTTTTACTCTGTTCTATTGTATTCTTTCTATTCTGTTCTACTGTGTTCAATTCTAATCTACTCTGTTCTATTGCATCCTACCCTACTCTGATCTATTCTACTGGATTCGATTCCATGCATTTCGATGCGATTCGGCTCAAATCAGCTCCATTAGGCTCTAGTCGGTTCTAATACACTCTATTCAGCTCTATTCGGCTCTTTTAGACTCTACTCAACTCTATTATCTCTTTTCGACTCCTTTCGACTCCATTTGACTCCATTCAACTCCCTGCTACACCATTCTACTCCATCCTACTCTATTCTTCTGTATTCTACTCTATTGTACTCTACCCTACTCTACCTAATTGATTAGATTTGATTTGGCTTGAATCGATGGGATTCAAATGCAATTCGATGGGATTCAACGCGATACGGCACCATTCCATGGGACTCGGCGCGATTCGTCCTGATTTCTATCGATTCGGCTCTCTTTGGCTCTATTTGGCTCTATTCAGCAAGAGTCGACTCTGTTCTACTCTACTCTTCTACAGTCTATTCTACTCGACCCTATTCTATTCTTTCTGTTCTGTTCTACCACATTCTATTCTACCCTACCCTACCCTAATTTACCCTACTGTAATCTGTTCGATTCTATTCGGCACACTTGAACGCGATTCGACCTGATTCAGGTCGTATCGGCTCGATTCAGCTCCTTTCCGCTCCATTAGACTCGATTCGTTTCCACTCGGCTCTTTTCCGCTCTATTCAGCTCTTTGCAGCAGTATTCGACTCTATTTGACTCTAGTCTACTCTACTCTATTCTTTCAATTGTCTTCTATTCTACTCTATTCTATTCTACCCTGCCCTACCCTAACCTTACCTGCCCTACACTAATCTATTTGATTGGATTCAACACATTTCAACGCGATTCGACACTTTTCAACGCGATTCGACATGAGTCGCCTCGATTCACCTCGAATTTGGTCGATTCGGCTGTATTCAGCTCTGTTCGGCTCTGTTCCGCTCTATTCAGCTCTATTTTACTCTCTTCTACTCTACTCTACTCTACTTAATTCTATTCTATTCTTTCTATTGTGTTCTGTTCTATTCTAACCTCTCCTACCCTACCCTCCTCTAATCTATTTGATTCGATTCAATGCATTTCGATGTGATTCCACGTGATTAGGCTTGAATCGGCTCGATTTGGCTCTCTTCAGCCTGCATCGGGTCAATTCAGGTCGATTCAGCATAATTAGGCTCGACTCCACCTTCTTCAGCCCCGTTCAGCTCTATTCAACTCTTTTCTACTTTATTCCTCTCCTTTTGGCTCCATTCGACTCCATTCCACACCATTCTACTCCGTTTTACTCCATTCTACACTGTTGTATTCTGTTCTACCCTACCCTACCTACTCTAATCTATTCTAATCCATTCGATTCATCCCGATTTGTCTCCTTTCCTCTCCATTCGACTCGATTCGGCTGGAATTGGATTCGGCTCAAATTGAATTGGATCTCTATTCTGCTCTACTCGACTCTGACTATTCTACTCTACTCAACTCTACTCCATTCCACTCTTTGTATTCTCTTCTCTTCTACTCTCTTCTATTCTATTCCACTGTGCCCTACCGTACCAAATCCCAGCCTAACCTACACTACTCTAATCTATTCAATTTAGTTCGATTCCATTTGGCGTGATTCGGCTTCATTCGGCTCGATTTGGCCCGATTTGGCCCTATTCGGCGCTCTTCGCCTCTCTTCAACTCTTTTCTACTCTATTCATCTCTGTTTGACTCCATTCCACACCATTCTACACTATTCTATTCTACGGAACCCTACCCCACCCTACCCTATCCGAATCTATTCTGTTCTTTTCTATTATGTTGTATTCTACTCTCATTTTCTATTTTCTCCATTCCGTCTTATGCTACTCTCCCATACCCTACACTAAGCTCACCTTCCCTGACCTATGCTGTTCTATTCTATTTTCTCTGTTCTGCCATGTGCTACCCTACCCTATGCTACCCCACCATACTCTACCCTACTCTTTGGGGTACTCAATAAGGTACTAATTAAGCGTACTAGTTAGGGCAAGGGTACTGAAGGCAAGGGTACTAGTTCAGGCTACTAGTTAAGGCCAGGGGACTAGTTAAGGGTACTAGTTAAGGTAAGGGTATTAGTTAAGGGTACTCGTAAAGGCCGGGGTACTAGGTCAGGGTACTAGTTAAGGTATGGGTGGTGTTGAGGGTACTGGTTAAGGGAAGGGTAATAGTGAATACTACTAGTTACAGCCAAGCTACTCCTTAAGGCTACTAGTTAAGGGAAGGGTACTAGTTCAGGCAAGGGTTGTAGTTAAGGCTACTAGTTAGGGCAGGGGTACTAGTTCGGGGTACTAATTCAGGGTACTTTTCAAGGCAAGGATACTCTTGAAGGCCAGTTGTCTAGGCTACTGAACTATGCCACTAGTCTAGCTGACTAGTCCAGCTTACTACTCTAGGCTACTACTCTAGCTTTCTCTTGTCTACTCTACTGTAGTCTACCATCATCTATCCTAGTCTACCCTATCTTAAACTACCCTAACCTATTCTACTCTAATCTATTCAATTTGATTCGATTCAAAATGTTTCCATGCGATTGGACACGATTATGCTTGAATTTCTCAATTCAGCCCCATCAGCTCAATTTGGCTCAAATCGCTTCAATTCAGCTTGATTCTGCCCGTTTTGACTCGATTCGGCTCAGTTCACCCTTATTCGGCCATATTCAGCTTGAGTCGACTCTTTTCTACTCTATTTGTCTCTATTCGACTCCATTCTACACTATTCTACGCTATTCTGTTCTACCCTACCCTACTCTAATCGATTCGATTGGACGCGATTCGAAGCAATTCGACGCGATTCGTCTCGTTTTCTTTCCATTTGTCTCAATTCGGCTAGAATAGGCTCTATTCAGCTATATCCTGCACTATTTGACTCTATTCAACTCAATTCTACTCTACTCTTCTCTACTTTACTCTTCTCTGTTCTACTCTACTCTACTCTACTCTACTCCTCTACTCTATTCTCTTTTTTCTATTCTGTAGTGTTCTATTCTATTCTACCCTCCCCGCCCCTCCCCTCCCCTTCTCTAATCCATTTGATTCGATTCGATTGGACGCATTTCCACGCCATTGGACGCGATTAGGCTTGAATCACCTCAATTCGGTTCGAATCGGCTCTATTCGGCTCGATTTGGGTCCATTTCGCTCCATTCGGCTCGATTTGGCTCGAACGTGTCGATTCTGCTGGATCGTGCTCGACTAGGCCTTATGTGGCCCTATTTGGCCCTATCCTGCCCTATTCGACTCTTTTCTACTCTATTCATTTCTATCCGTCTCTATTCGACTCCATTCAACTCCATTCTATGCCATTAAACACCATTCTACCCTATTCTACCCTACCCTACCCTAAGCTATTCGAATGGATTCAATTTGATTTGACCTGATTCAAAGCGATTTGACGCGGTTTGTCTCGTTTTGTCTCCATTCGGCTCCATTTGGCTATGTTCTGCACTATTTGCCTCTATTCTACTCTTCTCTATTCTGTTGTATTCTTTCTCTTCTGTTCTGTTCTGTTCTGTTCTCTCCTATTCTGTTGTACTCTATTCTATTCTACCCTACCCTACTGCACCCCACACAAACCTACCCTACTTTAATCTATTTGATTCAATTCGACGTGATTTGGCGGGATTCGAGGGCTTTCGATGAGATCCGAAGGGATTCAACGGGATTCGAAGAGATTCAATGCGATTCGACATGACTCAGCAGGATTCTATGAGATTCGATGCAATTCAAAGTTATTTGACATGACACTTCGCGATTCGTCGAGATTCGATGACATTCGACACAATTCAAAGCAATATGAAGCGATTCGACCCGATTTGACATGAAACGATGTGATTCGACGCCGTTGGACATGATTTGGTGCGATTCGAAGCTATTCGGGGACAGTCGTTGCGGTTCTGCTTGATTCAGCTCGATTAGGTGCGTTTCGGCACTGTACAGCTCTTTTCGGCTGTATTCAGCTCCATTCAGCTCTATTCATCTCTACTCGGCCTATTCGGCTCTATTCGAATCTACTCTTTTCTACTCTATTCTATTCCGTTCTAATCTCTTCTGTAATACTTACTCTATTCTATTCTAGCCTCCCCACCACTACCCTTCTTTAATCTATACGTTTCGATTCGATTTGATGCATTTGACGCGATTCGATGTGATTAAGCTTCAATCGGCTCGATTCGGATCAATTTGGCTCGATTCAGCTCAGTTAGGCTCCATTCAGCTCGTTTTGGCTTCAGTCGCTTCCATTCTGCTCGATTCGGCCTTATTCGGCCCTATTCTGCTCTGTTCGACTCTTTTCTACTCTAGTCATCTCTATTTGACTCCATTCTACTCCATTCTATTCATTCCACACCATTCTACACTTTTCTCTATTCTGCTCTACCCTACTCTAATTTGCGGTAATCGATTCGACGCGATTCCTCTCATTTCATCTCCGTTTGGCTCTATTTGACTCTACTCTGTTATACTCTAGTCTACTCTATTGTACTCTCGTCTACTCTTCTCTACTCTATTCTATTGTATTGTCTCTATTCTGTTCTGTTCTATTCTACTCTATTCTACCCTACCCTATGCTTCCCAACTCTAATCTATTCTAGTCCATTCGATTGGATTCGAGTCCACCCATTTTGACGCGATTCGGCTCGATTTGGCTCTGTCCGACTCTATTCTACTCTACTCTATTCCCCTCTACTCTAGTCTACTCTTTTCCGTATTCTTTCTCTATCGTTCTGTTCTATTCTATTCTACTCTACTCTACCCTACCACACCCGAACCTCCCCTGCTCTAATCTATTCAATTCGATTTGACGAATTTTGACGCGATTCAGGTCAGATCAGTTGAATTCGTGTCCATTGGGCTCCATTGGGCTTGAATAGTGTCGATTCGGCTCGATTTGGCACAATTCAGCTTGATTCGGCCTGCTTCAGCTCTACTTGGCTCTCCTGAGCTCTTTTCTACTCTATTCGACTCCATTGCACACCATTCTACTCCATTCTACACTAGTCTACTCTACCCTACTGTAATTTGCTCTAATTGATTCGATGGGATTCGATACGATTTGTCTCGTTTCATCTCCATTCGGCTCGATTTGACTCTATTAGACTCTGTTCTACTCTACTCTACACTATTCTGCTCTGCTCTATTCTTTTTTACTCTGTTCTATTGTATTCTTTCTATTCTGTTCTACTGTGTTCAATTCTAATCTACTCTGTTCTATTGCATCCTACCCTACTCTGATCTATTCTACTGGATTCGATTCCATGCATTTCGATGCGATTCGGCTCAAATCAGCTCCATTAGGCTCTAGTCGGTTCTAATACACTCTATTCAGCTCTATTCGGCTCTTTTAGACTCTACTCAACTCTATTATCTCTTTTCGACTCCTTTCGACTCCATTTGACTCCATTCAACTCCCTGCTACACCATTCTACTCCATCCTACTCTATTCTTCTGTATTCTACTCTATTGTACTCTACCCTACTCTACCTAATTGATTAGATTTGATTTGGCTTGAATCGATGGGATTCAAATGCAATTCGATGGGATTCAACGCGATACGGCACCATTCCATGGGACTCGGCGCGATTCGTCCTGATTTCTATCGATTCGGCTCTTTTTGGCTCTATTTGGCTCTATTCAGCAAGAGTCGACTCTGTTCTACTCTACTCTTCTACAGTCTATTCTACTCGACCCTATTCTATTCTTTCTGTTCTGTTCTACCACATTCTATTCTACCCTACCCTACCCTAATTTACCCTACTGTAATCTGTTCGATTCTATTCGGCACACTTGAACGCGATTCGACCTGATTCAGGTCGTATCGGCTCGATTCAGCTCCTTTCCGCTCCATTAGACTCGATTCGTTTCCACTCGGCTCTTTTCCGCTCTATTCAGCTCTTTGCAGCAGTATTCGACTCTATTTGACTCTAGTCTACTCTACTCTATTCTTTCAATTGTCTTCTATTCTACTCTATTCTATTCTACCCTGCCCTACCCTAACCTTACCTGCCCTACACTAATCTATTTGATTGGATTCAACACATTTCAACGCGATTCGACACTTTTCAACGCGATTCGACATGAGTCGCCTCGATTCACCTCGAATTTGGTCGATTCGGCTGTATTCAGCTCTGTTCGGCTCTGTTCCGCTCTATTCAGCTCTATTTTACTCTCTTCTACTCTACTCTACTCTACTTAATTCTATTCTATTCTTTCTATTGTGTTCTGTTCTATTCTAACCTCTCCTACCCTACCCTCCTCTAATCTATTTGATTCGATTCAATGCATTTCGATGTGATTCCACGTGATTAGGCTTGAATCGGCTCGATTTGGCTCTCTTCAGCCTGCATCGGGTCAATTCAGGTCGATTCAGCATAATTAGGCTCGACTCCACCTTCTTCAGCCCCGTTCAGCTCTATTCAACTCTTTTCTACTTTATTCCTCTCCTTTTGGCTCCATTCGACTCCATTCCACACCATTCTACTCCGTTTTACTCCATTCTACACTGTTGTATTCTGTTCTACCCTACCCTACCTACTCTAATCTATTCTAATCCATTCGATTCATCCCGATTTGTCTCCTTTCCTCTCCATTCGACTCGATTCGGCTGGAATTGGATTCGGCTCAAATTGAATTGGATCTCTATTCTGCTCTACTCGACTCTGACTATTCTACTCTACTCAACTCTACTCCATTCCACTCTTTGTATTCTCTTCTCTTCTACTCTCTTCTATTCTATTCCACTGTGCCCTACCGTACCAAATCCCAGCCTAACCTACACTACTCTAATCTATTCAATTTAGTTCGATTCCATTTGGCGTGATTCGGCTTCATTCGGCTCGATTTGGCCCGATTTGGCCCTATTCGGCGCTCTTCGCCTCTCTTCAACTCTTTTCTACTCTATTCATCTCTGTTTGACTCCATTCCACACCATTCTACTCCATTCTACACTATTCTATTCTACGGAACCCTACCCCACCCTACCCTATCCGAATCTATTCTGTTCTTTTCTATTATGTTGTATTCTACTCTCATTTTCTATTTTCTCCATTCCGTCTTATGCTACTCTCCCATACCCTACACTAAGCTCACCTACCCTGACCTATGCTGTTCTATTCTATTTTCTCTGTTCTGCCATGTGCTACCCTACCCTATGCTACCCCACCATACTCTACCCTACTCTTTGGGGTACTCAATAAGGTACTAATTAAGCGTACTAGTTAGGGCAAGGGTACTGAAGGCAAGGGTACTAGTTCAGGCTACTAGTTAAGGCCAGGGGACTAGTTAAGGGTACTAGTTAAGGTAAGGGTATTAGTTAAGGGTACTCGTAAAGGCCGGGGTACTAGGTCAGGGTACTAGTTAAGGTATGGGTGGTGTTGAGGGTACTGGTTAAGGGAAGGGTAATAGTGAATACTACTAGTTACAGCCAAGCTACTCCTTAAGGCTACTAGTTAAGGGAAGGGTACTAGTTCAGGCAAGGGTTGTAGTTAAGGCTACTAGTTAGGGCAGGGGTACTAGTTCGGGGTACTAATTCAGGGTACTTTTCAAGGCAAGGATACTCTTGAAGGCCAGTTGTCTAGGCTACTGAACTATGCCACTAGTCTAGCTGACTAGTCCAGCTTACTACTCTAGGCTACTACTCTAGCTTTCTCTTGTCTACTCTACTGTAGTCTACCATCATCTATCCTAGTCTACCCTATCTTAAACTACCCTAACCTATTCTACTCTAATCTATTCAATTTGATTCGATTCAAAATGTTTCCATGCGATTGGACACGATTATGCTTGAATTTCTCAATTCAGCCCCATCAGCTCAATTTGGCTCAAATCGCTTCAATTCAGCTTGATTCTGCCCGTTTTGACTCGATTCGGCTCAGTTCACCCTTATTCGGCCATATTCAGCTTGAGTCGACTCTTTTCTACTCTATTTGTCTCTATTCGACTCCATTCTACACTATTCTACGCTATTCTGTTCTACCCTACCCTACTCTAATCGATTCGATTGGACGCGATTCGAAGCAATTCGACGCGATTCGTCTCGTTTTCTTTCCATTTGTCTCAATTCGGCTAGAATAGGCTCTATTCAGCTATATCCTGCACTATTTGACTCTATTCAACTCAATTCTACTCTACTCTTCTCTACTTTACTCTTCTCTGTTCTACTCTACTCTACTCTACTCTACTCCTCTACTCTATTCTCTTTTTTCTATTCTGTAGTGTTCTATTCTATTCTACCCTCCCCGCCCCTCCCCTCCCCTTCTCTAATCCATTTGATTCGATTCGATTGGACGCATTTCCACGCCATTGGACGCGATTAGGCTTGAATCACCTCAATTCGGTTCGAATCGGCTCTATTCGGCTCGATTTGGGTCCATTTCGCTCCATTCGGCTCGATTTGGCTCGAACGTGTCGATTCTGCTGGATCGTGCTCGACTAGGCCTTATGTGGCCCTATTTGGCCCTATCCTGCCCTATTCGACTCTTTTCTACTCTATTCATTTCTATCCGTCTCTATTCGACTCCATTCAACTCCATTCTATGCCATTAAACACCATTCTACCCTATTCTACCCTACCCTACCCTAAGCTATTCGAATGGATTCAATTTGATTTGACCTGATTCAAAGCGATTTGACGCGGTTTGTCTCGTTTTGTCTCCATTCGGCTCCATTTGGCTATGTTCTGCACTATTTGCCTCTATTCTACTCTTCTCTATTCTGTTGTATTCTTTCTCTTCTGTTCTGTTCTGTTCTGTTCTCTCCTATTCTGTTGTACTCTATTCTATTCTACCCTACCCTACTGCACCCCACACAAACCTACCCTACTTTAATCTATTTGATTCAATTCGACGTGATTTGGCGGGATTCGAGGGCTTTCGATGAGATCCGAAGGGATTCAACGGGATTCGAAGAGATTCAATGCGATTCGACATGACTCAGCAGGATTCTATGAGATTCGATGCAATTCAAAGTTATTTGACATGACACTTCGCGATTCGTCGAGATTCGATGACATTCGACACAATTCAAAGCAATATGAAGCGATTCGACCCGATTTGACATGAAACGATGTGATTCGACGCCGTTGGACATGATTTGGTGCGATTCGAAGCTATTCGGGGACAGTCGTTGCGGTTCTGCTTGATTCAGCTCGATTAGGTGCGTTTCGGCACTGTACAGCTCTTTTCGGCTGTATTCAGCTCCATTCAGCTCTATTCATCTCTACTCGGCCTATTCGGCTCTATTCGAATCTACTCTTTTCTACTCTATTCTATTCCGTTCTAATCTCTTCTGTAATACTTACTCTATTCTATTCTAGCCTCCCCACCACTACCCTTCTTTAATCTATACGTTTCGATTCGATTTGATGCATTTGACGCGATTCGATGTGATTAAGCTTCAATCGGCTCGATTCGGATCAATTTGGCTCGATTCAGCTCAGTTAGGCTCCATTCAGCTCGTTTTGGCTTCAGTCGCTTCCATTCTGCTCGATTCGGCCTTATTCGGCCCTATTCTGCTCTGTTCGACTCTTTTCTACTCTAGTCATCTCTATTTGACTCCATTCTACTCCATTCTATTCATTCCACACCATTCTACACTTTTCTCTATTCTGCTCTACCCTACTCTAATTTGCGGTAATCGATTCGACGCGATTCCTCTCATTTCATCTCCGTTTGGCTCTATTTGACTCTACTCTGTTATACTCTAGTCTACTCTATTGTACTCTCGTCTACTCTTCTCTACTCTATTCTATTGTATTGTCTCTATTCTGTTCTGTTCTATTCTACTCTATTCTACCCTACCCTATGCTTCCCAACTCTAATCTATTCTAGTCCATTCGATTGGATTCGAGTCCACCCATTTTGACGCGATTCGGCTCGATTTGGCTCTGTCCGACTCTATTCTACTCTACTCTATTCCCCTCTACTCTAGTCTACTCTTTTCCGTATTCTTTCTCTATCGTTCTGTTCTATTCTATTCTACTCTACTCTACCCTACCACACCCGAACCTCCCCTGCTCTAATCTATTCAATTCGATTTGACGAATTTTGACGCGATTCAGGTCAGATCAGTTGAATTCGTGTCCATTGGGCTCCATTGGGCTTGAATAGTGTCGATTCGGCTCGATTTGGCACAATTCAGCTTGATTCGGCCTGCTTCAGCTCTACTTGGCTCTCCTGAGCTCTTTTCTACTCTATTCGACTCCATTGCACACCATTCTACTCCATTCTACACTAGTCTACTCTACCCTACTGTAATTTGCTCTAATTGATTCGATGGGATTCGATACGATTTGTCTCGTTTCATCTCCATTCGGCTCGATTTGACTCTATTAGACTCTGTTCTACTCTACTCTACACTATTCTGCTCTGCTCTATTCTTTTTTACTCTGTTCTATTGTATTCTTTCTATTCTGTTCTACTGTGTTCAATTCTAATCTACTCTGTTCTATTGCATCCTACCCTACTCTGATCTATTCTACTGGATTCGATTCCATGCATTTCGATGCGATTCGGCTCAAATCAGCTCCATTAGGCTCTAGTCGGTTCTAATACACTCTATTCAGCTCTATTCGGCTCTTTTAGACTCTACTCAACTCTATTATCTCTTTTCGACTCCTTTCGACTCCATTTGACTCCATTCAACTCCCTGCTACACCATTCTACTCCATCCTACTCTATTCTTCTGTATTCTACTCTATTGTACTCTACCCTACTCTACCTAATTGATTAGATTTGATTTGGCTTGAATCGATGGGATTCAAATGCAATTCGATGGGATTCAACGCGATACGGCACCATTCCATGGGACTCGGCGCGATTCGTCCTGATTTCTATCGATTCGGCTCTTTTTGGCTCTATTTGGCTCTATTCAGCAAGAGTCGACTCTGTTCTACTCTACTCTTCTACAGTCTATTCTACTCGACCCTATTCTATTCTTTCTGTTCTGTTCTACCACATTCTATTCTACCCTACCCTACCCTAATTTACCCTACTGTAATCTGTTCGATTCTATTCGGCACACTTGAACGCGATTCGACCTGATTCAGGTCGTATCGGCTCGATTCAGCTCCTTCCCGCTCCATTAGACTCGATTCGTTTCCACTCGGCTCTTTTCCGCTCTATTCAGCTCTTTGCAGCAGTATTCGACTCTATTTGACTCTAGTCTACTCTACTCTATTCTTTCAATTGTCTTCTATTCTACTCTATTCTATTCTACCCTGCCCTACCCTAACCTTACCTGCCCTACACTAATCTATTTGATTGGATTCAACACATTTCAACGCGATTCGACACTTTTCAACGCGATTCGACATGAGTCGCCTCGATTCACCTCGAATTTGGTCGATTCGGCTGTATTCAGCTCTGTTCGGCTCTGTTCCGCTCTATTCAGCTCTATTTTACTCTCTTCTGCTCTACTCTACTCTACTTAATTCTATTCTATTCTTTCTATTGTGTTCTGTTCTATTCTAACCTCTCCTACCCTACCCTCCTCTAATCTATTTGATTCGATTCAATGCATTTCGATGTGATTCCACGTGATTAGGCTTGAATCGGCTCGATTTGGCTCTCTTCAGCCTGCATCGGGTCAATTCAGGTCGATTCAGCATAATTAGGCTCGACTCCACCTTCTTCAGCCCCGTTCAGCTCTATTCAACTCTTTTCTACTTTATTCCTCTCCTTTTGGCTCCATTCGACTCCATTCCACACCATTCTACTCCGTTTTACTCCATTCTACACTGTTGTATTCTGTTCTACCCTACCCTACCTACTCTAATCTATTCTAATCCATTCGATTCATCCCGATTTGTCTCCTTTCCTCTCCATTCGACTCGATTCGGCTGGAATTGGATTCGGCTCAAATTGAATTGGATCTCTATTCTGCTCTACTCGACTCTGACTATTCTACTCTACTCAACTCTACTCCATTCCACTCTTTGTATTCTCTTCTCTTCTACTCTCTTCTATTCTATTCCACTGTGCCCTACCGTACCAAATCCCAGCCTAACCTACACTACTCTAATCTATTCAATTTAGTTCGATTCCATTTGGCGTGATTCGGCTTCATTCGGCTCGATTTGGCCCGATTTGGCCCTATTCGGCGCTCTTCGCCTCTCTTCAACTCTTTTCTACTCTATTCATCTCTGTTTGACTCCATTCCACACCATTCTACTCCATTCTACACTATTCTATTCTACGGAACCCTACCCCACCCTACCCTATCCGAATCTATTCTGTTCTTTTCTATTATGTTGTATTCTACTCTCATTTTCTATTTTCTCCATTCCGTCTTATGCTACTCTCCCATACCCTACACTAAGCTCACCTACCCTGACCTATGCTGTTCTATTCTATTTTCTCTGTTCTGCCATGTGCTACCCTACCCTATGCTACCCCACCATACTCTACCCTACTCTTTGGGGTACTCAATAAGGTACTAATTAAGCGTACTAGTTAGGGCAAGGGTACTGAAGGCAAGGGTACTAGTTCAGGCTACTAGTTAAGGCCAGGGGACTAGTTAAGGGTACTAGTTAAGGTAAGGGTATTAGTTAAGGGTACTCGTAAAGGCCGGGGTACTAGGTCAGGGTACTAGTTAAGGTATGGGTGGTGTTGAGGGTACTGGTTAAGGGAAGGGTAATAGTGAATACTACTAGTTACAGCCAAGCTACTCCTTAAGGCTACTAGTTAAGGGAAGGGTACTAGTTCAGGCAAGGGTTGTAGTTAAGGCTACTAGTTAGGGCAGGGGTACTAGTTCGGGGTACTAATTCAGGGTACTTTTCAAGGCAAGGATACTCTTGAAGGCCAGTTGTCTAGGCTACTGAACTATGCCACTAGTCTAGCTGACTAGTCCAGCTTACTACTCTAGGCTACTACTCTAGCTTTCTCTTGTCTACTCTACTGTAGTCTACCATCATCTATCCTAGTCTACCCTATCTTAAACTACCCTAACCTATTCTACTCTAATCTATTCAATTTGATTCGATTCAAAATGTTTCCATGCGATTGGACACGATTATGCTTGAATTTCTCAATTCAGCCCCATCAGCTCAATTTGGCTCAAATCGCTTCAATTCAGCTTGATTCTGCCCGTTTTGACTCGATTCGGCTCAGTTCACCCTTATTCGGCCATATTCAGCTTGAGTCGACTCTTTTCTACTCTATTTGTCTCTATTCGACTCCATTCTACACTATTCTACGCTATTCTGTTCTACCCTACCCTACTCTAATCGATTCGATTGGACGCGATTCGAAGCAATTCGACGCGATTCGTCTCGTTTTCTTTCCATTTGTCTCAATTCGGCTAGAATAGGCTCTATTCAGCTATATCCTGCACTATTTGACTCTATTCAACTCAATTCTACTCTACTCTTCTCTACTTTACTCTTCTCTGTTCTACTCTACTCTACTCTACTCTACTCCTCTACTCTATTCTCTTTTTTCTATTCTGTAGTGTTCTATTCTATTCTACCCTCCCCGCCCCTCCCCTCCCCTTCTCTAATCCATTTGATTCGATTCGATTGGACGCATTTCCACGCCATTGGACGCGATTAGGCTTGAATCACCTCAATTCGGTTCGAATCGGCTCTATTCGGCTCGATTTGGCTCCATTTCGCTCCATTCGGCTCGATTTGGCTCGAACGTGTCGATTCTGCTGGATCGTGCTCGACTAGGCCTTATGTGGCCCTATTTGGCCCTATCCTGCCCTATTCGACTCTTTTCTACTCTATTCATTTCTATCCGTCTCTATTCGACTCCATTCAACTCCATTCTATGCCATTAAACACCATTCTACCCTATTCTACCCTACCCTACCCTAAGCTATTCGAATGGATTCAATTTGATTTGACCTGATTCAAAGCGATTTGACGCGGTTTGTCTCGTTTTGTCTCCATTCGGCTCCATTTGGCTATGTTCTGCACTATTTGCCTCTATTCTACTCTTCTCTATTCTGTTGTATTCTTTCTCTTCTGTTCTGTTCTGTTCTGTTCTCTCCTATTCTGTTGTACTCTATTCTATTCTACCCTACCCTACTGCACCCCACACAAACCTACCCTACTTTAATCTATTTGATTCAATTCGACGTGATTTGGCGGGATTCGAGGGCTTTCGATGAGATCCGAAGGGATTCAACGGGATTCGAAGAGATTCAATGCGATTCGACATGACTCAGCAGGATTCTATGAGATTCGATGCAATTCAAAGTTATTTGACATGACACTTCGCGATTCGTCGAGATTCGATGACATTCGACACAATTCAAAGCAATATGAAGCGATTCGACCCGATTTGACATGAAACGATGTGATTCGACGCCGTTGGACATGATTTGGTGCGATTCGAAGCTATTCGGGGACAGTCGTTGCGGTTCTGCTTGATTCAGCTCGATTAGGTGCGTTTCGGCACTGTACAGCTCTTTTCGGCTGTATTCAGCTCCATTCAGCTCTATTCATCTCTACTCGGCCTATTCGGCTCTATTCGAATCTACTCTTTTCTACTCTATTCTATTCCGTTCTAATCTCTTCTGTAATACTTACTCTATTCTATTCTAGCCTCCCCACCACTACCCTTCTTTAATCTATACGTTTCGATTCGATTTGATGCATTTGACGCGATTCGATGTGATTAAGCTTCAATCGGCTCGATTCGGATCAATTTGGCTCGATTCAGCTCAGTTAGGCTCCATTCAGCTCGTTTTGGCTTCAGTCGCTTCCATTCTGCTCGATTCGGCCTTATTCGGCCCTATTCTGCTCTGTTCGACTCTTTTCTACTCTAGTCATCTCTATTTGACTCCATTCTACTCCATTCTATTCATTCCACACCATTCTACACTTTTCTCTATTCTGCTCTACCCTACTCTAATTTGCGGTAATCGATTCGACGCGATTCCTCTCATTTCATCTCCGTTTGGCTCTATTTGACTCTACTCTGTTATACTCTAGTCTACTCTATTGTACTCTCGTCTACTCTTCTCTACTCTATTCTATTGTATTGTCTCTATTCTGTTCTGTTCTATTCTACTCTATTCTACCCTACCCTATGCTTCCCAACTCTAATCTATTCTAGTCCATTCGATTGGATTCGAGTCCACCCATTTTGACGCGATTCGGCTCGATTTGGCTCTGTCCGACTCTATTCTACTCTACTCTATTCCCCTCTACTCTAGTCTACTCTTTTCCGTATTCTTTCTCTATCGTTCTGTTCTATTCTATTCTACTCTACTCTACCCTACCACACCCGAACCTCCCCTGCTCTAATCTATTCAATTCGATTTGACGAATTTTGACGCGATTCAGGTCAGATCAGTTGAATTCGTGTCCATTGGGCTCCATTGGGCTTGAATAGTGTCGATTCGGCTCGATTTGGCACAATTCAGCTTGATTCGGCCTGCTTCAGCTCTACTTGGCTCTCCTGAGCTCTTTTCTACTCTATTCGACTCCATTGCACACCATTCTACTCCATTCTACACTAGTCTACTCTACCCTACTGTAATTTGCTCTAATTGATTCGATGGGATTCGATACGATTTGTCTCGTTTCATCTCCATTCGGCTCGATTTGACTCTATTAGACTCTGTTCTACTCTACTCTACACTATTCTGCTCTGCTCTATTCTTTTTTACTCTGTTCTATTGTATTCTTTCTATTCTGTTCTACTGTGTTCAATTCTAATCTACTCTGTTCTATTGCATCCTACCCTACTCTGATCTATTCTACTGGATTCGATTCCATGCATTTCGATGCGATTCGGCTCAAATCAGCTCCATTAGGCTCTAGTCGGTTCTAATACACTCTATTCAGCTCTATTCGGCTCTTTTAGACTCTACTCAACTCTATTATCTCTTTTCGACTCCTTTCGACTCCATTTGACTCCATTCAACTCCCTGCTACACCATTCTACTCCATCCTACTCTATTCTTCTGTATTCTACTCTATTGTACTCTACCCTACTCTACCTAATTGATTAGATTTGATTTGGCTTGAATCGATGGGATTCAAATGCAATTCGATGGGATTCAACGCGATACGGCACCATTCCATGGGACTCGGCGCGATTCGTCCTGATTTCTATCGATTCGGCTCTTTTTGGCTCTATTTGGCTCTATTCAGCAAGAGTCGACTCTGTTCTACTCTACTCTTCTACAGTCTATTCTACTCGACCCTATTCTATTCTTTCTGTTCTGTTCTACCACATTCTATTCTACCCTACCCTACCCTAATTTACCCTACTGTAATCTGTTCGATTCTATTCGGCACACTTGAACGCGATTCGACCTGATTCAGGTCGTATCGGCTCGATTCAGCTCCTTTCCGCTCCATTAGACTCGATTCGTTTCCACTCGGCTCTTTTCCGCTCTATTCAGCTCTTTGCAGCAGTATTCGACTCTATTTGACTCTAGTCTACTCTACTCTATTCTTTCAATTGTCTTCTATTCTACTCTATTCTATTCTACCCTGCCCTACCCTAACCTTACCTGCCCTACACTAATCTATTTGATTGGATTCAACACATTTCAACGCGATTCGACACTTTTCAACGCGATTCGACATGAGTCGCCTCGATTCACCTCGAATTTGGTCGATTCGGCTGTATTCAGCTCTGTTCGGCTCTGTTCCGCTCTATTCAGCTCTATTTTACTCTCTTCTGCTCTACTCTACTCTACTTAATTCTATTCTATTCTTTCTATTGTGTTCTGTTCTATTCTAACCTCTCCTACCCTACCCTCCTCTAATCTATTTGATTCGATTCAATGCATTTCGATGTGATTCCACGTGATTAGGCTTGAATCGGCTCGATTTGGCTCTCTTCAGCCTGCATCGGGTCAATTCAGGTCGATTCAGCATAATTAGGCTCGACTCCACCTTCTTCAGCCCCGTTCAGCTCTATTCAACTCTTTTCTACTTTATTCCTCTCCTTTTGGCTCCATTCGACTCCATTCCACACCATTCTACTCCGTTTTACTCCATTCTACACTGTTGTATTCTGTTCTACCCTACCCTACCTACTCTAATCTATTCTAATCCATTCGATTCATCCCGATTTGTCTCCTTTCCTCTCCATTCGACTCGATTCGGCTGGAATTGGATTCGGCTCAAATTGAATTGGATCTCTATTCTGCTCTACTCGACTCTGACTATTCTACTCTACTCAACTCTACTCCATTCCACTCTTTGTATTCTCTTCTCTTCTACTCTCTTCTATTCTATTCCACTGTGCCCTACCGTACCAAATCCCAGCCTAACCTACACTACTCTAATCTATTCAATTTAGTTCGATTCCATTTGGCGTGATTCGGCTTCATTCGGCTCGATTTGGCCCGATTTGGCCCTATTCGGCGCTCTTCGCCTCTCTTCAACTCTTTTCTACTCTATTCATCTCTGTTTGACTCCATTCCACACCATTCTACTCCATTCTACACTATTCTATTCTACGGAACCCTACCCCACCCTACCCTATCCGAATCTATTCTGTTCTTTTCTATTATGTTGTATTCTACTCTCATTTTCTATTTTCTCCATTCCGTCTTATGCTACTCTCCCATACCCTACACTAAGCTCACCTACCCTGACCTATGCTGTTCTATTCTATTTTCTCTGTTCTGCCATGTGCTACCCTACCCTATGCTACCCCACCATACTCTACCCTACTCTTTGGGGTACTCAATAAGGTACTAATTAAGCGTACTAGTTAGGGCAAGGGTACTGAAGGCAAGGGTACTAGTTCAGGCTACTAGTTAAGGCCAGGGGACTAGTTAAGGGTACTAGTTAAGGTAAGGGTATTAGTTAAGGGTACTCGTAAAGGCCGGGGTACTAGGTCAGGGTACTAGTTAAGGTATGGGTGGTGTTGAGGGTACTGGTTAAGGGAAGGGTAATAGTGAATACTACTAGTTACAGCCAAGCTACTCCTTAAGGCTACTAGTTAAGGGAAGGGTACTAGTTCAGGCAAGGGTTGTAGTTAAGGCTACTAGTTAGGGCAGGGGTACTAGTTCGGGGTACTAATTCAGGGTACTTTTCAAGGCAAGGATACTCTTGAAGGCCAGTTGTCTAGGCTACTGAACTATGCCACTAGTCTAGCTGACTAGTCCAGCTTACTACTCTAGGCTACTACTCTAGCTTTCTCTTGTCTACTCTACTGTAGTCTACCATCATCTATCCTAGTCTACCCTATCTTAAACTACCCTAACCTATTCTACTCTAATCTATTCAATTTGATTCGATTCAAAATGTTTCCATGCGATTGGACACGATTATGCTTGAATTTCTCAATTCAGCCCCATCAGCTCAATTTGGCTCAAATCGCTTCAATTCAGCTTGATTCTGCCCGTTTTGACTCGATTCGGCTCAGTTCACCCTTATTCGGCCATATTCAGCTTGAGTCGACTCTTTTCTACTCTATTTGTCTCTATTCGACTCCATTCTACACTATTCTACGCTATTCTGTTCTACCCTACCCTACTCTAATCGATTCGATTGGACGCGATTCGAAGCAATTCGACGCGATTCGTCTCGTTTTCTTTCCATTTGGCTCAATTCGGCTAGAATTGGCTCTATTCAGCTATATCCTGCACTATTTGACTCTATTCAACTCAATTCTACTCTACTCTTCTCTACTTTACTCTTCTCTGTTCTACTCTACTCTACTCTACTCTACTCCTCTACTCTATTCTCTTTTTTCTATTCTGTAGTGTTCTATTCTATTCTACCCTCCCCGCCCCTCCCCTCCCCTTCTCTAATCCATTTGATTCGATTCGATTGGACGCATTTCCACGCCATTGGACGCGATTAGGCTTGAATCACCTCAATTCGGTTCGAATCGGCTCTATTCGGCTCGATTTGGGTCCATTTCGCTCCATTCGGCTCGATTTGGCTCGAACGTGTCGATTCTGCTGGATCGTGCTCGACTAGGCCTTATGTGGCCCTATTTGGCCCTATCCTGCCCTATTCGACTCTTTTCTACTCTATTCATTTCTATCCGTCTCTATTCGACTCCATTCAACTCCATTCTATGCCATTAAACACCATTCTACCCTATTCTACCCTACCCTACCCTAAGCTATTCGAATGGATTCAATTTGATTTGACCTGATTCAAAGCGATTTGACGCGGTTTGTCTCGTTTTGTCTCCATTCGGCTCCATTTGGCTATGTTCTGCACTATTTGCCTCTATTCTACTCTTCTCTATTCTGTTGTATTCTTTCTCTTCTGTTCTGTTCTGTTCTGTTCTCTCCTATTCTGTTGTACTCTATTCTATTCTACCCTACCCTACTGCACCCCACACAAACCTACCCTACTTTAATCTATTTGATTCAATTCGACGTGATTTGGCGGGATTCGAGGGCTTTCGATGAGATCCGAAGGGATTCAACGGGATTCGAAGAGATTCAATGCGATTCGACATGACTCAGCAGGATTCTATGAGATTCGATGCAATTCAAAGTTATTTGACATGACACTTCGCGATTCGTCGAGATTCGATGACATTCGACGCAATTCAAAGCAATATGAAGCGATTCGACCCGATTTGACATGAAACGATGTGATTCGACGCCGTTGGACATGATTTGGTGCGATTCGAAGCTATTCGGGGACAGTCGTTGCGGTTCTGCTTGATTCAGCTCGATTAGGTGCGTTTCGGCACTGTACAGCTCTTTTCGGCTGTATTCAGCTCCATTCAGCTCTATTCATCTCTACTCGGCCTATTCGGCTCTATTCGAATCTACTCTTTTCTACTCTATTCTATTCCGTTCTAATCTCTTCTGTAATACTTACTCTATTCTATTCTAGCCTCCCCACCACTACCCTTCTTTAATCTATACGTTTCGATTCGATTTGATGCATTTGACGCGATTCGATGTGATTAAGCTTCAATCGGCTCGATTCGGATCAATTTGGCTCGATTCAGCTCAGTTAGGCTCCATTCAGCTCGTTTTGGCTTCAGTCGCTTCCATTCTGCTCGATTCGGCCTTATTCGGCCCTATTCTGCTCTGTTCGACTCTTTTCTACTCTAGTCATCTCTATTTGACTCCATTCTACTCCATTCTATTCATTCCACACCATTCTACACTTTTCTCTATTCTGCTCTACCCTACTCTAATTTGCGGTAATCGATTCGACGCGATTCCTCTCATTTCATCTCCGTTTGGCTCTATTTGACTCTACTCTGTTATACTCTAGTCTACTCTATTGTACTCTCGTCTACTCTTCTCTACTCTATTCTATTGTATTGTCTCTATTCTGTTCTGTTCTATTCTACTCTATTCTACCCTACCCTATGCTTCCCAACTCTAATCTATTCTAGTCCATTCGATTGGATTCGAGTCCACCCATTTTGACGCGATTCGGCTCGATTTGGCTCTGTCCGACTCTATTCTACTCTACTCTATTCCCCTCTACTCTAGTCTACTCTTTTCCGTATTCTTTCTCTATCGTTCTGTTCTATTCTATTCTACTCTACTCTACCCTACCACACCCGAACCTCCCCTGCTCTAATCTATTCAATTCGATTTGACGAATTTTGACGCGATTCAGGTCAGATCAGTTGAATTCGTGTCCATTGGGCTCCATTGGGCTTGAATAGTGTCGATTCGGCTCGATTTGGCACAATTCAGCTTGATTCGGCCTGCTTCAGCTCTACTTGGCTCTCCTGAGCTCTTTTCTACTCTATTCGACTCCATTGCACACCATTCTACTCCATTCTACACTAGTCTACTCTACCCTACTGTAATTTGCTCTAATTGATTCGATGGGATTCGATACGATTTGTCTCGTTTCATCTCCATTCGGCTCGATTTGACTCTATTAGACTCTGTTCTACTCTACTCTACACTATTCTGCTCTGCTCTATTCTTTTTTACTCTGTTCTATTGTATTCTTTCTATTCTGTTCTACTGTGTTCAATTCTAATCTACTCTGTTCTATTGCATCCTACCCTACTCTGATCTATTCTACTGGATTCGATTCCATGCATTTCGATGCGATTCGGCTCAAATCAGCTCCATTAGGCTCTAGTCGGTTCTAATACACTCTATTCAGCTCTATTCGGCTCTTTTAGACTCTACTCAACTCTATTATCTCTTTTCGACTCCTTTCGACTCCATTTGACTCCATTCAACTCCCTGCTACACCATTCTACTCCATCCTACTCTATTCTTCTGTATTCTACTCTATTGTACTCTACCCTACTCTACCTAATTGATTAGATTTGATTTGGCTTGAATCGATGGGATTCAAATGCAATTCGATGGGATTCAACGCGATACGGCACCATTCCATGGGACTCGGCGCGATTCGTCCTGATTTCTATCGATTCGGCTCTTTTTGGCTCTATTTGGCTCTATTCAGCAAGAGTCGACTCTGTTCTACTCTACTCTTCTACAGTCTATTCTACTCGACCCTATTCTATTCTTTCTGTTCTGTTCTACCACATTCTATTCTACCCTACCCTACCCTAATTTACCCTACTGTAATCTGTTCGATTCTATTCGGCACACTTGAACGCGATTCGACCTGATTCAGGTCGTATCGGCTCGATTCAGCTCCTTTCCGCTCCATTAGACTCGATTCGTTTCCACTCGGCTCTTTTCCGCTCTATTCAGCTCTTTGCAGCAGTATTCGACTCTATTTGACTCTAGTCTACTCTACTCTATTCTTTCAATTGTCTTCTATTCTACTCTATTCTATTCTACCCTGCCCTACCCTAACCTTACCTGCCCTACACTAATCTATTTGATTGGATTCAACACATTTCAACGCGATTCGACACTTTTCAACGCGATTCGACATGAGTCGCCTCGATTCACCTCGAATTTGGTCGATTCGGCTGTATTCAGCTCTGTTCGGCTCTGTTCCGCTCTATTCAGCTCTATTTTACTCTCTTCTGCTCTACTCTACTCTACTTAATTCTATTCTATTCTTTCTATTGTGTTCTGTTCTATTCTAACCTCTCCTACCCTACCCTCCTCTAATCTATTTGATTCGATTCAATGCATTTCGATGTGATTCCACGTGATTAGGCTTGAATCGGCTCGATTTGGCTCTCTTCAGCCTGCATCGGGTCAATTCAGGTCGATTCAGCATAATTAGGCTCGACTCCACCTTCTTCAGCCCCGTTCAGCTCTATTCAACTCTTTTCTACTTTATTCCTCTCCTTTTGGCTCCATTCGACTCCATTCCACACCATTCTACTCCGTTTTACTCCATTCTACACTGTTGTATTCTGTTCTACCCTACCCTACCTACTCTAATCTATTCTAATCCATTCGATTCATCCCGATTTGTCTCCTTTCCTCTCCATTCGACTCGATTCGGCTGGAATTGGATTCGGCTCAAATTGAATTGGATCTCTATTCTGCTCTACTCGACTCTGACTATTCTACTCTACTCAACTCTACTCCATTCCACTCTTTGTATTCTCTTCTCTTCTACTCTCTTCTATTCTATTCCACTGTGCCCTACCGTACCAAATCCCAGCCTAACCTACACTACTCTAATCTATTCAATTTAGTTCGATTCCATTTGGCGTGATTCGGCTTCATTCGGCTCGATTTGGCCCGATTTGGCCCTATTCGGCGCTCTTCGCCTCTCTTCAACTCTTTTCTACTCTATTCATCTCTGTTTGACTCCATTCCACACCATTCTACTCCATTCTACACTATTCTATTCTACGGAACCCTACCCCACCCTACCCTATCCGAATCTATTCTGTTCTTTTCTATTATGTTGTATTCTACTCTCATTTTCTATTTTCTCCATTCCGTCTTATGCTACTCTCCCATACCCTACACTAAGCTCACCTACCCTGACCTATGCTGTTCTATTCTATTTTCTCTGTTCTGCCATGTGCTACCCTACCCTATGCTACCCCACCATACTCTACCCTACTCTTTGGGGTACTCAATAAGGTACTAATTAAGCGTACTAGTTAGGGCAAGGGTACTGAAGGCAAGGGTACTAGTTCAGGCTACTAGTTAAGGCCAGGGGACTAGTTAAGGGTACTAGTTAAGGTAAGGGTATTAGTTAAGGGTACTCGTAAAGGCCGGGGTACTAGGTCAGGGTACTAGTTAAGGTATGGGTGGTGTTGAGGGTACTGGTTAAGGGAAGGGTAATAGTGAATACTACTAGTTACAGCCAAGCTACTCCTTAAGGCTACTAGTTAAGGGAAGGGTACTAGTTCAGGCAAGGGTTGTAGTTAAGGCTACTAGTTAGGGCAGGGGTACTAGTTCGGGGTACTAATTCAGGGTACTTTTCAAGGCAAGGATACTCTTGAAGGCCAGTTGTCTAGGCTACTGAACTATGCCACTAGTCTAGCTGACTAGTCCAGCTTACTACTCTAGGCTACTACTCTAGCTTTCTCTTGTCTACTCTACTGTAGTCTACCATCATCTATCCTAGTCTACCCTATCTTAAACTACCCTAACCTATTCTACTCTAATCTATTCAATTTGATTCGATTCAAAATGTTTCCATGCGATTGGACACGATTATGCTTGAATTTCTCAATTCAGCCCCATCAGCTCAATTTGGCTCAAATCGCTTCAATTCAGCTTGATTCTGCCCGTTTTGACTCGATTCGGCTCAGTTCACCCTTATTCGGCCATATTCAGCTTGAGTCGACTCTTTTCTACTCTATTTGTCTCTATTCGACTCCATTCTACACTATTCTACGCTATTCTGTTCTACCCTACCCTACTCTAATCGATTCGATTGGACGCGATTCGAAGCAATTCGACGCGATTCGTCTCGTTTTCTTTCCATTTGGCTCAATTCGGCTAGAATTGGCTCTATTCAGCTATATCCTGCACTATTTGACTCTATTCAACTCAATTCTACTCTACTCTTCTCTACTTTACTCTTCTCTGTTCTACTCTACTCTACTCTACTCTACTCCTCTACTCTATTCTCTTTTTTCTATTCTGTAGTGTTCTATTCTATTCTACCCTCCCCGCCCCTCCCCTCCCCTTCTCTAATCCATTTGATTCGATTCGATTGGACGCATTTCCACGCCATTGGACGCGATTAGGCTTGAATCACCTCAATTCGGTTCGAATCGGCTCTATTCGGCTCGATTTGGCTCCATTTCGCTCCATTCGGCTCGATTTGGCTCGAACGTGTCGATTCTGCTGGATCGTGCTCGACTAGGCCTTATGTGGCCCTATTTGGCCCTATCCTGCCCTATTCGACTCTTTTCTACTCTATTCATTTCTATCCGTCTCTATTCGACTCCATTCAACTCCATTCTATGCCATTAAACACCATTCTACCCTATTCTACCCTACCCTACCCTAAGCTATTCGAATGGATTCAATTTGATTTGACCTGATTCAAAGCGATTTGACGCGGTTTGTCTCGTTTTGTCTCCATTCGGCTCCATTTGGCTATGTTCTGCACTATTTGCCTCTATTCTACTCTTCTCTATTCTGTTGTATTCTTTCTCTTCTGTTCTGTTCTGTTCTGTTCTCTCCTATTCTGTTGTACTCTATTCTATTCTACCCTACCCTACTGCACCCCACACAAACCTACCCTACTTTAATCTATTTGATTCAATTCGACGTGATTTGGCGGGATTCGAGGGCTTTCGATGAGATCCGAAGGGATTCAACGGGATTCGAAGAGATTCAATGCGATTCGACATGACTCAGCAGGATTCTATGAGATTCGATGCAATTCAAAGTTATTTGACATGACACTTCGCGATTCGTCGAGATTCGATGACATTCGACGCAATTCAAAGCAATATGAAGCGATTCGACCCGATTTGACATGAAACGATGTGATTCGACGCCGTTGGACATGATTTGGTGCGATTCGAAGCTATTCGGGGACAGTCGTTGCGGTTCTGCTTGATTCAGCTCGATTAGGTGCGTTTCGGCACTGTACAGCTCTTTTCGGCTGTATTCAGCTCCATTCAGCTCTATTCATCTCTACTCGGCCTATTCGGCTCTATTCGAATCTACTCTTTTCTACTCTATTCTATTCCGTTCTAATCTCTTCTGTAATACTTACTCTATTCTATTCTAGCCTCCCCACCACTACCCTTCTTTAATCTATACGTTTCGATTCGATTTGATGCATTTGACGCGATTCGATGTGATTAAGCTTCAATCGGCTCGATTCGGATCAATTTGGCTCGATTCAGCTCAGTTAGGCTCCATTCAGCTCGTTTTGGCTTCAGTCGCTTCCATTCTGCTCGATTCGGCCTTATTCGGCCCTATTCTGCTCTGTTCGACTCTTTTCTACTCTAGTCATCTCTATTTGACTCCATTCTACTCCATTCTATTCATTCCACACCATTCTACACTTTTCTCTATTCTGCTCTACCCTACTCTAATTTGCGGTAATCGATTCGACGCGATTCCTCTCATTTCATCTCCGTTTGGCTCTATTTGACTCTACTCTGTTATACTCTAGTCTACTCTATTGTACTCTCGTCTACTCTTCTCTACTCTATTCTATTGTATTGTCTCTATTCTGTTCTGTTCTATTCTACTCTATTCTACCCTACCCTATGCTTCCCAACTCTAATCTATTCTAGTCCATTCGATTGGATTCGAGTCCACCCATTTTGACGCGATTCGGCTCGATTTGGCTCTGTCCGACTCTATTCTACTCTACTCTATTCCCCTCTACTCTAGTCTACTCTTTTCCGTATTCTTTCTCTATCGTTCTGTTCTATTCTATTCTACTCTACTCTACCCTACCACACCCGAACCTCCCCTGCTCTAATCTATTCAATTCGATTTGACGAATTTTGACGCGATTCAGGTCAGATCAGTTGAATTCGTGTCCATTGGGCTCCATTGGGCTTGAATAGTGTCGATTCGGCTCGATTTGGCACAATTCAGCTTGATTCGGCCTGCTTCAGCTCTACTTGGCTCTCCTGAGCTCTTTTCTACTCTATTCGACTCCATTGCACACCATTCTACTCCATTCTACACTAGTCTACTCTACCCTACTGTAATTTGCTCTAATTGATTCGATGGGATTCGATACGATTTGTCTCGTTTCATCTCCATTCGGCTCGATTTGACTCTATTAGACTCTGTTCTACTCTACTCTACACTATTCTGCTCTGCTCTATTCTTTTTTACTCTGTTCTATTGTATTCTTTCTATTCTGTTCTACTGTGTTCAATTCTAATCTACTCTGTTCTATTGCATCCTACCCTACTCTGATCTATTCTACTGGATTCGATTCCATGCATTTCGATGCGATTCGGCTCAAATCAGCTCCATTAGGCTCTAGTCGGTTCTAATACACTCTATTCAGCTCTATTCGGCTCTTTTAGACTCTACTCAACTCTATTATCTCTTTTCGACTCCTTTCGACTCCATTTGACTCCATTCAACTCCCTGCTACACCATTCTACTCCATCCTACTCTATTCTTCTGTATTCTACTCTATTGTACTCTACCCTACTCTACCTAATTGATTAGATTTGATTTGGCTTGAATCGATGGGATTCAAATGCAATTCGATGGGATTCAACGCGATACGGCACCATTCCATGGGACTCGGCGCGATTCGTCCTGATTTCTATCGATTCGGCTCTTTTTGGCTCTATTTGGCTCTATTCAGCAAGAGTCGACTCTGTTCTACTCTACTCTTCTACAGTCTATTCTACTCGACCCTATTCTATTCTTTCTGTTCTGTTCTACCACATTCTATTCTACCCTACCCTACCCTAATTTACCCTACTGTAATCTGTTCGATTCTATTCGGCACACTTGAACGCGATTCGACCTGATTCAGGTCGTATCGGCTCGATTCAGCTCCTTTCCGCTCCATTAGACTCGATTCGTTTCCACTCGGCTCTTTTCCGCTCTATTCAGCTCTTTGCAGCAGTATTCGACTCTATTTGACTCTAGTCTACTCTACTCTATTCTTTCAATTGTCTTCTATTCTACTCTATTCTATTCTACCCTGCCCTACCCTAACCTTACCTGCCCTACACTAATCTATTTGATTGGATTCAACACATTTCAACGCGATTCGACACTTTTCAACGCGATTCGACATGAGTCGCCTCGATTCACCTCGAATTTGGTCGATTCGGCTGTATTCAGCTCTGTTCGGCTCTGTTCCGCTCTATTCAGCTCTATTTTACTCTCTTCTGCTCTACTCTACTCTACTTAATTCTATTCTATTCTTTCTATTGTGTTCTGTTCTATTCTAACCTCTCCTACCCTACCCTCCTCTAATCTATTTGATTCGATTCAATGCATTTCGATGTGATTCCACGTGATTAGGCTTGAATCGGCTCGATTTGGCTCTCTTCAGCCTGCATCGGGTCAATTCAGGTCGATTCAGCATAATTAGGCTCGACTCCACCTTCTTCAGCCCCGTTCAGCTCTATTCAACTCTTTTCTACTTTATTCCTCTCCTTTTGGCTCCATTCGACTCCATTCCACACCATTCTACTCCGTTTTACTCCATTCTACACTGTTGTATTCTGTTCTACCCTACCCTACCTACTCTAATCTATTCTAATCCATTCGATTCATCCCGATTTGTCTCCTTTCCTCTCCATTCGACTCGATTCGGCTGGAATTGGATTCGGCTCAAATTGAATTGGATCTCTATTCTGCTCTACTCGACTCTGACTATTCTACTCTACTCAACTCTACTCCATTCCACTCTTTGTATTCTCTTCTCTTCTACTCTCTTCTATTCTATTCCACTGTGCCCTACCGTACCAAATCCCAGCCTAACCTACACTACTCTAATCTATTCAATTTAGTTCGATTCCATTTGGCGTGATTCGGCTTCATTCGGCTCGATTTGGCCCGATTTGGCCCTATTCGGCGCTCTTCGCCTCTCTTCAACTCTTTTCTACTCTATTCATCTCTGTTTGACTCCATTCCACACCATTCTACTCCATTCTACACTATTCTATTCTACGGAACCCTACCCCACCCTACCCTATCCGAATCTATTCTGTTCTTTTCTATTATGTTGTATTCTACTCTCATTTTCTATTTTCTCCATTCCGTCTTATGCTACTCTCCCATACCCTACACTAAGCTCACCTACCCTGACCTATGCTGTTCTATTCTATTTTCTCTGTTCTGCCATGTGCTACCCTACCCTATGCTACCCCACCATACTCTACCCTACTCTTTGGGGTACTCAATAAGGTACTAATTAAGCGTACTAGTTAGGGCAAGGGTACTGAAGGCAAGGGTACTAGTTCAGGCTACTAGTTAAGGCCAGGGGACTAGTTAAGGGTACTAGTTAAGGTAAGGGTATTAGTTAAGGGTACTCGTAAAGGCCGGGGTACTAGGTCAGGGTACTAGTTAAGGTATGGGTGGTGTTGAGGGTACTGGTTAAGGGAAGGGTAATAGTGAATACTACTAGTTACAGCCAAGCTACTCCTTAAGGCTACTAGTTAAGGGAAGGGTACTAGTTCAGGCAAGGGTTGTAGTTAAGGCTACTAGTTAGGGCAGGGGTACTAGTTCGGGGTACTAATTCAGGGTACTTTTCAAGGCAAGGATACTCTTGAAGGCCAGTTGTCTAGGCTACTGAACTATGCCACTAGTCTAGCTGACTAGTCCAGCTTACTACTCTAGGCTACTACTCTAGCTTTCTCTTGTCTACTCTACTGTAGTCTACCATCATCTATCCTAGTCTACCCTATCTTAAACTACCCTAACCTATTCTACTCTAATCTATTCAATTTGATTCGATTCAAAATGTTTCCATGCGATTGGACACGATTATGCTTGAATTTCTCAATTCAGCCCCATCAGCTCAATTTGGCTCAAATCGCTTCAATTCAGCTTGATTCTGCCCGTTTTGACTCGATTCGGCTCAGTTCACCCTTATTCGGCCATATTCAGCTTGAGTCGACTCTTTTCTACTCTATTTGTCTCTATTCGACTCCATTCTACACTATTCTACGCTATTCTGTTCTACCCTACCCTACTCTAATCGATTCGATTGGACGCGATTCGAAGCAATTCGACGCGATTCGTCTCGTTTTCTTTCCATTTGGCTCAATTCGGCTAGAATTGGCTCTATTCAGCTATATCCTGCACTATTTGACTCTATTCAACTCAATTCTACTCTACTCTTCTCTACTTTACTCTTCTCTGTTCTACTCTACTCTACTCTACTCTACTCCTCTACTCTATTCTCTTTTTTCTATTCTGTAGTGTTCTATTCTATTCTACCCTCCCCGCCCCTCCCCTCCCCTTCTCTAATCCATTTGATTCGATTCGATTGGACGCATTTCCACGCCATTGGACGCGATTAGGCTTGAATCACCTCAATTCGGTTCGAATCGGCTCTATTCGGCTCGATTTGGGTCCATTTCGCTCCATTCGGCTCGATTTGGCTCGAACGTGTCGATTCTGCTGGATCGTGCTCGACTAGGCCTTATGTGGCCCTATTTGGCCCTATCCTGCCCTATTCGACTCTTTTCTACTCTATTCATTTCTATCCGTCTCTATTCGACTCCATTCAACTCCATTCTATGCCATTAAACACCATTCTACCCTATTCTACCCTACCCTACCCTAAGCTATTCGAATGGATTCAATTTGATTTGACCTGATTCAAAGCGATTTGACGCGGTTTGTCTCGTTTTGTCTCCATTCGGCTCCATTTGGCTATGTTCTGCACTATTTGCCTCTATTCTACTCTTCTCTATTCTGTTGTATTCTTTCTCTTCTGTTCTGTTCTGTTCTGTTCTCTCCTATTCTGTTGTACTCTATTCTATTCTACCCTACCCTACTGCACCCCACACAAACCTACCCTACTTTAATCTATTTGATTCAATTCGACGTGATTTGGCGGGATTCGAGGGCTTTCGATGAGATCCGAAGGGATTCAACGGGATTCGAAGAGATTCAATGCGATTCGACATGACTCAGCAGGATTCTATGAGATTCGATGCAATTCAAAGTTATTTGACATGACACTTCGCGATTCGTCGAGATTCGATGACATTCGACGCAATTCAAAGCAATATGAAGCGATTCGACCCGATTTGACATGAAACGATGTGATTCGACGCCGTTGGACATGATTTGGTGCGATTCGAAGCTATTCGGGGACAGTCGTTGCGGTTCTGCTTGATTCAGCTCGATTAGGTGCGTTTCGGCACTGTACAGCTCTTTTCGGCTGTATTCAGCTCCATTCAGCTCTATTCATCTCTACTCGGCCTATTCGGCTCTATTCGAATCTACTCTTTTCTACTCTATTCTATTCCGTTCTAATCTCTTCTGTAATACTTACTCTATTCTATTCTAGCCTCCCCACCACTACCCTTCTTTAATCTATACGTTTCGATTCGATTTGATGCATTTGACGCGATTCGATGTGATTAAGCTTCAATCGGCTCGATTCGGATCAATTTGGCTCGATTCAGCTCAGTTAGGCTCCATTCAGCTCGTTTTGGCTTCAGTCGCTTCCATTCTGCTCGATTCGGCCTTATTCGGCCCTATTCTGCTCTGTTCGACTCTTTTCTACTCTAGTCATCTCTATTTGACTCCATTCTACTCCATTCTATTCATTCCACACCATTCTACACTTTTCTCTATTCTGCTCTACCCTACTCTAATTTGCGGTAATCGATTCGACGCGATTCCTCTCATTTCATCTCCGTTTGGCTCTATTTGACTCTACTCTGTTATACTCTAGTCTACTCTATTGTACTCTCGTCTACTCTTCTCTACTCTATTCTATTGTATTGTCTCTATTCTGTTCTGTTCTATTCTACTCTATTCTACCCTACCCTATGCTTCCCAACTCTAATCTATTCTAGTCCATTCGATTGGATTCGAGTCCACCCATTTTGACGCGATTCGGCTCGATTTGGCTCTGTCCGACTCTATTCTACTCTACTCTATTCCCCTCTACTCTAGTCTACTCTTTTCCGTATTCTTTCTCTATCGTTCTGTTCTATTCTATTCTACTCTACTCTACCCTACCACACCCGAACCTCCCCTGCTCTAATCTATTCAATTCGATTTGACGAATTTTGACGCGATTCAGGTCAGATCAGTTGAATTCGTGTCCATTGGGCTCCATTGGGCTTGAATAGTGTCGATTCGGCTCGATTTGGCACAATTCAGCTTGATTCGGCCTGCTTCAGCTCTACTTGGCTCTCCTGAGCTCTTTTCTACTCTATTCGACTCCATTGCACACCATTCTACTCCATTCTACACTAGTCTACTCTACCCTACTGTAATTTGCTCTAATTGATTCGATGGGATTCGATACGATTTGTCTCGTTTCATCTCCATTCGGCTCGATTTGACTCTATTAGACTCTGTTCTACTCTACTCTACACTATTCTGCTCTGCTCTATTCTTTTTTACTCTGTTCTATTGTATTCTTTCTATTCTGTTCTACTGTGTTCAATTCTAATCTACTCTGTTCTATTGCATCCTACCCTACTCTGATCTATTCTACTGGATTCGATTCCATGCATTTCGATGCGATTCGGCTCAAATCAGCTCCATTAGGCTCTAGTCGGTTCTAATACACTCTATTCAGCTCTATTCGGCTCTTTTAGACTCTACTCAACTCTATTATCTCTTTTCGACTCCTTTCGACTCCATTTGACTCCATTCAACTCCCTGCTACACCATTCTACTCCATCCTACTCTATTCTTCTGTATTCTACTCTATTGTACTCTACCCTACTCTACCTAATTGATTAGATTTGATTTGGCTTGAATCGATGGGATTCAAATGCAATTCGATGGGATTCAACGCGATACGGCACCATTCCATGGGACTCGGCGCGATTCGTCCTGATTTCTATCGATTCGGCTCTTTTTGGCTCTATTTGGCTCTATTCAGCAAGAGTCGACTCTGTTCTACTCTACTCTTCTACAGTCTATTCTACTCGACCCTATTCTATTCTTTCTGTTCTGTTCTACCACATTCTATTCTACCCTACCCTACCCTAATTTACCCTACTGTAATCTGTTCGATTCTATTCGGCACACTTGAACGCGATTCGACCTGATTCAGGTCGTATCGGCTCGATTCAGCTCCTTTCCGCTCCATTAGACTCGATTCGTTTCCACTCGGCTCTTTTCCGCTCTATTCAGCTCTTTGCAGCAGTATTCGACTCTATTTGACTCTAGTCTACTCTACTCTATTCTTTCAATTGTCTTCTATTCTACTCTATTCTATTCTACCCTGCCCTACCCTAACCTTACCTGCCCTACACTAATCTATTTGATTGGATTCAACACATTTCAACGCGATTCGACACTTTTCAACGCGATTCGACATGAGTCGCCTCGATTCACCTCGAATTTGGTCGATTCGGCTGTATTCAGCTCTGTTCGGCTCTGTTCCGCTCTATTCAGCTCTATTTTACTCTCTTCTGCTCTACTCTACTCTACTTAATTCTATTCTATTCTTTCTATTGTGTTCTGTTCTATTCTAACCTCTCCTACCCTACCCTCCTCTAATCTATTTGATTCGATTCAATGCATTTCGATGTGATTCCACGTGATTAGGCTTGAATCGGCTCGATTTGGCTCTCTTCAGCCTGCATCGGGTCAATTCAGGTCGATTCAGCATAATTAGGCTCGACTCCACCTTCTTCAGCCCCGTTCAGCTCTATTCAACTCTTTTCTACTTTATTCCTCTCCTTTTGGCTCCATTCGACTCCATTCCACACCATTCTACTCCGTTTTACTCCATTCTACACTGTTGTATTCTGTTCTACCCTACCCTACCTACTCTAATCTATTCTAATCCATTCGATTCATCCCGATTTGTCTCCTTTCCTCTCCATTCGACTCGATTCGGCTGGAATTGGATTCGGCTCAAATTGAATTGGATCTCTATTCTGCTCTACTCGACTCTGACTATTCTACTCTACTCAACTCTACTCCATTCCACTCTTTGTATTCTCTTCTCTTCTACTCTCTTCTATTCTATTCCACTGTGCCCTACCGTACCAAATCCCAGCCTAACCTACACTACTCTAATCTATTCAATTTAGTTCGATTCCATTTGGCGTGATTCGGCTTCATTCGGCTCGATTTGGCCCGATTTGGCCCTATTCGGCGCTCTTCGCCTCTCTTCAACTCTTTTCTACTCTATTCATCTCTGTTTGACTCCATTCCACACCATTCTACTCCATTCTACACTATTCTATTCTACGGAACCCTACCCCACCCTACCCTATCCGAATCTATTCTGTTCTTTTCTATTATGTTGTATTCTACTCTCATTTTCTATTTTCTCCATTCCGTCTTATGCTACTCTCCCATACCCTACACTAAGCTCACCTACCCTGACCTATGCTGTTCTATTCTATTTTCTCTGTTCTGCCATGTGCTACCCTACCCTATGCTACCCCACCATACTCTACCCTACTCTTTGGGGTACTCAATAAGGTACTAATTAAGCGTACTAGTTAGGGCAAGGGTACTGAAGGCAAGGGTACTAGTTCAGGCTACTAGTTAAGGCCAGGGGACTAGTTAAGGGTACTAGTTAAGGTAAGGGTATTAGTTAAGGGTACTCGTAAAGGCCGGGGTACTAGGTCAGGGTACTAGTTAAGGTATGGGTGGTGTTGAGGGTACTGGTTAAGGGAAGGGTAATAGTGAATACTACTAGTTACAGCCAAGCTACTCCTTAAGGCTACTAGTTAAGGGAAGGGTACTAGTTCAGGCAAGGGTTGTAGTTAAGGCTACTAGTTAGGGCAGGGGTACTAGTTCGGGGTACTAATTCAGGGTACTTTTCAAGGCAAGGATACTCTTGAAGGCCAGTTGTCTAGGCTACTGAACTATGCCACTAGTCTAGCTGACTAGTCCAGCTTACTACTCTAGGCTACTACTCTAGCTTTCTCTTGTCTACTCTACTGTAGTCTACCATCATCTATCCTAGTCTACCCTATCTTAAACTACCCTAACCTATTCTACTCTAATCTATTCAATTTGATTCGATTCAAAATGTTTCCATGCGATTGGACACGATTATGCTTGAATTTCTCAATTCAGCCCCATCAGCTCAATTTGGCTCAAATCGCTTCAATTCAGCTTGATTCTGCCCGTTTTGACTCGATTCGGCTCAGTTCACCCTTATTCGGCCATATTCCAGCTTGAGTCGACTCTTTTCTACTCTATTTGTCTCTATTCGACTCCATTCTACACTATTCTACGCTATTCTGTTCTACCCTACCCTACTCTAATCGATTCGATTGGACGCGATCGAAGCAATTCGACGCGATTCGTCTCGTTTTCTTTCCATTTGCTCAATTCGGCTAGAATTGGCTCTATTCAGCTATATCCTGCACTATTTGACTCTATTCAACTCATTCTACTCTACTCTTCTCTACTTACTCTTCTCTGTTCTACTCTACTCTACTCTACTCTACTCCTCTACTCTATTCTCTTTTTTCTATTCTGTAAGTGTTCTATTCTATTCTACCCTCCCCGCCCCTCCCCTCCCCTTCTCTAATCCATTTGATTCGATTCGATTGGACGCATTTCCACGCCATTTGACGCGATTAGGCTTGAATCACCTCAATTCGGTTCGAATCGGCTCTATTCGGCTCGATTTGGGTCCATTTCGCCTCCATTCGGCTCGATTTGGCTCGAACGTGTCGATTCTGCTGGATCGTGCTCGACTAGCCTTATGTGGCCCTATTTGGCCCTATCCTGCCCTATTCGACTCTTTTCTACTCTATTCATTTCTATCCGTCTCTATTCGACTCCATTCAACTCCATTCTATGCCATTAAACACCATTCTACCCTTATTCTACCCTACCCTACCCTAAGCTATTCGAATGGATTCAATTTTGATTTGACCTGATTCAAAGCGATTTGACGCGGTTTGTCTCGTTTTGTCTCCATTCGGCTCCATTTGGCTATGTTCTGCACTATTTGCCTCTATTCTACTCTTCTCTATTCTGTGTATTCTTTCTCTTCTGTTCTGTTCTGTTCTGTTCTCTCCTATTCTGTTGTTACTCTATTCTATTCTACCCTACCCTACTTGCACCCCACACAAACCTACCCTACTTTAATCTATTTGATTCAATTCGACGTGATTTGGCGGGATTCGAGGGCTTTCGATGAGATCCGAAGGGATTCAACGGGATTCGAAGAGATTCAATGCGATTCGACATGACTCAGCAGGATTCTATGAGATTCGATGCAATTCAAAGTTATTTGACATGACACTTCGCGATTCGTCGAGATTCGATGACAATCGACGCAATTCAAAGCAATATGAAGCGATTCGACCCGATTTGACATGAAACGATGTGATTCGACGCCGTTGGACATGATTTGGTGCGATTCGAAGCTATTCGGGGACAGTCGTTGCGGTTCTGCTTGATTCAGCTCGATTAGGGCGTTTCGGCACTGTACAGCTCTTTTCGGCTGTATTCAGCTCACTTCAGCTCTATTCATCTCTACTCGGCCTATTCGGCTCTATTCGAATCTACTCTTTTCTAACTCTATTCTTTCCGTTCTAATCTCTTCTGTAATACTTACTCTATTCTATTCTAGCCTCCCCACCACTACCCTTCTTTAATCTATACGTTTCGATTCGATTTGATGCATTTGACGCGATTCGGATGTGATTAAGCTTCAATCGGCTCGATTCGGATCAATTTGGCTCGATTCAGCTCAGTTAGGCTCCATTCAGCTCGTTTTGGCTTCAGTCGCTTCCATTCTGCTCGATTCGGCCTTATTCGGCCCTATTCTGCTCTGTTCGACTCTTTTCTACTCTAGTCATCTCTATTTGACTCCATTCTACTCCATTCTATTCATTCCACACCATTCTACACTTTTCTCTATTCTGCTCTACCCTACTCTAATTTGCGGTAATCGATTCGACGCGATTCCTCTCATTTCATCTCCGTTTGGCTCTATTTGACTCTACTCTGTTATACTCTAGTCTACTCCTATTGTACTCTCGTCTACTCTTCTCTACTCTATTCTATTGTATTGTCTCTATTCTGTTCTGTTCTATTCTACTCTATTCTACCCTACCCTATGCTTCCCAACTCTAATCTATTCTAGTCCATTCGATTGGATTCGAGTCCACCCATTTTGACGCGATTCGGCTCGATTTGGCTCTGTCCGACTCTATTCTACTACTCTACTCTATTCCCCTCTACTCTAGTCTACTCTTTTCCGTATTCTTTCTCTATCGTTCTGTTCTATTCTATTCTACTCTACTCTACCCTACCACACCCGAACCTCCCCTGCTCTAATCTATTCAATTCGATTTGACGAATTTTGACGCGATTCAGGTCAGATCAGTTGAATTCGTGTCCATTGGGCTCCATTGGGCTTGAATAGTGTCCGATTCGGCTCGATTTGGCACAATTCAGCTTGATTCGGCCTGCTTCAGCTCTACTTGGCTCTCCTGAGCTCTTTTCTACTCTATTCGACTCCATTGCACACCATTCTACTCCATTCTACACTAGTCTACTCTACCCTACTGTAATTTGCTCTAATTGATTCGGATGGGATTCGATACGATTTGTCCTCGTTCATCTCCATTCGGCTCGATTTGGACTCTATTAGACTCTGTTCTACTCTACTCTACACTATTCTGCTCTGCTCTATTCTTTTTTACTCTGTTCTATTGTATTCTTTTCTATTCTGTTCTACTGTGTTCAATTCTAATCTACTCTGTTCTATTGCATCCTACCCTACTCTGATCTATTCTACTGGATTCGATTCCATGCATTTCGATGCGATTCGGCTCAAATCAGCTCCATTAGGCTCTAGTCGGTTCTAATACACTCTATTCAGCTCTATTCGGCTCTTTTAGACTCTACTCAACTCTATTATCTCTTTTCGACTCCTTTCGACTCCATTTGACTCCATTCAACTCCCTGCTACACCATTCTACTCCATCCTACTCTATTCTTCTGTATTCTACTCTATTGTACTCTACCCTACTCTACATAATTGATTAGATTTGATTTGGCTTGAATCGATGGGATTCAAATGCAATTCGATGGATTCACGCGATACGGCACCATTCCATGGGACTCGGCGCGATTCGTCCTGATTTCTATCGATTCGGCTCTTTTTGGCTCTATTTGGCTCTATTCAGCAAGAGTCGACTCTGTTCTACTCTACTCTTCTACAGTCTATTCTACTCGACCCTATTCTATTCTTTCTGTTCTGTTCTTCCACAATTCTATTCTACCCTACCTCCCTAATTTACCCTACTGTAATCTGTTCGATTCTATTCGGCACACTTGAACGCGATTCGACCTGATTCAGGTCGTATCGGCTCGATTCAGCTCCTTTCCGCTCCATTAGACTCGATTCGTTTCCACTCGGCTCTTTTCCGCTCTATTCAGGCTCTTTGCAGCAGTATTCGACTCTATTTGACTCTAGTTACTCTACTCTATTCTTCAATTGTCTTCTATTCTACTCTATTCTATTCTACCCTGCCCTACCCTAACCTTACCTGCCCTACACTAATCTATTTGATTGGATTCAACACATTTCAACGCGATTCGACACTTTTCAACGCGATTCGACATGGAGTCGCCTCGATTCACCTCGAATTTGGTCGATTCGGCTGTATTCCAGCTCTGTTCGGCTCTGTTCCGCTCTATTCAGCTCTATTTTACTCTCTTCTACTCTACTCTACTCTACTTAATTCTATTCTATTCTTTCTATTGTGTTCTGTTCTATTCTAACCTCTCCTACCCTACCCTCCTCTAATCTATTTGATTCGATTCAATGCATTTCGATGTGATTCCACGTGATTAGGCTTGAATCGGCTCGATTTGGCCTCTCTTCAGCCTGCATCGGGGTCAATTCAGGTCGATTCAGCATAATTAGGCTCGACTCCACCTTCTTCAGCCCCGTTCAGCTCTATTCAACCTCTTTCTACTTTATTCCTCTCCTTTTGGCTCCATTCGACTCCATTCCACACCATTCTACTCCGTTTTACTCCATTCTACACTGTTGTATTCTGTTCTACCCTACCCTACCTACTCTAATCTATTCTAATCCATTCGATTCATCCCGATTTGTCTCCTTTCCTCTCCATTCGACTCGATTCGGCTGGAATTGATTCGGCTCAAATTGAATTGGATCTCTATTCTGCTCTACTCGACTCTGACTATTCTACTCTACTCAACTCTACTCCATTCCACTCTTTGTATTCTCTTCTCTTCTACTCTCTTCTATTCTATTCCACTGTGCCCTACCGTACCAAATCCCAGCCTAACCTACACTACTCTAATCTATTCAATTTAGTTCGATTCCCATTTTGGCGTGATTCGGCTCATTCGGCTCGATTTGGCCCGATTGGCCCTATTCGGCGCTCTTCGCCTCTCTTCAACTCTTTTCTACTCTATTCATCTCTGTTTGACTCCATTCCACACCATTCTACTCCATTCTACACTATCTATTCTACGGAACCCTACCCCACCCTACCCTATCCGAATCTATTCTGTTCTTTTCTATTATGTTGTATTCTACTCTCATTTTCTATTTTCTCCATTCCGTCTTATGCTACTCTCCCCATACCCTACACTAAGCTCACCTACCCTGGACCTATGCTGTTCTATTCTATTTTCTCTGTTCTGCCATGTGCTACCCTACCCTATGCTACCCCACCATACTCTACCCTACTCTTTGGGGTACTCAATAAGGTACTAATTAAGCGTACTAGTTAGGGCAAGGGTACTGAAGGCAAGGGTACTAGTTCAGGCTACTAGTTAAGGCCAGGGGACCTAGTTAAGGGTACTAGTTAAGGTAAGGGTATTAGTTAAGGGTACTCGTAAAGGCCGGGGTACTAGGTCAGGGTACTAGTTAAGGTATGGTGGTGTTGAGGTACTGGTTAAGGGAAGGGTAATAGTGAATACTACTAGTTACAGCCAAGCTACTCCTTAAGGCTACTAAGTTAAGGGAAGGGTACTAGTTCAGGCAAGGGTTGTAGTTAAGGCTACTAGTTAGGGCAGGGGTACTAGTTCGGGGTACTAATTCAGGGTACTTTTCAAGGCAAGGATACTCTTGAAGGCCAGTTGTCTAGGCTACTGAACTATGCCACTAGTCGAGCTGACTAGTCCAGCTTACTACTCTAGGCTACTACTCTAGCTTTCTCTTGTCTACTCTACTGTAGTCTACCATCATCTATCCTAGTCTACCCTATCTTAAACTACCCTAACCTATTCTACTCTAATCTATTCAATTTGATTCGATTCAAAATGTTTCCATGCGATTGGACACGATTATGCTTGAATTTCTCAATTCAGCCCCATCAGCTCAATTTGGCTCAAATCGCTTCAATTCAGCTTGATTCTGCCCGTTTTGACTCGATTCGGCTCAGTTCACCCTTATTCGGCCATATTCAGCTTGAGTCGACTCTTTTCTACTCTATTTGTCTCTATTCGACTCCATTCTACACTATTCTACGCTATTCTGTTCTACCCTACCCTACTCTAATCGATTCGATTGGACGCGATTCGAAGCAATTCGACGCGATTCGTCTCGTTTTCTTTCCATTTGGCTCAATTCGGCTAGAATTGGCTCTATTCAGCTATATCCTGCACTATTTGACTCTATTCAACTCAATTCTACTCTACTCTTCTCTACTTTACTCTTCTCTGTTCTACTCTACTCTACTCTACTCTACTCTACTCTACTATATTCTCTTTTTTCTATTCTGTAGTGTTCTATTCTATTCTACCCTCCCCGCCCCTCCCCTCCCCTTCTCTAATCCATTTGATTCGATTCGATTGGACGCATTTCCACGCCATTGGACGCGATTAGGCTTGAATCACCTCGATTCGGTTCGAATCGGCTCTATTCGGCTCGATTTGGCTCCATTTCGCTCCATTCGGCTCGATTTGGCTCGAACGTGTCGATTCTGCTGGATCGTGCTCGACTAGGCCTTATGTGGCCCTATTTGGCCCTATCCTGCCCTATTCGACTCTTTTCTACTCTATTCATTTCTATCCGTCTCTATTCGACTCCATTCAACTCCATTCTATGCCATTAAACACCATTCTACCCTATTCTACCCTACCCTACCCTAAGCTATTCGAATGGATTCAATTTGATTTGACCTGATTCAAAGCGATTTGACGCGGTTTGTCTCGTTTTGTCTCCATTCGGCTCCATTTGGCTATGTTCTGCACTATTTGCCTCTATTCTACTCTTCTCTATTCTGTTGTATTCTTTCTCTTCTGTTCTGTTCTGTTCTGTTCTCTCCTATTCTGTTGTACTCTATTCTATTCTACCCTACCCTACTGCACCCCACACAAACCTACCCTACTTTAATCTATTTGATTCAATTCGACGTGATTTGGCGGGATTCGAGGGCTTTCGATGAGATCCGAAGGGATTCAACGGGATTCGAAGAGATTCAATGCGATTCGACATGACTCAGCAGGATTCTATGAGATTCGATGCAATTCAAAGTTATTTGACATGACACTTCGCGATTCGTCGAGATTCGATGACATTCGACACAATTCAAAGCAATATGAAGCGATTCGACCCGATTTGACATGAAACGATGTGATTCGACGCCGTTGGACATGATTTGGTGCGATTCGAAGCTATTCGGGGACAGTCGTTGCGGTTCTGCTTGATTCAGCTCGATTAGGTGCGTTTCGGCACTGTACAGCTCTTTTCGGCTGTATTCAGCTCCATTCAGCTCTATTCATCTCTACTCGGCCTATTCGGCTCTATTCGAATCTACTCTTTTCTACTCTATTCTATTCCGTTCTAATCTCTTCTGTAATACTTACTCTATTCTATTCTAGCCTCCCCACCACTACCCTTCTTTAATCTATACGTTTCGATTCGATTTGATGCATTTGACGCGATTCGATGTGATTAAGCTTCAATCGGCTCGATTCGGATCAATTTGGCTCGATTCAGCTCAGTTAGGCTCCATTCAGCTCGTTTTGGCTTCAGTCGCTTCCATTCTGCTCGATTCGGCCTTATTCGGCCCTATTCTGCTCTGTTCGACTCTTTTCTACTCTAGTCATCTCTATTTGACTCCATTCTACTCCATTCTATTCATTCCACACCATTCTACACTTTTCTCTATTCTGCTCTACCCTACTCTAATTTGCGGTAATCGATTCGACGCGATTCCTCTCATTTCATCTCCGTTTGGCTCTATTTGACTCTACTCTGTTATACTCTAGTCTACTCTATTGTACTCTCGTCTACTCTTCTCTACTCTATTCTATTGTATTGTCTCTATTCTGTTCTGTTCTATTCTACTCTATTCTACCCTACCCTATGCTTCCCAACTCTAATCTATTCTAGTCCATTCGATTGGATTCGAGTCCACCCATTTTGACGCGATTCGGCTCGATTTGGCTCTGTCCGACTCTATTCTACTCTACTCTATTCCCCTCTACTCTAGTCTACTCTTTTCCGTATTCTTTCTCTATCGTTCTGTTCTATTCTATTCTACTCTACTCTACCCTACCACACCCGAACCTCCCCTGCTCTAATCTATTCAATTCGATTTGACGAATTTTGACGCGATTCAGGTCAGATCAGTTGAATTCGTGTCCATTGGGCTCCATTGGGCTTGAATAGTGTCGATTCGGCTCGATTTGGCACAATTCAGCTTGATTCGGCCTGCTTCAGCTCTACTTGGCTCTCCTGAGCTCTTTTCTACTCTATTCGACTCCATTGCACACCATTCTACTCCATTCTACACTAGTCTACTCTACCCTACTGTAATTTGCTCTAATTGATTCGATGGGATTCGATACGATTTGTCTCGTTTCATCTCCATTCGGCTCGATTTGACTCTATTAGACTCTGTTCTACTCTACTCTACACTATTCTGCTCTGCTCTATTCTTTTTTACTCTGTTCTATTGTATTCTTTCTATTCTGTTCTACTGTGTTCAATTCTAATCTACTCTGTTCTATTGCATCCTACCCTACTCTGATCTATTCTACTGGATTCGATTCCATGCATTTCGATGCGATTCGGCTCAAATCAGCTCCATTAGGCTCTAGTCGGTTCTAATACACTCTATTCAGCTCTATTCGGCTCTTTTAGACTCTACTCAACTCTATTATCTCTTTTCGACTCCTTTCGACTCCATTTGACTCCATTCAACTCCCTGCTACACCATTCTACTCCATCCTACTCTATTCTTCTGTATTCTACTCTATTGTACTCTACCCTACTCTACCTAATTGATTAGATTTGATTTGGCTTGAATCGATGGGATTCAAATGCAATTCGATGGGATTCAACGCGATACGGCACCATTCCATGGGACTCGGCGCGATTCGTCCTGATTTCTATCGATTCGGCTCTTTTTGGCTCTATTTGGCTCTATTCAGCAAGAGTCGACTCTGTTCTACTCTACTCTTCTACAGTCTATTCTACTCGACCCTATTCTATTCTTTCTGTTCTGTTCTACCACATTCTATTCTACCCTACCCTACCCTAATTTACCCTACTGTAATCTGTTCGATTCTATTCGGCACACTTGAACGCGATTCGACCTGATTCAGGTCGTATCGGCTCGATTCAGCTCCTTTCCGCTCCATTAGACTCGATTCGTTTCCACTCGGCTCTTTTCCGCTCTATTCAGCTCTTTGCAGCAGTATTCGACTCTATTTGACTCTAGTCTACTCTACTCTATTCTTTCAATTGTCTTCTATTCTACTCTATTCTATTCTACCCTGCCCTACCCTAACCTTACCTGCCCTACACTAATCTATTTGATTGGATTCAACACATTTCAACGCGATTCGACACTTTTCAACGTGATTCGACATGAGTCGCCTCGATTCACCTCGAATTTGGTCGATTCGGCTGTATTCAGCTCTGTTCGGCTCTGTTCCGCTCTATTCAGCTCTATTTTACTCTCTTCTACTCTACTCTACTCTACTTAATTCTATTCTATTCTTTCTATTGTGTTCTGTTCTATTCTAACCTCTCCTACCCTACCCTCCTCTAATCTATTTGATTCGATTCAATGCATTTCGATGTGATTCCACGTGATTAGGCTTGAATCGGCTCGATTTGGCTCTCTTCAGCCTGCATCGGGTCAATTCAGGTCGATTCAGCATAATTAGGCTCGACTCCACCTTCTTCAGCCCCGTTCAGCTCTATTCAACTCTTTTCTACTTTATTCCTCTCCTTTTGGCTCCATTCGACTCCATTCCACACCATTCTACTCCGTTTTACTCCATTCTACACTGTTGTATTCTGTTCTACCCTACCCTACCTACTCTAATCTATTCTAATCCATTCGATTCATCCCGATTTGTCTCCTTTCCTCTCCATTCGACTCGATTCGGCTGGAATTGGATTCGGCTCAAATTGAATTGGATCTCTATTCTGCTCTACTCGACTCTGACTATTCTACTCTACTCAACTCTACTCCATTCCACTCTTTGTATTCTCTTCTCTTCTACTCTCTTCTATTCTATTCCACTGTGCCCTACCGTACCAAATCCCAGCCTAACCTACACTACTCTAATCTATTCAATTTAGTTCGATTCCATTTGGCGTGATTCGGCTTCATTCGGCTCGATTTGGCCCGATTTGGCCCTATTCGGCGCTCTTCGCCTCTCTTCAACTCTTTTCTACTCTATTCATCTCTGTTTGACTCCATTCCACACCATTCTACTCCATTCTACACTATTCTATTCTACGGAACCCTACCCCACCCTACCCTATCCGAATCTATTCTGTTCTTTTCTATTATGTTGTATTCTACTCTCATTTTCTATTTTCTCCATTCCGTCTTATGCTACTCTCCCATACCCTACACTAAGCTCACCTACCCTGACCTATGCTGTTCTATTCTATTTTCTCTGTTCTGCCATGTGCTACCCTACCCTATGCTACCCCACCATACTCTACCCTACTCTTTGGGGTACTCAATAAGGTACTAATTAAGCGTACTAGTTAGGGCAAGGGTACTGAAGGCAAGGGTACTAGTTCAGGCTACTAGTTAAGGCCAGGGGACTAGTTAAGGGTACTAGTTAAGGTAAGGGTATTAGTTAAGGGTACTCGTAAAGGCCGGGGTACTAGGTCAGGGTACTAGTTAAGGTATGGGTGGTGTTGAGGGTACTGGTTAAGGGAAGGGTAATAGTGAATACTACTAGTTACAGCCAAGCTACTCCTTAAGGCTACTAGTTAAGGGAAGGGTACTAGTTCAGGCAAGGGTTGTAGTTAAGGCTACTAGTTAGGGCAGGGGTACTAGTTCGGGGTACTAATTCAGGGTACTTTTCAAGGCAAGGATACTCTTGAAGGCCAGTTGTCTAGGCTACTGAACTATGCCACTAGTCGAGCTGACTAGTCCAGCTTACTACTCTAGGCTACTACTCTAGCTTTCTCTTGTCTACTCTACTGTAGTCTACCATCATCTATCCTAGTCTACCCTATCTTAAACTACCCTAACCTATTCTACTCTAATCTATTCAATTTGATTCGATTCAAAATGTTTCCATGCGATTGGACACGATTATGCTTGAATTTCTCAATTCAGCCCCATCAGCTCAATTTGGCTCAAATCGCTTCAATTCAGCTTGATTCTGCCCGTTTTGACTCGATTCGGCTCAGTTCACCCTTATTCGGCCATATTCAGCTTGAGTCGACTCTTTTCTACTCTATTTGTCTCTATTCGACTCCATTCTACACTATTCTACGCTATTCTGTTCTACCCTACCCTACTCTAATCGATTCGATTGGACGCGATTCGAAGCAATTCGACGCGATTCGTCTCGTTTTCTTTCCATTTGGCTCAATTCGGCTAGAATTGGCTCTATTCAGCTATATCCTGCACTATTTGACTCTATTCAACTCAATTCTACTCTACTCTTCTCTACTTTACTCTTCTCTGTTCTACTCTACTCTACTCTACTCTACTCTACTCTACTATATTCTCTTTTTTCTATTCTGTAGTGTTCTATTCTATTCTACCCTCCCCGCCCCTCCCCTCCCCTTCTCTAATCCATTTGATTCGATTCGATTGGACGCATTTCCACGCCATTGGACGCGATTAGGCTTGAATCACCTCGATTCGGTTCGAATCGGCTCTATTCGGCTCGATTTGGCTCCATTTCGCTCCATTCGGCTCGATTTGGCTCGAACGTGTCGATTCTGCTGGATCGTGCTCGACTAGGCCTTATGTGGCCCTATTTGGCCCTATCCTGCCCTATTCGACTCTTTTCTACTCTATTCATTTCTATCCGTCTCTATTCGACTCCATTCAACTCCATTCTATGCCATTAAACACCATTCTACCCTATTCTACCCTACCCTACCCTAAGCTATTCGAATGGATTCAATTTGATTTGACCTGATTCAAAGCGATTTGACGCGGTTTGTCTCGTTTTGTCTCCATTCGGCTCCATTTGGCTATGTTCTGCACTATTTGCCTCTATTCTACTCTTCTCTATTCTGTTGTATTCTTTCTCTTCTGTTCTGTTCTGTTCTGTTCTCTCCTATTCTGTTGTACTCTATTCTATTCTACCCTACCCTACTGCACCCCACACAAACCTACCCTACTTTAATCTATTTGATTCAATTCGACGTGATTTGGCGGGATTCGAGGGCTTTCGATGAGATCCGAAGGGATTCAACGGGATTCGAAGAGATTCAATGCGATTCGACATGACTCAGCAGGATTCTATGAGATTCGATGCAATTCAAAGTTATTTGACATGACACTTCGCGATTCGTCGAGATTCGATGACATTCGACACAATTCAAAGCAATATGAAGCGATTCGACCCGATTTGACATGAAACGATGTGATTCGACGCCGTTGGACATGATTTGGTGCGATTCGAAGCTATTCGGGGACAGTCGTTGCGGTTCTGCTTGATTCAGCTCGATTAGGTGCGTTTCGGCACTGTACAGCTCTTTTCGGCTGTATTCAGCTCCATTCAGCTCTATTCATCTCTACTCGGCCTATTCGGCTCTATTCGAATCTACTCTTTTCTACTCTATTCTATTCCGTTCTAATCTCTTCTGTAATACTTACTCTATTCTATTCTAGCCTCCCCACCACTACCCTTCTTTAATCTATACGTTTCGATTCGATTTGATGCATTTGACGCGATTCGATGTGATTAAGCTTCAATCGGCTCGATTCGGATCAATTTGGCTCGATTCAGCTCAGTTAGGCTCCATTCAGCTCGTTTTGGCTTCAGTCGCTTCCATTCTGCTCGATTCGGCCTTATTCGGCCCTATTCTGCTCTGTTCGACTCTTTTCTACTCTAGTCATCTCTATTTGACTCCATTCTACTCCATTCTATTCATTCCACACCATTCTACACTTTTCTCTATTCTGCTCTACCCTACTCTAATTTGCGGTAATCGATTCGACGCGATTCCTCTCATTTCATCTCCGTTTGGCTCTATTTGACTCTACTCTGTTATACTCTAGTCTACTCTATTGTACTCTCGTCTACTCTTCTCTACTCTATTCTATTGTATTGTCTCTATTCTGTTCTGTTCTATTCTACTCTATTCTACCCTACCCTATGCTTCCCAACTCTAATCTATTCTAGTCCATTCGATTGGATTCGAGTCCACCCATTTTGACGCGATTCGGCTCGATTTGGCTCTGTCCGACTCTATTCTACTCTACTCTATTCCCCTCTACTCTAGTCTACTCTTTTCCGTATTCTTTCTCTATCGTTCTGTTCTATTCTATTCTACTCTACTCTACCCTACCACACCCGAACCTCCCCTGCTCTAATCTATTCAGTTCGATTTGACGAATTTTGACGCGATTCAGGTCAGATCAGTTGAATTCGTGTCCATTGGGCTCCATTGGGCTTGAATAGTGTCGATTCGGCTCGATTTGGCACAATTCAGCTTGATTCGGCCTGCTTCAGCTCTACTTGGCTCTCCTGAGCTCTTTTCTACTCTATTCGACTCCATTGCACACCATTCTACTCCATTCTACACTAGTCTACTCTACCCTACTGTAATTTGCTCTAATTGATTCGATGGGATTCCATACGATTTGTCTCGTTTCATCTCCATTCGGCTCGATTTGACTCTATTAGACTCTGTTCTACTCTACTCTACACTATTCTGCTCTGCTCTATTCTTTTTTACTCTGTTCTATTGTATTCTTTCTATTCTGTTCTACTGTGTTCAATTCTAATCTACTCTGTTCTATTGCATCCTACCCTACTCTGATCTATTCTACTGGATTCGATTCCATGCATTTCGATGCGATTCGGCTCAAATCAGCTCCATTAGGCTCTAGTCGGTTCTAATACACTCTATTCAGCTCTATTCGGCTCTTTTAGACTCTACTCAACTCTATTATCTCTTTTCGACTCCTTTCGACTCCATTTGACTCCATTCAACTCCCTGCTACACCATTCTACTCCATCCTACTCTATTCTTCTGTATTCTACTCTATTGTACTCTACCCTACTCTACCTAATTGATTAGATTTGATTTGGCTTGAATCGATGGGATTCAAATGCAATTCGATGGGATTCAACGCGATACGGCACCATTCCATGGGACTCGGCGCGATTCGTCCTGATTTCTATCGATTCGGCTCTTTTTGGCTCTATTTGGCTCTATTCAGCAAGAGTCGACTCTGTTCTACTCTACTCTTCTACAGTCTATTCTACTCGACCCTATTCTATTCTTTCTGTTCTGTTCTACCACATTCTATTCTACCCTACCCTACCCTAATTTACCCTACTGTAATCTGTTCGATTCTATTCGGCACACTTGAACGCGATTCGACCTGATTCAGGTCGTATCGGCTCGATTCAGCTCCTTTCCGCTCCATTAGACTCGATTCGTTTCCACTCGGCTCTTTTCCGCTCTATTCAGCTCTTTGCAGCAGTATTCGACTCTATTTGACTCTAGTCTACTCTACTCTATTCTTTCAATTGTCTTCTATTCTACTCTATTCTATTCTACCCTGCCCTACCCTAACCTTACCTGCCCTACACTAATCTATTTGATTGGATTCAACACATTTCAACGCGATTCGACACTTTTCAACGCGATTCGACATGAGTCGCCTCGATTCACCTCGAATTTGGTCGATTCGGCTGTATTCAGCTCTGTTCGGCTCTGTTCCGCTCTATTCAGCTCTATTTTACTCTCTTCTACTCTACTCTACTCTACTTAATTCTATTCTATTCTTTCTATTGTGTTCTGTTCTATTCTAACCTCTCCTACCCTACCCTCCTCTAATCTATTTGATTCGATTCAATGCATTTCGATGTGATTCCACGTGATTAGGCTTGAATCGGCTCGATTTGGCTCTCTTCAGCCTGCATCGGGTCAATTCAGGTCGATTCAGCATAATTAGGCTCGACTCCACCTTCTTCAGCCCCGTTCAGCTCTATTCAACTCTTTTCTACTTTATTCCTCTCCTTTTGGCTCCATTCGACTCCATTCCACACCATTCTACTCCGTTTTACTCCATTCTACACTGTTGTATTCTGTTCTACCCTACCCTACCTACTCTAATCTATTCTAATCCATTCGATTCATCCCGATTTGTCTCCTTTCCTCTCCATTCGACTCGATTCGGCTGGAATTGGATTCGGCTCAAATTGAATTGGATCTCTATTCTGCTCTACTCGACTCTGACTATTCTACTCTACTCAACTCTACTCCATTCCACTCTTTGTATTCTCTTCTCTTCTACTCTCTTCTATTCTATTCCACTGTGCCCTACCGTACCAAATCCCAGCCTAACCTACACTACTCTAATCTATTCAATTTAGTTCGATTCCATTTGGCGTGATTCGGCTTCATTCGGCTCGATTTGGCCCGATTTGGCCCTATTCGGCGCTCTTCGCCTCTCTTCAACTCTTTTCTACTCTATTCATCTCTGTTTGACTCCATTCCACACCATTCTACTCCATTCTACACTATTCTATTCTACGGAACCCTACCCCACCCTACCCTATCCGAATCTATTCTGTTCTTTTCTATTATGTTGTATTCTACTCTCATTTTCTATTTTCTCCATTCCGTCTTATGCTACTCTCCCATACCCTACACTAAGCTCACCTACCCTGACCTATGCTGTTCTATTCTATTTTCTCTGTTCTGCCATGTGCTACCCTACCCTATGCTACCCCACCATACTCTACCCTACTCTTTGGGGTACTCAATAAGGTACTAATTAAGCGTACTAGTTAGGGCAAGGGTACTGAAGGCAAGGGTACTAGTTCAGGCTACTAGTTAAGGCCAGGGGACTAGTTAAGGGTACTAGTTAAGGTAAGGGTATTAGTTAAGGGTACTCGTAAAGGCCGGGGTACTAGGTCAGGGTACTAGTTAAGGTATGGGTGGTGTTGAGGGTACTGGTTAAGGGAAGGGTAATAGTGAATACTACTAGTTACAGCCAAGCTACTCCTTAAGGCTACTAGTTAAGGGAAGGGTACTAGTTCAGGCAAGGGTTGTAGTTAAGGCTACTAGTTAGGGCAGGGGTACTAGTTCGGGGTACTAATTCAGGGTACTTTTCAAGGCAAGGATACTCTTGAAGGCCAGTTGTCTAGGCTACTGAACTATGCCACTAGTCGAGCTGACTAGTCCAGCTTACTACTCTAGGCTACTACTCTAGCTTTCTCTTGTCTACTCTACTGTAGTCTACCATCATCTATCCTAGTCTACCCTATCTTAAACTACCCTAACCTATTCTACTCTAATCTATTCAATTTGATTCGATTCAAAATGTTTCCATGCGATTGGACACGATTATGCTTGAATTTCTCAATTCAGCCCCATCAGCTCAATTTGGCTCAAATCGCTTCAATTCAGCTTGATTCTGCCCGTTTTGACTCGATTCGGCTCAGTTCACCCTTATTCGGCCATATTCAGCTTGAGTCGACTCTTTTCTACTCTATTTGTCTCTATTCGACTCCATTCTACACTATTCTACGCTATTCTGTTCTACCCTACCCTACTCTAATCGATTCGATTGGACGCGATTCGAAGCAATTCGACGCGATTCGTCTCGTTTTCTTTCCATTTGGCTCAATTCGGCTAGAATTGGCTCTATTCAGCTATATCCTGCACTATTTGACTCTATTCAACTCAATTCTACTCTACTCTTCTCTACTTTACTCTTCTCTGTTCTACTCTACTCTACTCTACTCTACTCTACTCTACTATATTCTCTTTTTTCTATTCTGTAGTGTTCTATTCTATTCTACCCTCCCCGCCCCTCCCCTCCCCTTCTCTAATCCATTTGATTCGATTCGATTGGACGCATTTCCACGCCATTGGACGCGATTAGGCTTGAATCACCTCGATTCGGTTCGAATCGGCTCTATTCGGCTCGATTTGGCTCCATTTCGCTCCATTCGGCTCGATTTGGCTCGAACGTGTCGATTCTGCTGGATCGTGCTCGACTAGGCCTTATGTGGCCCTATTTGGCCCTATCCTGCCCTATTCGACTCTTTTCTACTCTATTCATTTCTATCCGTCTCTATTCGACTCCATTCAACTCCATTCTATGCCATTAAACACCATTCTACCCTATTCTACCCTACCCTACCCTAAGCTATTCGAATGGATTCAATTTGATTTGACCTGATTCAAAGCGATTTGACGCGGTTTGTCTCGTTTTGTCTCCATTCGGCTCCATTTGGCTATGTTCTGCACTATTTGCCTCTATTCTACTCTTCTCTATTCTGTTGTATTCTTTCTGTTCTGTTCTGTTCTGTTCTGTTCTCTCCTATTCGGTTGTACTCTATTCTATTCTACCCTACCCTACTGCACCCCACACAAACCTACCCTACTTTAATCTATTTGATTCAATTCGACGTGATTTGGCGGGATTCGAGGGCTTTCGATGAGATCCGAAGGGATTCAACGGGATTCGAAGAGATTCAATGCGATTCGACATGACTCAGCAGGATTCTATGAGATTCGATGCAATTCAAAGTTATTTGACATGACACTTCGCGATTCGTCGAGATTCGATGACATTTGACACAATTCAAAGCAATATGAAGCGATTCGACCCGATTTGACATGAAACGATGTGATTCGACGCCGTTGGACATGATTTGGTGCGATTCGAAGCTATTCGGGGACAGTCGTTGCGGTTCTGCTTGATTCAGCTCGATTAGGTGCGTTTCGGCACTGTACAGCTTTTTTCGGCTGTATTCAGCTCCATTCAGCTCTATTCATCTCTACTCGGCCTATTCGGCTCTATTCGAATCTACTCTTTTCTACTCTATTCTATTCCGTTCTAATCTCTTCTGTAATACTTACTCTATTCTATTCTAGCCTCCCCACCACTACCCTTCTTTAATCTATACGTTTCGATTCGATTTGATGCATTTGACGCGATTCGATGTGATTAAGCTTCAATCGGCTCGATTCGGATCAATTTGGCTCGATTCAGCTCAGTTAGGCTCCATTCAGCTCGTTTTGGCTTCAGTCGCTTCCATTCTGCTCGATTCGGCCTTATTCGGCCCTATTCTGCTCTGTTCGACTCTTTTCTACTCTAGTCATCTCTATTTGACTCCATTCTACTCCATTCTATTCATTCCACACCATTCTACACTTTTCTCTATTCTGCTCTACCCTACTCTAATTTGCGGTAATCGATTCGACGCGATTCCTCTCATTTCATCTCCGTTTGGCTCTATTTGACTCTACTCTGTTATACTCTAGTCTACTCTATTGTACTCTCGTCTACTCTTCTCTACTCTATTCTATTGTATTGTCTCTATTCTGTTCTGTTCTATTCTACTCTATTCTACCCTACCCTATGCTTCCCAACTCTAATCTATTCTAGTCCATTCGATTGGATTCGAGTCCACCCATTTTGACGCGATTCGGCTCGATTTGGCTCTGTCCGACTCTATTCTACTCTACTCTATTCCCCTCTACTCTAGTCTACTCTTTTCCGTATTCTTTCTCTATCGTTCTGTTCTATTCTATTCTACTCTACTCTACCCTACCACACCCGAACCTCCCCTGCTCTAATCTATTCAATTCGATTTGACGAATTTTGACGCGATTCAGGTCAGATCAGTTGAATTCGTGTCCATTGGGCTCCATTGGGCTTGAATAGTGTCGATTCGGCTCGATTTGGCACAATTCAGCTTGATTCGGCCTGCTTCAGCTCTACTTGGCTCTCCTGAGCTCTTTTCTACTCTATTCGACTCCATTGCACACCATTCTACTCCATTCTACACTAGTCTACTCTACCCTACTGTAATTTGCTCTAATTGATTCGATGGGATTCCATACGATTTGTCTCGTTTCATCTCCATTCGGCTCGATTTGACTCTATTAGACTCTGTTCTACTCTACTCTACACTATTCTGCTCTGCTCTATTCTTTTTTACTCTGTTCTATTGTATTCTTTCTATTCTGTTCTACTGTGTTCAATTCTAATCTACTCTGTTCTATTGCATCCTACCCTACTCTGATCTATTCTACTGGATTCGATTCCATGCATTTCGATGCGATTCGGCTCAAATCAGCTCCATTAGGCTCTAGTCGGTTCTAATACACTCTATTCAGCTCTATTCGGCTCTTTTAGACTCTACTCAACTCTATTATCTCTTTTCGACTCCTTTCGACTCCATTTGACTCCATTCAACTCCCTGCTACACCATTCTACTCCATCCTACTCTATTCTTCTGTATTCTACTCTATTGTACTCTACCCTACTCTACCTAATTGATTAGATTTGATTTGGCTTGAATCGATGGGATTCAAATGCAATTCGATGGGATTCAACGCGATACGGCACCATTCCATGGGACTCGGCGCGATTCGTCCTGATTTCTATCGATTCGGCTCTTTTTGGCTCTATTTGGCTCTATTCAGCAAGAGTCGACTCTGTTCTACTCTACTCTTCTACAGTCTATTCTACTCGACCCTATTCTATTCTTTCTGTTCTGTTCTACCACATTCTATTCTACCCTACCCTACCCTAATTTACCCTACTGTAATCTGTTCGATTCTATTCGGCACACTTGAACGCGATTCGACCTGATTCAGGTCGTATCGGCTCGATTCAGCTCCTTTCCGCTCCATTAGACTCGATTCGTTTCCACTCGGCTCTTTTCCGCTCTATTCAGCTCTTTGCAGCAGTATTCGACTCTATTTGACTCTAGTCTACTCTACTCTATTCTTTCAATTGTCTTCTATTCTACTCTATTCTATTCTACCCTGCCCTACCCTAACCTTACCTGCCCTACACTAATCTATTTGATTGGATTCAACACATTTCAACGCGATTCGACACTTTTCAACGCGATTCGACATGAGTCGCCTCGATTCACCTCGAATTTGGTCGATTCGGCTGTATTCAGCTCTGTTCGGCTCTGTTCCGCTCTATTCAGCTCTATTTTACTCTCTTCTACTCTACTCTACTCTACTTAATTCTATTCTATTCTTTCTATTGTGTTCTGTTCTATTCTAACCTCTCCTACCCTACCCTCCTCTAATCTATTTGATTCGATTCAATGCATTTCGATGTGATTCCACGTGATTAGGCTTGAATCGGCTCGATTTGGCTCTCTTCAGCCTGCATCGGGTCAATTCAGGTCGATTCAGCATAATTAGGCTCGACTCCACCTTCTTCAGCCCCGTTCAGCTCTATTCAACTCTTTTCTACTTTATTCCTCTCCTTTTGGCTCCATTCGACTCCATTCCACACCATTCTACTCCGTTTTACTCCATTCTACACTGTTGTATTCTGTTCTACCCTACCCTACCTACTCTAATCTATTCTAATCCATTCGATTCATCCCGATTTGTCTCCTTTCCTCTCCATTCGACTCGATTCGGCTGGAATTGGATTCGGCTCAAATTGAATTGGATCTCTATTCTGCTCTACTCGACTCTGACTATTCTACTCTACTCAACTCTACTCCATTCCACTCTTTGTATTCTCTTCTCTTCTACTCTCTTCTATTCTATTCCACTGTGCCCTACCGTACCAAATCCCAGCCTAACCTACACTACTCTAATCTATTCAATTTAGTTCGATTCCATTTGGCGTGATTCGGCTTCATTCGGCTCGATTTGGCCCGATTTGGCCCTATTCGGCGCTCTTCGCCTCTCTTCAACTCTTTTCTACTCTATTCATCTCTGTTTGACTCCATTCCACACCATTCTACTCCATTCTACACTATTCTATTCTACGGAACCCTACCCCACCCTACCCTATCCGAATCTATTCTGTTCTTTTCTATTATGTTGTATTCTACTCTCATTTTCTATTTTCTCCATTCCGTCTTATGCTACTCTCCCATACCCTACACTAAGCTCACCTACCCTGACCTATGCTGTTCTATTCTATTTTCTCTGTTCTGCCATGTGCTACCCTACCCTATGCTACCCCACCATACTCTACCCTACTCTTTGGGGTACTCAATAAGGTACTAATTAAGCGTACTAGTTAGGGCAAGGGTACTGAAGGCAAGGGTACTAGTTCAGGCTACTAGTTAAGGCCAGGGGACTAGTTAAGGGTACTAGTTAAGGTAAGGGTATTAGTTAAGGGTACTCGTAAAGGCCGGGGTACTAGGTCAGGGTACTAGTTAAGGTATGGGTGGTGTTGAGGGTACTGGTTAAGGGAAGGGTAATAGTGAATACTACTAGTTACAGCCAAGCTACTCCTTAAGGCTACTAGTTAAGGGAAGGGTACTAGTTCAGGCAAGGGTTGTAGTTAAGGCTACTAGTTAGGGCAGGGGTACTAGTTCGGGGTACTAATTCAGGGTACTTTTCAAGGCAAGGATACTCTTGAAGGCCAGTTGTCTAGGCTACTGAACTATGCCACTAGTCGAGCTGACTAGTCCAGCTTACTACTCTAGGCTACTACTCTAGCTTTCTCTTGTCTACTCTACTGTAGTCTACCATCATCTATCCTAGTCTACCCTATCTTAAACTACCCTAACCTATTCTACTCTAATCTATTCAATTTGATTCGATTCAAAATGTTTCCATGCGATTGGACACGATTATGCTTGAATTTCTCAATTCAGCCCCATCAGCTCAATTTGGCTCAAATCGCTTCAATTCAGCTTGATTCTGCCCGTTTTGACTCGATTCGGCTCAGTTCACCCTTATTCGGCCATATTCAGCTTGAGTCGACTCTTTTCTACTCTATTTGTCTCTATTCGACTCCATTCTACACTATTCTACGCTATTCTGTTCTACCCTACCCTACTCTAATCGATTCGATTGGACGCGATTCGAAGCAATTCGACGCGATTCGTCTCGTTTTCTTTCCATTTGGCTCAATTCGGCTAGAATTGGCTCTATTCAGCTATATCCTGCACTATTTGACTCTATTCAACTCAATTCTACTCTACTCTTCTCTACTTTACTCTTCTCTGTTCTACTCTACTCTACTCTACTCTACTCCTCTACTCTATTCTCTTTTTTCTATTCTGTAGTGTTCTATTCTATTCTACCCTCCCCGCCCCTCCCCTCCCCTTCTCTAATCCATTTGATTCGATTCGATTGGACGCATTTCCACGCCATTGGACGCGATTAGGCTTGAATCACCTCGATTCGGTTCGAATCGGCTCTATTCGGCTCGATTTGGCTCCATTTCGCTCCATTCGGCTCGATTTGGCTCAAACGTGTCGATTCTGCTGGATCGTGCTCGACTAGGCCTTATGTGGCCCTATTTGGCCCTATCCTGCCCTATTCGACTCTTTTCTACTCTATTCATTTCTATCCGTCTCTATTCGACTCCATTCAACTCCATTCTATGCCATTAAACACCATTCTACCCTATTCTACCCTACCCTACCCTAAGCTATTCTAATGGATTCAATTTGATTTGACCTGATTCAAAGCGATTTGACGCGGTTTGTCTCGTTTTGTCTCCATTCGGCTCCATTTGGCTATGTTCTGCGCTATTTGCCTCTATTCTACTCTTCTCTATTCTGTTGTATTCTTTCTCTTCTGTTCTGTTCTGTTCTGTTCTCTCCTATTCTGTTGTACTCTATTCTATTCTACCCTACCCTACTGCACCCCACACAAACCTACCCTACTTTAATCTATTTGATTCAATTCGACGTGATTTGGCGGGATTCGAGGGCTTTCGATGAGATCCGAAGGGATTCAACGGGATTCGAAGAGATTCAATGCGATTCGACATGACTCAGCAGGATTCTATGAGATTCGATGCAATTCAAAGTTATTTGACATGACACTTCGCGATTCGTCGAGATTCGATGACATTCGACACAATTCAAAGCAATATGAAGCGATTCGACCCGATTTGACATGAAACGATGTGATTCGACGCCGTTGGACATGATTTGGTGCGATTCGAAGCTATTCGGGGACAGTCGTTGCGGTTCTGCTTGATTCAGCTCGATTAGGTGCGTTTCGGCACTGTACAGCTCTTTTCGGCTGTATTCAGCTCCATTCAGCTCTATTCATCTCTACTCGGCCTATTCGGCTCTATTCGAATCTACTCTTTTCTACTCTATTCTATTCCGTTCTAATCTCTTCTGTAATACTTACTCTATTCTATTCTAGCCTCCCCACCACTACCCTTCTTTAATCTATACGTTTCGATTCGATTTGATGCATTTGACGCGATTCGATGTGATTAAGCTTCAATCGGCTCGATTCGGATCAATTTGGCTCGATTCAGCTCAGTTAGGCTCCATTCAGCTCGTTTTGGCTTCAGTCGCTTCCATTCTGCTCGATTCGGCCTTATTCGGCCCTATTCTGCTCTGTTCGACTCTTTTCTACTCTAGTCATCTCTATTTGACTCCATTCTACTCCATTCTATTCATTCCACACCATTCTACACTTTTCTCTATTCTGCTCTACCCTACTCTAATTTGCGGTAATCGATTCGACGCGATTCCTCTCATTTCATCTCCGTTTGGCTCTATTTGACTCTACTCTGTTATACTCTAGTCTACTCTATTGTACTCTCGTCTACTCTTCTCTACTCTATTCTATTGTATTGTCTCTATTCTGTTCTGTTCTATTCTACTCTATTCTACCCTACCCTATGCTTCCCAACTCTAATCTATTCTAGTCCATTCGATTGGATTCGAGTCCACCCATTTTGACGCGATTCGGCTCGATTTGGCTCTGTCCGACTCTATTCTACTCTACTCTATTCCCCTCTACTCTAGTCTACTCTTTTCCGTATTCTTTCTCTATCGTTCTGTTCTATTCTATTCTACTCTACTCTACCCTACCACACCCGAACCTCCCCTGCTCTAATCTATTCAATTCGATTTGACGAATTTTGACGCGATTCAGGTCAGATCAGTTGAATTCGTGTCCATTGGGCTCCATTGGGCTTGAATAGTGTCGATTCGGCTCGATTTGGCACAATTCAGCTTGATTCGGCCTGCTTCAGCTCTACTTGGCTCTCCTGAGCTCTTTTCTACTCTATTCGACTCCATTGCACACCATTCTACTCCATTCTACACTAGTCTACTCTACCCTACTGTAATTTGCTCTAATTGATTCGATGGGATTCGATACGATTTGTCTCGTTTCATCTCCATTCGGCTCGATTTGACTCTATTAGACTCTGTTCTACTCTACTCTACACTATTCTGCTCTGCTCTATTCTTTTTTACTCTGTTCTATTGTATTCTTTCTATTCTGTTCTACTGTGTTCAATTCTAATCTACTCTGTTCTATTGCATCCTACCCTACTCTGATCTATTCTACTGGATTCGATTCCATGCATTTCGATGCGATTCGGCTCAAATCAGCTCCATTAGGCTCTAGTCGGTTCTAATACACTCTATTCAGCTCTATTCGGCTCTTTTAGACTCTACTCAACTCTATTATCTCTTTTCGACTCCTTTCGACTCCATTTGACTCCATTCAACTCCCTGCTACACCATTCTACTCCATCCTACTCTATTCTTCTGTATTCTACTCTATTGTACTCTACCCTACTCTACCTAATTGATTAGATTTGATTTGGCTTGAATCGATGGGATTCAAATGCAATTCGATGGGATTCAACGCGATACGGCACCATTCCATGGGACTCGGCGCGATTCGTCCTGATTTCTATCGATTCGGCTCTTTTTGGCTCTATTTGGCTCTATTCAGCAAGAGTCGACTCTGTTCTACTCTACTCTTCTACAGTCTATTCTACTCGACCCTATTCTATTCTTTCTGTTCTGTTCTACCACATTCTATTCTACCCTACCCTACCCTAATTTACCCTACTGTAATCTGTTCGATTCTATTCGGCACACTTGAACGCGATTCGACCTGATTCAGGTCGTATCGGCTCGATTCAGCTCCTTTCCGCTCCATTAGACTCGATTCGTTTCCACTCGGCTCTTTTCCGCTCTATTCAGCTCTTTGCAGCAGTATTCGACTCTATTTGACTCTAGTCTACTCTACTCTATTCTTTCAATTGTCTTCTATTCTACTCTATTCTATTCTACCCTGCCCTACCCTAACCTTACCTGCCCTACACTAATCTATTTGATTGGATTCAACACATTTCAACGCGATTCGACACTTTTCAACGCGATTCGACATGAGTCGCCTCGATTCACCTCGAATTTGGTCGATTCGGCTGTATTCAGCTCTGTTCGGCTCTGTTCCGCTCTATTCAGCTCTATTTTACTCTCTTCTGCTCTACTCTACTCTACTTAATTCTATTCTATTCTTTCTATTGTGTTCTGTTCTATTCTAACCTCTCCTACCCTACCCTCCTCTAATCTATTTGATTCGATTCAATGCATTTCGATGTGATTCCACGTGATTAGGCTTGAATCGGCTCGATTTGGCTCTCTTCAGCCTGCATCGGGTCAATTCAGGTCGATTCAGCATAATTAGGCTCGACTCCACCTTCTTCAGCCCCGTTCAGCTCTATTCAACTCTTTTCTACTTTATTCCTCTCCTTTTGGCTCCATTCGACTCCATTCCACACCATTCTACTCCGTTTTACTCCATTCTACACTGTTGTATTCTGTTCTACCCTACCCTACCTACTCTAATCTATTCTAATCCATTCGATTCATCCCGATTTGTCTCCTTTCCTCTCCATTCGACTCGATTCGGCTGGAATTGGATTCGGCTCAAATTGAATTGGATCTCTATTCTGCTCTACTCGACTCTGACTATTCTACTCTACTCAACTCTACTCCATTCCACTCTTTGTATTCTCTTCTCTTCTACTCTCTTCTATTCTATTCCACTGTGCCCTACCGTACCAAATCCCAGCCTAACCTACACTACTCTAATCTATTCAATTTAGTTCGATTCCATTTGGCGTGATTCGGCTTCATTCGGCTCGATTTGGCCCGATTTGGCCCTATTCGGCGCTCTTCGCCTCTCTTCAACTCTTTTCTACTCTATTCATCTCTGTTTGACTCCATTCCACACCATTCTACTCCATTCTACACTATTCTATTCTACGGAACCCTACCCCACCCTACCCTATCCGAATCTATTCTGTTCTTTTCTATTATGTTGTATTCTACTCTCATTTTCTATTTTCTCCATTCCGTCTTATGCTACTCTCCCATACCCTACACTAAGCTCACCTACCCTGACCTATGCTGTTCTATTCTATTTTCTCTGTTCTGCCATGTGCTACCCTACCCTATGCTACCCCACCATACTCTACCCTACTCTTTGGGGTACTCAATAAGGTACTAATTAAGCGTACTAGTTAGGGCAAGGGTACTGAAGGCAAGGGTACTAGTTCAGGCTACTAGTTAAGGCCAGGGGACTAGTTAAGGGTACTAGTTAAGGTAAGGGTATTAGTTAAGGGTACTCGTAAAGGCCGGGGTACTAGGTCAGGGTACTAGTTAAGGTATGGGTGGTGTTGAGGGTACTGGTTAAGGGAAGGGTAATAGTGAATACTACTAGTTACAGCCAAGCTACTCCTTAAGGCTACTAGTTAAGGGAAGGGTACTAGTTCAGGCAAGGGTTGTAGTTAAGGCTACTAGTTAGGGCAGGGGTACTAGTTCGGGGTACTAATTCAGGGTACTTTTCAAGGCAAGGATACTCTTGAAGGCCAGTTGTCTAGGCTACTGAACTATGCCACTAGTCGAGCTGACTAGTCCAGCTTACTACTCTAGGCTACTACTCTAGCTTTCTCTTGTCTACTCTACTGTAGTCTACCATCATCTATCCTAGTCTACCCTATCTTAAACTACCCTAACCTATTCTACTCTAATCTATTCAATTTGATTCGATTCAAAATGTTTCCATGCGATTGGACACGATTATGCTTGAATTTCTCAATTCAGCCCCATCAGCTCAATTTGGCTCAAATCGCTTCAATTCAGCTTGATTCTGCCCGTTTTGACTCGATTCGGCTCAGTTCACCCTTATTCGGCCATATTCAGCTTGAGTCGACTCTTTTCTACTCTATTTGTCTCTATTCGACTCCATTCTACACTATTCTACGCTATTCTGTTCTACCCTACCCTACTCTAATCGATTCGATTGGACGCGATTCGAAGCAATTCGACGCGATTCGTCTCGTTTTCTTTCCATTTGGCTCAATTCGGCTAGAATTGGCTCTATTCAGCTATATCCTGCACTATTTGACTCTATTCAACTCAATTCTACTCTACTCTTCTCTACTTTACTCTTCTCTGTTCTACTCTACTCTACTCTACTCTATTCTCTTTTTTCTATTCTGTAGTGTTCTATTCTATTCTACCCTCCCCGCCCCTCCCCTCCCCTTCTCTAATCCATTTGATTCGATTCGATTGGACGCATTTCCACGCCATTGGACGCGATTAGGCTTGAATCACCTCGATTCGGTTCGAATCGGCTCTATTCGGCTCGATTTGGCTCCATTTCGCTCCATTCGGCTCGATTTGGCTCGAACGTGTCGATTCTGCTGGATCGTGCTCGACTAGGCCTTATGTGGCCCTATTTGGCCCTATCCTGCCCTATTCGACTCTTTTCTACTCTATTCATTTCTATCCGTCTCTATTCGACTCCATTCAACTCCATTCTATGCCATTAAACACCATTCTACCCTATTCTACCCTACCCTACCCTAAGCTATTCGAATGGATTCAATTTGATTTGACCTGATTCAAAGCGATTTGACGCGGTTTGTCTCGTTTTGTCTCCATTCGGCTCCATTTGGCTATGTTCTGCACTATTTGCCTCTATTCTACTCTTCTCTATTCTGTTGTATTCTTTCTCTTCTGTTCTGTTCTGTTCTGTTCTCTCCTATTCTGTTGTACTCTATTCTATTCTACCCTACCCTACTGCACCCCACACAAACCTACCCTACTTTAATCTATTTGATTCAATTCGACGTGATTTGGCGGGATTCGAGGGCTTTCGATGAGATCCGAAGGGATTCAACGGGATTCGAAGAGATTCAATGCGATTCGACATGACTCAGCAGGATTCTATGAGATTCGATGCAATTCAAAGTTATTTGACATGACACTTCGCGATTCGTCGAGATTCGATGACATTCGACACAATTCAAAGCAATATGAAGCGATTCGACCCGATTTGACATGAAACGATGTGATTCGACGCCGTTGGACATGATTTGGTGCGATTCGAAGCTATTCGGGGACAGTCGTTGCGGTTCTGCTTGATTCAGCTCGATTAGGTGCGTTTCGGCACTGTACAGCTCTTTTCGGCTGTATTCAGCTCCATTCAGCTCTATTCATCTCTACTCGGCCTATTCGGCTCTATTCGAATCTACTCTTTTCTACTCTATTCTATTCCGTTCTAATCTCTTCTGTAATACTTACTCTATTCTATTCTAGCCTCCCCACCACTACCCTTCTTTAATCTATACGTTTCGATTCGATTTGATGCATTTGACGCGATTCGATGTGATTAAGCTTCAATCGGCTCGATTCGGATCAATTTGGCTCGATTCAGCTCAGTTAGGCTCCATTCAGCTCGTTTTGGCTTCAGTCGCTTCCATTCTGCTCGATTCGGCCTTATTCGGCCCTATTCTGCTCTGTTCGACTCTTTTCTACTCTAGTCATCTCTATTTGACTCCATTCTACTCCATTCTATTCATTCCACACCATTCTACACTTTTCTCTATTCTGCTCTACCCTACTCTAATTTGCGGTAATCGATTCGACGCGATTCCTCTCATTTCATCTCCGTTTGGCTCTATTTGACTCTACTCTGTTATACTCTAGTCTACTCTATTGTACTCTCGTCTACTCTTCTCTACTCTATTCTATTGTATTGTCTCTATTCTGTTCTGTTCTATTCTACTCTATTCTACCCTACCCTATGCTATCCCAACTCTAATCTATTCTAGTCCATTCGATTGGATTCGAGTCCACCCATTTTGACGCGATTCGGCTCGATTTGGCTCTGTCCGACTCTATTCTACTCTACTCTATTCCCCTCTACTCTAGTCTACTCTTTTCCGTATTCTTTCTCTATCGTTCTGTTCTATTCTATTCTACTCTACTCTACCCTACCACACCCGAACCTCCCCTGCTCTAATCTATTCAATTCGATTTGACGAATTTTGACGCGATTCAGGTCAGATCAGTTGAATTCGTGTCCATTGGGCTCCATTGGGCTTGAATAGTGTCGATTCGGCTCGATTTGGCACAATTCAGCTTGATTCGGCCTGCTTCAGCTCTACTTGGCTCTCCTGAGCTCTTTTCTACTCTATTCGACTCCATTGCACACCATTCTACTCCATTCTACACTAGTCTACTCTACCCTACTGTAATTTGCTCTAATTGATTCGATGGGATTCGATACGATTTGTCTCGTTTCATCTCCATTCGGCTCGATTTGACTCTATTAGACTCTGTTCTACTCTACTCTACACTATTCTGCTCTGCTCTATTCTTTTTTACTCTGTTCTATTGTATTCTTTCTATTCTGTTCTACTGTGTTCAATTCTAATCTACTCTGTTCTATTGCATCCTACCCTACTCTGATCTATTCTACTGGATTCGATTCCATGCATTTCGATGCGATTCGGCTCAAATCAGCTCCATTAGGCTCTAGTCGGTTCTAATACACTCTATTCAGCTCTATTCGGCTCTTTTAGACTCTACTCAACTCTATTATCTCTTTTCGACTCCTTTCGACTCCATTTGACTCCATTCAACTCCCTGCTACACCATTCTACTCCATCCTACTCTATTCTTCTGTATTCTACTCTATTGTACTCTACCCTACTCTACCTAATTGATTAGATTTGATTTGGCTTGAATCGATGGGATTCAAATGCAATTCGATGGGATTCAACGCGATACGGCACCATTCCATGGGACTCGGCGCGATTCGTCCTGATTTCTATCGATTCGGCTCTTTTTGGCTCTATTTGGCTCTATTCAGCAAGAGTCGACTCTGTTCTACTCTACTCTTCTACAGTCTATTCTACTCGACCCTATTCTATTCTTTCTGTTCTGTTCTACCACATTCTATTCTACCCTACCCTACCCTAATTTACCCTACTGTAATCTGTTCGATTCTATTCGGCACACTTGAACGCGATTCGACCTGATTCAGGTCGTATCGGCTCGATTCAGCTCCTTTCCGCTCCATTAGACTCGATTCGTTTCCACTCGGCTCTTTTCCGCTCTATTCAGCTCTTTGCAGCAGTATTCGACTCTATTTGACTCTAGTCTACTCTACTCTATTCTTTCAATTGTCTTCTATTCTACTCTATTCTATTCTACCCTGCCCTACCCTAACCTTACCTGCCCTACACTAATCTATTTGATTGGATTCAACACATTTCAACGCGATTCGACACTTTTCAACGCGATTCGACATGAGTCGCCTCGATTCACCTCGAATTTGGTCGATTCGGCTGTATTCAGCTCTGTTCGGCTCTGTTCCGCTCTATTCAGCTCTATTTTACTCTCTTCTACTCTACTCTACTCTACTTAATTCTATTCTATTCTTTCTATTGTGTTCTGTTCTATTCTAACCTCTCCTACCCTACCCTCCTCTAATCTATTTGATTCGATTCAATGCATTTCGATGTGATTCCACGTGATTAGGCTTGAATCGGCTCGATTTGGCTCTCTTCAGCCTGCATCGGGTCAATTCAGGTCGATTCAGCATAATTAGGCTCGACTCCACCTTCTTCAGCCCCGTTCAGCTCTATTCAACTCTTTTCTACTTTATTCCTCTCCTTTTGGCTCCATTCGACTCCATTCCACACCATTCTACTCCGTTTTACTCCATTCTACACTGTTGTATTCTGTTCTACCCTACCCTACCTACTCTAATCTATTCTAATCCATTCGATTCATCCCGATTTGTCTCCTTTCCTCTCCATTCGACTCGATTCGGCTGGAATTGGATTCGGCTCAAATTGAATTGGATCTCTATTCTGCTCTACTCGACTCTGACTATTCTACTCTACTCAACTCTACTCCATTCCACTCTTTGTATTCTCTTCTCTTCTACTCTCTTCTATTCTATTCCACTGTGCCCTACCGTACCAAATCCCAGCCTAACCTACACTACTCTAATCTATTCAATTTAGTTCGATTCCATTTGGCGTGATTCGGCTTCATTCGGCTCGATTTGGCCCGATTTGGCCCTATTCGGCGCTCTTCGCCTCTCTTCAACTCTTTTCTACTCTATTCATCTCTGTTTGACTCCATTCCACACCATTCTACTCCATTCTACACTATTCTATTCTACGGAACCCTACCCCACCCTACCCTATCCGAATCTATTCTGTTCTTTTCTATTATGTTGTATTCTACTCTCATTTTCTATTTTCTCCATTCCATCTTATGCTACTCTCCCATACCCTACACTAAGCTCACCTACCCTGACCTATGCTGTTCTATTCTATTTTCTCTGTTCTGCCATGTGCTACCCTACCCTATGCTACCCCACCATACTCTACCCTACTCTTTGGGGTACTCAATAAGGTACTAATTAAGCGTACTAGTTAGGGCAAGGGTACTGAAGGCAAGGGTACTAGTTCAGGCTACTAGTTAAGGCCAGGGGACTAGTTAAGGGTACTAGTTAAGGTAAGGGTATTAGTTAAGGGTACTCGTAAAGGCCGGGGTACTAGGTCAGGGTACTAGTTAAGGTATGGGTGGTGTTGAGGGTACTGGTTAAGGGAAGGGTAATAGTGAATACTACTAGTTACAGCCAAGCTACTCCTTAAGGCTACTAGTTAAGGGAAGGGTACTAGTTCAGGCAAGGGTTGTAGTTAAGGCTACTAGTTAGGGCAGGGGTACTAGTTCGGGGTACTAATTCAGGGTACTTTTCAAGGCAAGGATACTCTTGAAGGCCAGTTGTCTAGGCTACTGAACTATGCCACTAGTCGAGCTGACTAGTCCAGCTTACTACTCTAGGCTACTACTCTAGCTTTCTCTTGTCTACTCTACTGTAGTCTACCATCATCTATCCTAGTCTACCCTATCTTAAACTACCCTAACCTATTCTACTCTAATCTATTCAATTTGATTCGATTCAAAATGTTTCCATGCGATTGGACACGATTATGCTTGAATTTCTCAATTCAGCCCCATCAGCTCAATTTGGCTCAAATCGCTTCAATTCAGCTTGATTCTGCCCGTTTTGACTCGATTCGGCTCAGTTCACCCTTATTCGGCCATATTCAGCTTGAGTCGACTCTTTTCTACTCTATTTGTCTCTATTCGACTCCATTCTACACTATTCTACGCTATTCTGTTCTACCCTACCCTACTCTAATCGATTCGATTGGACGCGATTCGAAGCAATTCGACGCGATTCGTCTCGTTTTCTTTCCATTTGGCTCAATTCGGCTAGAATTGGCTCTATTCAGCTATATCCTGCACTATTTGACTCTATTCAACTCAATTCTACTCTACTCTTCTCTACTTTACTCTTCTCTGTTCTACTCTACTCTACTCTACTCTATTCTCTTTTTCCTATTCTGTAGTGTTCTATTCTATTCTACCCTCCCCGCCCCTCCCCTCCCCTTCTCTAATCCATTTGATTCGATTCGATTGGACGCATTTCCACGCCATTGGACGCGATTAGGCTTGAATCACCTCGATTCGGTTCGAATCGGCTCTATTCGGCTCGATTTGGCTCCATTTCGCTCCATTCGGCTCGATTTGGCTCGAACGTGTCGATTCTGCTGGATCGTGCTCGACTAGGCCTTATGTGGCCCTATTTGGCCCTATCCTGCCCTATTCGACTCTTTTCTACTCTATTCATTTCTATCCGTCTCTATTCGACTCCATTCAACTCCATTCTATGCCATTAAACACCATTCTACCCTATTCTACCCTACCCTACCCTAAGCTATTCGAATGGATTCAATTTGATTTGACCTGATTCAAAGCGATTTGACGCGGTTTGTCTCGTTTTGTCTCCATTCGGCTCCATTTGGCTATGTTCTGCGCTATTTGCCTCTATTCTACTCTTCTCTATTCTGTTGTATTCTTTCTCTTCTGTTCTGTTCTGTTCTGTTCTCTCCTATTCTGTTGTACTCTATTCTATTCTACCCTACCCTACTGCACCCCACACAAACCTACCCTACTTTAATCTATTTGATTCAATTCGACGTGATTTGGCGGGATTCGAGGGCTTTCGATGAGATCCGAAGGGATTCAACGGGATTCGAAGAGATTCAATGCGATTCGACATGACTCAGCAGGATTCTATGAGATTCGATGCAATTCAAAGTTATTTGACATGACACTTCGCGATTCGTCGAGATTCGATGACATTCGACACAATTCAAAGCAATATGAAGCGATTCGACCCGATTTGACATGAAACGATGTGATTCGACGCCGTTGGACATGATTTGGTGCGATTCGAAGCTATTCGGGGACAGTCGTTGCGGTTCTGCTTGATTCAGCTCGATTAGGTGCGTTTCGGCACTGTACAGCTCTTTTCGGCTGTATTCAGCTCCATTCAGCTCTATTCATCTCTACTCGGCCTATTCGGCTCTATTCGAATCTACTCTTTTCTACTCTATTCTATTCCGTTCTAATCTCTTCTGTAATACTTACTCTATTCTATTCTAGCCTCCCCACCACTACCCTTCTTTAATCTATACGTTTCGATTCGATTTGATGCATTTGACGCGATTCGATGTGATTAAGCTTCAATCGGCTCGATTCGGATCAATTTGGCTCGATTCAGCTCAGTTAGGCTCCATTCAGCTCGTTTTGGCTTCAGTCGCTTCCATTCTGCTCGATTCGGCCTTATTCGGCCCTATTCTGCTCTGTTCGACTCTTTTCTACTCTAGTCATCTCTATTTGACTCCATTCTACTCCATTCTATTCATTCCACACCATTCTACACTTTTCTCTATTCTGCTCTACCCTACTCTAATTTGCGGTAATCGATTCGACGCGATTCCTCTCATTTCATCTCCGTTTGGCTCTATTTGACTCTACTCTGTTATACTCTAGTCTACTCTATTGTACTCTCGTCTACTCTTCTCTACTCTATTCTATTGTATTGTCTCTATTCTGTTCTGTTCTATTCTACTCTATTCTACCCTACCCTATGCTTCCCAACTCTAATCTATTCTAGTCCATTCGATTGGATTCGAGTCCACCCATTTTGACGCGATTCGGCTCGATTTGGCTCTGTCCGACTCTATTCTACTCTACTCTATTCCCCTCTACTCTAGTCTACTCTTTTCCGTATTCTTTCTCTATCGTTCTGTTCTATTCTATTCTACTCTACTCTACCCTACCACACCCGAACCTCCCCTGCTCTAATCTATTCAATTCGATTTGACGAATTTTGACGCGATTCAGGTCAGATCAGTTGAATTCGTGTCCATTGGGCTCCATTGGGCTTGAATAGTGTCGATTCGGCTCGATTTGGCACAATTCAGCTTGATTCGGCCTGCTTCAGCTCTACTTGGCTCTCCTGAGCTCTTTTCTACTCTATTCGACTCCATTGCACACCATTCTACTCCATTCTACACTAGTCTACTCTACCCTACTGTAATTTGCTCTAATTGATTCGATGGGATTCCATACGATTTGTCTCGTTTCATCTCCATTCGGCTCGATTTGACTCTATTAGACTCTGTTCTACTCTACTCTACACTATTCTGCTCTGCTCTATTCTTTTTTACTCTGTTCTATTGTATTCTTTCTATTCTGTTCTACTGTGTTCAATTCTAATCTACTCTGTTCTATTGCATCCTACCCTACTCTGATCTATTCTACTGGATTCGATTCCATGCATTTCGATGCGATTCGGCTCAAATCAGCTCCATTAGGCTCTAGTCGGTTCTAATACACTCTATTCAGCTCTATTCGGCTCTTTTAGACTCTACTCAACTCTATTATCTCTTTTCGACTCCTTTCGACTCCATTTGACTCCATTCAACTCCCTGCTACACCATTCTACTCCATCCTACTCTATTCTTCTGTATTCTACTCTATTGTACTCTACCCTACTCTACCTAATTGATTAGATTTGATTTGGCTTGAATCGATGGGATTCAAATGCAATTCGATGGGATTCAACGCGATACGGCACCATTCCATGGGACTCGGCGCGATTCGTCCTGATTTCTATCGATTCGGCTCTTTTTGGCTCTATTTGGCTCTATTCAGCAAGAGTCGACTCTGTTCTACTCTACTCTTCTACAGTCTATTCTACTCGACCCTATTCTATTCTTTCTGTTCTGTTCTACCACATTCTATTCTACCCTACCCTACCCTAATTTACCCTACTGTAATCTGTTCGATTCTATTCGGCACACTTGAACGCGATTTGACCTGATTCAGGTCGTATCGGCTCGATTCAGCTCCTTTCCGCTCCATTAGACTCGATTCGTTTCCACTCGGCTCTTTTCCGCTCTATTCAGCTCTTTGCAGCAGTATTCGACTCTATTTGACTCTAGTCTACTCTACTCTATTCTTTCAATTGTCTTCTATTCTACTCTATTCTATTCTACCCTGCCCTACCCTAACCTTACCTGCCCTACACTAATCTATTTGATTGGATTCAACACATTTCAACGCGATTCGACACTTTTCAACGCGATTCGACATGAGTCGCCTCGATTCACCTCGAATTTGGTCGATTCGGCTGTATTCAGCTCTGTTCGGCTCTGTTCCGCTCTATTCAGCTCTATTTTACTCTCTTCTGCTCTACTCTACTCTACTTAATTCTATTCTATTCTTTCTATTGTGTTCTGTTCTATTCTAACCTCTCCTACCCTACCCTCCTCTAATCTATTTGATTCGATTCAATGCATTTCGATGTGATTCCACGTGATTAGGCTTGAATCGGCTCGATTTGGCTCTCTTCAGCCTGCATCGGGTCAATTCAGGTCGATTCAGCATAATTAGGCTCGACTCAACCTTCTTCAGCCCCGTTCAGCTCTATTCAACTCTTTTCTACTTTATTCGTCTCCTTTTGGCTCCATTCGACTCCATTCCACACCATTCTACTCCGTTTTACTCCATTCTACACTGTTGTATTCTGTTCTACCTTACCCTACCTACTCTAATCTATTCTAATCCATTCGATTCATCCCGATTTGTCTCCTTTCCTCTCCATTCGACTCGATTCGGCTGGAATTGGATTCGGCTCAAATTGAATTGGATCTCTATTCTGCTCTACTCGACTCTGACTATTCTACTCTACTCAACTCTACTCCATTCCACTCTTTGTATTCTCTTCTCTTCTACTCTCTTCTATTCTATTCCACTGTGCCCTACCGTACCAAATCCCAGCCTAACCTACACTACTCTAATCTATTCAATTTAATTCGATTCCATTTGGCGTGATTCGGCTTCATTCGGCTCGATTTGGCCCGATTTGGCCCTATTCGGCGCTCTTCGCCTCTCTTCAACTCTTTTCTACTCTATTCATCTCTGTTTGACTCCATTCCACACCATTCTACTCCATTCCACACTATTCTATTCTACGGAACCCTACCCCACCCTACCCTATCCGAATCTATTCTGTTCTTTTCTATTATGTTGTATTCTACTCTCATTTTCTATTTTCTCCATTCCATCTTATGCTACTCTCCCATACCCTACACTAAGCTCACCTACCCTGACCTATGCTGTTCTATTCTATTTTCTCTGTTCTGCCATGTGCTACCCTACCCTATGCTACCCCACCATACTCTACCCTACTCTTTGGGGTACTCAATAAGGTACTAATTAAGCGTACTAGTTAGGGCAAGGGTACTGAAGGCAAGGGTACTAGTTCAGGCTACTAGTTAAGGCCAGGGGACTAGTTAAGGGTACTAGTTAAGGTAAGGGTATTAGTTAAGGGTACTCGTAAAGGCCGGGGTACTAGGTCAGGGTACTAGTTAAGGTATGGGTGGTGTTGAGGGTACTGGTTAAGGGAAGGGTAATAGTGAATACTACTAGTTACAGCCAAGCTACTCCTTAAGGCTACTAGTTAAGGGAAGGGTACTAGTTCAGGCAAGGGTTGTAGTTAAGGCTACTAGTTAGGGCAGGGGTACTAGTTCGGGGTACTAATTCAGGGTACTTTTCAAGGCAAGGATACTCTTGAAGGCCAGTTGTCTAGGCTACTGAACTATGCCACTAGTCGAGCTGACTAGTCCAGCTTACTACTCTAGGCTACTACTCTAGCTTTCTCTTGTCTACTCTACTGTAGTCTACCATCATCTATCCTAGTCTACCCTATCTTAAACTACCCTAACCTATTCTACTCTAATCTATTCAATTTGATTCGATTCAAAATGTTTCCATGCGATTGGACACGATTATGCTTGAATTTCTCAATTCAGCCCCATCAGCTCAATTTGGCTCAAATCGCTTCAATTCAGCTTGATTCTGCCCGTTTTGACTCGATTCGGCTCAGTTCACCCTTATTCGGCCATATTCAGCTTGAGTCGACTCTTTTCTACTCTATTTGTCTCTATTCGACTCCATTCTACACTATTCTACGCTATTCTGTTCTACCCTACCCTACTCTAATCGATTCGATTGGACGCGATTCGAAGCAATTCGACGCGATTCGTCTCGTTTTCTTTCCATTTGGCTCAATTCGGCTAGAATTGGCTCTATTCAGCTATATCCTGCACTATTTGACTCTATTCAACTCAATTCTACTCTACTCTTCTCTACTTTACTCTTCTCTGTTCTACTCTACTCTACTCTACTCTATTCTCTTTTTTCTATTCTGTAGTGTTCTATTCTATTCTACCCTCCCCGCCCCTCCCCTCCCCTTCTCTAATCCATTTGATTCGATTCGATTGGACGCATTTCCACGCCATTGGACGCGATTAGGCTTGAATCACCTCGATTCGGTTCGAATCGGCTCTATTCGGCTCGATTTGGCTCCATTTCCCTCCATTCGGCTCGATTTGGCTCGAACGTGTCGATTCTGCTGGATCGTGCTCGACTAGGCCTTATGTGGCCCTATTTGGCCCTATCCTGCCCTATTCGACTCTTTTCTACTCTATTCATTTCTATCCGTCTCTATTCGACTCCATTCAACTCCATTCTATGCCATTAAACACCATTCTACCCTATTCTACCCTACCCTACCCTAAGCTATTCGAATGGATTCAATTTGATTTGACCTGATTCAAAGCGATTTGACGCGGTTTGTCTTGTTTTGTCTCCATTCGGCTCCATTTGGCTATGTTCTGCACTATTTGCCTCTATTCTACTCTTCTCTATTCTGTTGTATTCTTTCTCTTCTGTTCTGTTCTGTTCTGTTCTCTCCTATTCTGTTGTACTCTATTCTATTCTACCCTACCCTACTGCACCCCACACAAACCTACCCTACTTTAATCTATTTGATTCAATTCGACGTGATTTGGCGGGATTCGAGGGCTTTCGATGAGATCCGAAGGGATTCAACGGGATTCGAAGAGATTCAATGCGATTCGACATGACTCAGCAGGATTCTATGAGATTCGATGCAATTCAAAGTTATTTGACATGACACTTCGCGATTCGTCGAGATTCGATGACATTCGACACAATTCAAAGCAATATGAAGCGATTCGACCCGATTTGACATGAAACGATGTGATTCGACGCCGTTGGACATGATTTGGTGCGATTCGAAGCTATTCGGGGACAGTCGTTGCGGTTCTGCTTGATTCAGCTCGATTAGGTGCGTTTCGGCACTGTACAGCTCTTTTCGGCTGTATTCAGCTCCATTCAGCTCTATTCATCTCTACTCGGCCTATTCGGCTCTATTCGAATCTACTCTTTTCTACTCTATTCTATTCCGTTCTAATCTCTTCTGTAATACTTACTCTATTCTATTCTAGCCTCCCCACCACTACCCTTCTTTAATCTATACGTTTCGATTCGATTTGATGCATTTGACGCGATTCGATGTGATTAAGCTTCAATCGGCTCGATTCGGATCAATTTGGCTCGATTCAGCTCAGTTAGGCTCCATTCAGCTCGTTTTGGCTTCAGTCGCTTCCATTCTGCTCGATTCGGCCTTATTCGGCCCTATTCTGCTCTGTTCGACTCTTTTCTACTCTAGTCATCTCTATTTGACTCCATTCTACTCCATTCTATTCATTCCACACCATTCTACACTTTTCTCTATTCTGCTCTACCCTACTCTAATTTGCGGTAATCGATTCGACGCGATTCCTCTCATTTCATCTCCGTTTGGCTCTATTTGACTCTACTCTGTTATACTCTAGTCTACTCTATTGTACTCTCGTCTACTCTTCTCTACTCTATTCTATTGTATTGTCTCTATTCTGTTCTGTTCTATTCTACTCTATTCTACCCTACCCTATGCTTCCCAACTCTAATCTATTCTAGTCCATTCGATTGGATTCGAGTCCACCCATTTTGACGCGATTCGGCTCGATTTGGCTCTGTCCGACTCTATTCTACTCTACTCTATTCCCCTCTACTCTAGTCTACTCTTTTCCGTATTCTTTCTCTATCGTTCTGTTCTATTCTATTCTACTCTACTCTACCCTACCACACCCGAACCTCCCCTGCTCTAATCTATTCAATTCGATTTGACGAATTTTGACGCGATTCAGGTCAGATCAGTTGAATTCGTGTCCATTGGGCTCCATTGGGCTTGAATAGTGTCGATTCGGCTCGATTTGGCACAATTCAGCTTGATTCGGCCTGCTTCAGCTCTACTTGGCTCTCCTGAGCTCTTTTCTACTCTATTCGACTCCATTGCACACCATTCTACTCCATTCTACACTAGTCTACTCTACCCTACTGTAATTTGCTCTAATTGATTCGATGGGATTCCATACGATTTGTCTCGTTTCATCTCCATTCGGCTCGATTTGACTCTATTAGACTCTGTTCTACTCTACTCTACACTATTCTGCTCTGCTCTATTCTTTTTTACTCTGTTCTATTGTATTCTTTCTATTCTGTTCTACTGTGTTCAATTCTAATCTACTCTGTTCTATTGCATCCTACCCTACTCTGATCTATTCTACTGGATTCGATTCCATGCATTTCGATGCGATTCGGCTCAAATCAGCTCCATTAGGCTCTAGTCGGTTCTAATACACTCTATTCAGCTCTATTCGGCTCTTTTAGACTCTACTCAACTCTATTATCTCTTTTCGACTCCTTTCGACTCCATTTGACTCCATTCAACTCCCTGCTACACCATTCTACTCCATCCTACTCTATTCTTCTGTATTCTACTCTATTGTACTCTACCCTACTCTACCTAATTGATTAGATTTGATTTGGCTTGAATCGATGGGATTCAAATGCAATTCGATGGGATTCAACGCGATACGGCACCATTCCATGGGACTCGGCGCGATTCGTCCTGATTTCTATCGATTCGGCTCTTTTTGGCTCTATTTGGCTCTATTCAGCAAGAGTCGACTCTGTTCTACTCTACTCTTCTACAGTCTATTCTACTCGACCCTATTCTATTCTTTCTGTTCTGTTCTACCACATTCTATTCTACCCTACCCTACCCTAATTTACCCTACTGTAATCTGTTCGATTCTATTCGGCACACTTGAACGCGATTTGACCTGATTCAGGTCGTATCGGCTCGATTCAGCTCCTTTCCGCTCCATTAGACTCGATTCGTTTCCACTCGGCTCTTTTCCGCTCTATTCAGCTCTTTGCAGCAGTATTCGACTCTATTTGACTCTAGTCTACTCTACTCTATTCTTTCAATTGTCTTCTATTCTACTCTATTCTATTCTACCCTGCCCTACCCTAACCTTACCTGCCCTACACTAATCTATTTGATTGGATTCAACACATTTCAACGCGATTCGACACTTTTCAACGCGATTCGACATGAGTCGCCTCGATTCACCTCGAATTTGGTCGATTCGGCTGTATTCAGCTCTGTTCGGCTCTGTTCCGCTCTATTCAGCTCTATTTTACTCTCTTCTGCTCTACTCTACTCTACTTAATTCTATTCTATTCTTTCTATTGTGTTCTGTTCTATTCTAACCTCTCCTACCCTACCCTCCTCTAATCTATTTGATTCGATTCAATGCATTTCGATGTGATTCCACGTGATTAGGCTTGAATCGGCTCGATTTGGCTCTCTTCAGCCTGCATCGGGTCAATTCAGGTCGATTCAGCATAATTAGGCTCGACTCAACCTTCTTCAGCCCCGTTCAGCTCTATTCAACTCTTTTCTACTTTATTCGTCTCCTTTTGGCTCCATTCGACTCCATTCCACACCATTCTACTCCGTTTTACTCCATTCTACACTGTTGTATTCTGTTCTACCTTACCCTACCTACTCTAATCTATTCTAATCCATTCGATTCATCCCGATTTGTCTCCTTTCCTCTCCATTCGACTCGATTCGGCTGGAATTGGATTCGGCTCAAATTGAATTGGATCTCTATTCTGCTCTACTCGACTCTGACTATTCTACTCTACTCAACTCTACTCCATTCCACTCTTTGTATTCTCTTCTCTTCTACTCTCTTCTATTCTATTCCACTGTGCCCTACCGTACCAAATCCCAGCCTAACCTACACTACTCTAATCTATTCAATTTAATTCGATTCCATTTGGCGTGATTCGGCTTCATTCGGCTCGATTTGGCCCGATTTGGCCCTATTCGGCGCTCTTCGCCTCTCTTCAACTCTTTTCTACTCTATTCATCTCTGTTTGACTCCATTCCACACCATTCTACTCCATTCCACACTATTCTATTCTACGGAACCCTACCCCACCCTACCCTATCCGAATCTATTCTGTTCTTTTCTATTATGTTGTATTCTACTCTCATTTTCTATTTTCTCCATTCCATCTTATGCTACTCTCCCATACCCTACACTAAGCTCACCTACCCTGACCTATGCTGTTCTATTCTATTTTCTCTGTTCTGCCATGTGCTACCCTACCCTATGCTACCCCACCATACTCTACCCTACTCTTTGGGGTACTCAATAAGGTACTAATTAAGCGTACTAGTTAGGGCAAGGGTACTGAAGGCAAGGGTACTAGTTCAGGCTACTAGTTAAGGCCAGGGGACTAGTTAAGGGTACTAGTTAAGGTAAGGATATTAGTTAAGGGTACTCGTAAAGGCCGGGGTACTAGGTCAGGGTACTAGTTAAGGTATGGGTGGTGTTGAGGGTACTGGTTAAGGGAAGGGTAATAGTGAATACTACTAGTTACAGCCAAGCTACTCCTTAAGGCTACTAGTTAAGGGAAGGGTACTACTTCAGGCAAGGGTTGTAGTTAAGGCTACTAGTTAGGGCAGGGGTACTAGTTCGGGGTACTAATTCAGGGTACTTTTCAAGGCAAGGATACTCTTGAAGGCCAGTTGTCTAGGCTACTGAACTATGCCACTAGTCTAGCTGACTAGTCCAGCTTACTACTCTAGGCTACTACTCTAGCTTTCTCTTGTCTACTCTACTGTACTCTACCATCATCTATCCTAGTCTACCCTGTCTTAAACTACCCTAACCTCTTCTACTCTAATCTATTCAATTTGATTCGATTCAAAATGTTTCCATGCGATTGGACACGATTATGCTTGAATTTCTCAATTCAGCCCCATCAGCTCAATTTGGCTCAAATCGCTTCAATTCAGCTTGATTCTGCCCATTTTGACTCGATTCGGCTCAGTTCACCCTTATTTGGCCATATTCAGCTCGAGTCGACTCTTTTCCACTCTATTTGTCTCTATTCGACTCCATTCTACACTATTCTACGCTATTCTGTTCTACCCTACCCTACTCTAATCGATTCGATTGGACGCGATTCGAAGCAATTCGACGCGATTCGTCTCGTTTTCTTTCCATTTGGCTCAATTCGGCTAGAATTGGCTCTATTCAGCTATATCCTGCACTATTTGACTCTATTCAACTCAATTCTACTCTAGTCTTCTCTACTTTACTCTTCTCTGTTCTACTCTACTCTACTCTATTCTCTTCTTTCTATTCTGTAGTGTTCTATTCTATTCTACCCTCCCCGCCCCTCCCCTCCCCTTCTCTAATCCATTTGATTCGATTCGATTGGACGCATTTCCACGCCATTGGACGCGATTAGGCTTGAATCACCTCGATTCGGTTCGAATCGGCTCGATTCGGCTCGATTTGGCTCCATTTCCCTCCATTCGGCTCGATTTGGCTCGAACGTGTCGATTCTGCTGGATCGTGCTCGACTAGGCCTTATGTGGCCCTATTTGGCCCTACCCTGCCCTATTCGACTCTTTTCTACTCTATTCATTTCTATCCGTCTCTATTCGACTCCATTCAACTCCATTCTATGCCATTAAACACCATTCTACCCTATTCTACCCTACCCTACCCTAAGCTATTCGAATGGATTCAATTTGATTTGACCTGATTCAAAGCGATTTGACGCGGTTTGTCTCGTTTTGTCTCCATTCGGCTCCATTTGGCTATGTTCTGCACTATTTGCCTCTATTCTACTCTTCTCTGTTCTGTTGTATTCTTTCTCTTCTGTTCTGTTCTGTTCTCTCCTATTCTGTTGTACTCTATTCTATTCTACCCTACCCTACCCTACCCTACCCTACTGCACCCCACACAAACCTCCCCTACTTTAATCTATTTGATTCAATTCGACGTGATTTGGCGGGATTCGACGGCTTTCGATGAGATCCGAAGGGATTCAACGGGATTCGAAGAGATTCAATGCGATTCGACATGACTCAGCAGGATTCTATGAGATTCGATGCAATTCAAAGTTATTTGACATGACACTTCGCGATTCGTTGAGATTCGATGACATTCGACACAATTCAAAGCAATATGAAGCTATTCGACCCGATTTGACATGAAACGATGTGATTCGATGCCGTTGGACATGATTTGGTGCGATTCGAAGCTATTCGGGGACAGTCGTTGCGATTCTGCTTGATTCAGCTCGATTAGGTGCGTTTCGGCACTATACGGCTCTTTTCGGCTGTATTCAGCTCCATTCAGCTCTATTCATCTCTATTCGGCCTCTTCGGCTCTATTCGAATCAATTCTTTTCTACTCTATTCTATTCCGTTCTAATCTCTTCTGTAATACTTACTCTATTCTATTCTAGCCTCCCCACCACTTCTTTAATCTATACGTTTCGATTCGATTTGATGCATTTGACGCGATTCGATGTGATTAAGCTTCAATCGGCTCGATTCGGATCAATTTGGCTCCATTCAGCTCAGTTAGGCTCCGTTCAGCTCGTTTTGGCTTCAGTCGCTTCCATTCTGCTCGATTCGGCCTTATTCGGCCCTATTCTGCTCTGTTCGACTCTTTTCTACTCTAGTCATCTCTATTTGACTCCATTCTACTCCATTCTATTCATTCCACACCATTCTACACTTTTCTCTATTCTGCTCTACCCTACTCTAATTTGCGGTAATCGATTCGACGCGATTCCTCTCATTTCATCTCCGTTTGGCTCTATTCGACTGCACTCTGTTATACTCTAGTCTACTCTATTGTACTCTCGTCTACTCTTCTCTACTCTATTCTATTGTATTGTTTCTTTTCTGTTCTACTCTATTCTACCCTACCCTATGCTTCCCAACTCTAATCTATTCTAATCCATTCGATTGGATTCGAGTCCACCCATTTTGACGCAATTCGGCTCGATTTAGCTCTGTCTGACTCTACTCTATTCCCCTCTACTCTAGTCTACTCTTTTCTGTATTGTTTCTGTATCGTTCTGTTCTATTCCACTCTACTCTACTCTACTCTTTTCTACCCTACCACACCGGAACCTCCCCTGCTCTAATCTATTCAATTCGATTTGACGAATTTTGACGCGATTCAGGTCAAATCAGTTGAATTCGTGTCCATTGGGCTCCACTGGGCTTGAATAGTGTCGATTCGGCTCGATTTGGCACAATTCAGCTTGATTCGGCCTGCTTCAGCTCTACTTGGCTCTCTTGAGCTCTTTTCTACTCTATTCGACTCCATTGCACACCATTCTACTCCATTCTACACTATTCTACTCTACCCTACTCTAATTTACTCTAATTGATTCGATGGGATTCGATACGATTTGTCTCGTTTCATCTCCATTCAGCTCGATTTGACTCTATTAGACTCTGTTCTACTCTACTCTACACTATTCTGCTCTGCTCTATTCTTTTTTACTCTGTTCTATTGTATTCTTTCTATTCTGTTCTACTGTGTTCAATTCTAATCTACTCTGTTCTATTGCATCCTACCCTACTCTGATCTATTCTACTGGATTCGATTCCATGCATTTCGATGCGATTCGGCTCAAATCAGCTCCATTAGGCTCTAGTCGGTTCTAATACACTCTATTCAGCTCTATTCGGCTCTTTTAGACTCTACTCAACTCTATTATCTCTTTTCGACTCCTTTCGACTCCATTTGACTCCATTCAACTCCCTGCTACACCATTCTACTCCATCCTACTCTATTCTTCTGTATTCTACTCTATTGTACTCTACCCTACTCTACCTAATTGATTAGATTTGATTTGGCTTGAATCGATGGGATTCAAATGCAATTCGATGGGATTCAATGCGATACGGCACCATTCCATGGGACTCGGCGCGATTCGTCCTGATTTCTATCGATTCGGCTCTTTTTGGCTCTATTTGGCTCTATTCAGCAAGAGTCGACTCTGTTCTACTCTACTCTTCTACACTCTATTCTACTCGACCCTATTCTATTCTTTCTGTTCTGTTCTACCACATTCTATTCTACCCTACCCTACCCTAATTTACCCTACTGTAATCTGTTCGATTCTATTCGGCACACTTGAACGCGATTTGACCTGATTCAGGTCGTATCGGCTCGATTCAGCTCCTTTCCGCTCCATTAGACTCGATTCGTTTCCACTCGGCTCTTTTCCGCTCTATTCAGCTCTTTGCAGCAGTATTCGACTCTATTTGACTCTAGTCTACTCTACTCTATTCTTTCAATTGTCTTCTATTCTACTCTATTCTATTCTACCCTGCCCTACCCTAACCTTACCTGCCCTACACTAATCTATTTGATTGGATTCAACACATTTCAACGCGATTCGACACTTTTCAACGCGATTCGACATGAGTCGCCTCGATTCACCTCGAATTTGGTCGATTCGGCTGTATTCAGCTCTGTTCGGCTCTGTTCCGCTCTATTCAGCTCTATTTTACTCTCTTCTGCTCTACTCTACTCTACTTAATTCTATTCTATTCTTTCTATTGTGTTCTGTTCTATTCTAACCTCTCCTACCCTACCCTCCTCTAATCTATTTGATTCGATTCAATGCATTTCGATGTGATTCCACGTGATTAGGCTTGAATCGGCTCGATTTGGCTCTCTTCAGCCTGCATCGGGTCAATTCAGGTCGATTCAGCATAATTAGGCTCGACTCAACCTTCTTCAGCCCCGTTCAGCTCTATTCAACTCTTTTCTACTTTATTCGTCTCCTTTTGGCTCCATTCGACTCCATTCCACACCATTCTACTCCGTTTTACTCCATTCTACACTGTTGTATTCTGTTCTACCCTACCCTACCTACTCTAATCTATTCTAATCCATTCGATTCATCCCGATTTGTCTCCTTTCCTCTCCATTCGACTCGATTCGGCTGGAATTGGATTCGGCTCAAATTGAATTGGATCTCTATTCTGCTCTACTCGACTCTGACTATTCTACTCTACTCAACTCTACTCCATTCCACTCTTTGTATTCTCTTCTCTTCTACTCTCTTCTATTCTATTCCACTGTGCCCTACCGTACCAAATCCCAGCCTAACCTACACTACTCTAATCTATTCAATTTAATTCGATTCCATTTGGCGTGATTCGGCTTCATTCGGCTCGATTTGGCCCGATTTGGCCCTATTCGGCGCTCTTCGCCTCTCTTCAACTCTTTTCTACTCTATTCATCTCTGTTTGACTCCATTCCACACCATTCTACTCCATTCCACACTATTCTATTCTACGGAACCCTACCCCACCCTACCCTATCCGAATCTATTCTGTTCTTTTCTATTATGTTGTATTCTACTCTCATTTTCTATTTTCTCCATTCCATCTTATGCTACTCTCCCATACCCTACACTAAGCTCACCTACCCTGACCTATGCTGTTCTATTCTATTTTCTCTGTTCTGCCATGTGCTACCCTACCCTATGCTACCCCACCATACTCTACCCTACTCTTTGGGGTACTCAATAAGGTACTAATTAAGCGTACTAGTTAGGGCAAGGGTACTGAAGGCAAGGGTACTAGTTCAGGCTACTAGTTAAGGCCAGGGGACTAGTTAAGGGTACTAGTTAAGGTAAGGGTATTAGTTAAGGGTACTCGTAAAGGCCGGGGTACTAGGTCAGGGTACTAGTTAAGGTATGGGTGGTGTTGAGGGTACTGGTTAAGGGAAGGGTAATAGTGAATACTACTAGTTACAGCCAAGCTACTCCTTAAGGCTACTAGTTAAGGGAAGGGTACTACTTCAGGCAAGGGTTGTAGTTAAGGCTACTAGTTAGGGCAGGGGTACTAGTTCGGGGTACTAATTCAGGGTACTTTTCAAGGCAAGGATACTCTTGAAGGCCAGTTGTCTAGGCTACTGAACTATGCCACTAGTCTAGCTGACTAGTCCAGCTTACTACTCTAGGCTACTACTCTAGCTTTCTCTTGTCTACTCTACTGTACTCTACCATCATCTATCCTAGTCTACCCTGTCTTAAACTACCCTAACCTCTTCTACTCTAATCTATTCAATTTGATTCGATTCAAAATGTTTCCATGCGATTGGACACGATTATGCTTGAATTTCTCAATTCAGCCCCATCAGCTCAATTTGGCTCAAATCGCTTCAATTCAGCTTGATTCTGCCCATTTTGACTCGATTCGGCTCAGTTCACCCTTATTTGGCCATATTCAGCTCGAGTCGACTCTTTTCCACTCTATTTGTCTCTATTCGACTCCATTCTACACTATTCTACGCTATTCTGTTCTACCCTACCCTACTCTAATCGATTCGATTGGACGCGATTCGAAGCAATTCGACGCGATTCGTCTCGTTTTCTTTCCATTTGGCTCAATTCGGCTAGAATTGGCTCTATTCAGCTATATCCTGCACTATTTGACTCTATTCAACTCAATTCTACTCTAGTCTTCTCTACTTTACTCTTCTCTGTTCTACTCTACTCTACTCTATTCTCTTCTTTCTATTCTGTAGTGTTCTATTCTATTCTACCCTCCCCGCCCCTCCCCTCCCCTTCTCTAATCCATTTGATTCGATTCGATTGGACGCATTTCCACGCCATTGGACGCGATTAGGCTTGAATCACCTCGATTCGGTTCGAATCGGCTCGATTCGGCTCGATTTGGCTCCATTTCCCTCCATTCGGCTCGATTTGGCTCGAACGTGTCGATTCTGCTGGATCGTGCTCGACTAGGCCTTATGTGGCCCTATTTGGCCCTACCCTGCCCTATTCGACTCTTTTCTACTCTATTCATTTCTATCCGTCTCTATTCGACTCCATTCAACTCCATTCTATGCCATTAAACACCATTCTACCCTATTCTACCCTACCCTACCCTAAGCTATTCGAATGGATTCAATTTGATTTGACCTGATTCAAAGCGATTTGACGCGGTTTGTCTCGTTTTGTCTCCATTCGGCTCCATTTGGCTATGTTCTGCACTATTTGCCTCTATTCTACTCTTCTCTGTTCTGTTGTATTCTTTCTCTTCTGTTCTGTTCTGTTCTCTCCTATTCTGTTGTACTCTATTCTATTCTACCCTACCCTACCCTACCCTACCCTACTGCACCCCACACAAACCTCCCCTACTTTAATCTATTTGATTCAATTCGACGTGATTTGGCGGGATTCGACGGCTTTCGATGAGATCCGAAGGGATTCAACGGGATTCGAAGAGATTCAATGCGATTCGACATGACTCAGCAGGATTCTATGAGATTCGATGCAATTCAAAGTTATTTGACATGACACTTCGCGATTCGTTGAGATTCGATGACATTCGACACAATTCAAAGCAATATGAAGCTATTCGACCCGATTTGACATGAAACGATGTGATTCGATGCCGTTGGACATGATTTGGTGCGATTCGAAGCTATTCGGGGACAGTCGTTGCGATTCTGCTTGATTCAGCTCGATTAGGTGCGTTTCGGCACTATACGGCTCTTTTCGGCTGTATTCAGCTCCATTCAGCTCTATTCATCTCTATTCGGCCTCTTCGGCTCTATTCGAATCAATTCTTTTCTACTCTATTCTATTCCGTTCTAATCTCTTCTGTAATACTTACTCTATTCTATTCTAGCCTCCCCACCACTTCTTTAATCTATACGTTTCGATTCGATTTGATGCATTTGACGCGATTCGATGTGATTAAGCTTCAATCGGCTCGATTCGGATCAATTTGGCTCCATTCAGCTCAGTTAGGCTCCGTTCAGCTCGTTTTGGCTTCAGTCGCTTCCATTCTGCTCGATTCGGCCTTATTCGGCCCTATTCTGCTCTGTTCGACTCTTTTCTACTCTAGTCATCTCTATTTGACTCCATTCTACTCCATTCTATTCATTCCACACCATTCTACACTTTTCTCTATTCTGCTCTACCCTACTCTAATTTGCGGTAATCGATTCGACGCGATTCCTCTCATTTCATCTCCGTTTGGCTCTATTCGACTGCACTCTGTTATACTCTAGTCTACTCTATTGTACTCTCGTCTACTCTTCTCTACTCTATTCTATTGTATTGTTTCTTTTCTGTTCTACTCTATTCTACCCTACCCTATGCTTCCCAACTCTAATCTATTCTAATCCATTCGATTGGATTCGAGTCCACCCATTTTGACGCAATTCGGCTCGATTTAGCTCTGTCTGACTCTACTCTATTCCCCTCTACTCTAGTCTACTCTTTTCTGTATTGTTTCTGTATCGTTCTGTTCTATTCCACTCTACTCTACTCTACTCTTTTCTACCCTACCACACCGGAACCTCCCCTGCTCTAATCTATTCAATTCGATTTGACGAATTTTGACGCGATTCAGGTCAAATCAGTTGAATTCGTGTCCATTGGGCTCCACTGGGCTTGAATAGTGTCGATTCGGCTCGATTTGGCACAATTCAGCTTGATTCGGCCTGCTTCAGCTCTACTTGGCTCTCTTGAGCTCTTTTCTACTCTATTCGACTCCATTGCACACCATTCTACTCCATTCTACACTATTCTACTCTACCCTACTCTAATTTACTCTAATTGATTCGATGGGATTCGATACGATTTGTCTCGTTTCATCTCCATTCAGCTCGATTTGACTCTATTAGACTCTGTTCTACTCTACTCTACACTATTCTGCTCTGCTCTATTCTTTTTTACTCTGTTCTATTGTATTCTTTCTATTCTGTTCTACTGTGTTCAATTCTAATCTACTCTGTTCTATTGCATCCTACCCTACTCTGATCTATTCTACTGGATTCGATTCCATGCATTTCGATGCGATTCGGCTCAAATCAGCTCCATTAGGCTCTAGTCGGTTCTAATACACTCTATTCAGCTCTATTCGGCTCTTTTAGACTCTACTCAACTCTATTATCTCTTTTCGACTCCTTTCGACTCCATTTGACTCCATTCAACTCCCTGCTACACCATTCTACTCCATCCTACTCTATTCTTCTGTATTCTACTCTATTGTACTCTACCCCACTCTACCTATTTGATTAGATTTGATTTGACTTGAATCGATGGGATTCGAATGCAATTCGATGGGATTCAACGCGATACGGCACCATTCCATAGGATTCGGCGCGATTCGTCCTGATTTCTATCGATTCGGCTCTTTTTGGTTCTATTTGGCTCTATTCAGCAAGAGTCGACTCTGTTCTATTCTACTCTTCTACACTCTATTCTACTCGACCCTATTCTATTCTTTCTGTTCTGTTCTACCACATTCTATTCTACCCTACCCTAACCTACCCTACCCTAATTTACCCTACTGTAATCTGTTCGATTCTATTCGGCACACTTGAACGCGATTCGACCTGATTCAGGTCGTATCGGCTCGATTCAGCTCCTTTCCACTCCATTAGACTCGATTCGTTTCCACTCGGCTCTTTTCCGCTCTATTCAGCTCTTTGCAGCAGTATTCGACTCTATTTGACTCTAGTCTACTCTACTCTATTCTTTCAATTGTCTTCTATTCTACTCTATTCTATTCTACCCTGCCCTACCCTAACCTTACCTGCCCTACACTAATCTATTTGATTGGATTCAACACATTTCAACGCGATTCGACACTTTTCAACGCGATTCGACATGAGTCGCCTCGATTCACCTCGAATTTGGTCGATTCGGCTGTATTCAGCTCTGTTCGGCTCTGTTCCGCTCTATTCAGCTCTATTTTACTCTCTTCTACTGTACTCCACTCTACTTAATTCTATTCTGTTGTTTCTATTGTGTTCTGTTCTATTCTAACCTCTCCTACCTTACCCTCCTCTAATCTATTTGATTCGATTCAATGCATTTCGATGTGATTCCACGTGATTAGGCTTGAATCGGCTCGATTTGGCTCTCTTCAGCCTGAATCGGGTCAATTCAGGTCGATTCAGCATAATTAGGCTCGACTCAACCTTCTTCAGCCCCGTTCAGCTCTATTCAACTCTTTTCTACTTTATTCGTCTCCTTTTGGCTCCATTCGACTCCATTCCACACCATTCTACTCCGTTTTACTCCATTCTACACTGTTGTATTCTGTTCTACCCTACCCTACCTACTCTAATCTATTCTAATCCATTCGATTCATCCCGATTTGTCTCCTTTCCTCTCCATTCGACTCGATTCGGCTGGAATTGGATTCGGCTCAAATTGAATTGGATCTCTATTCTGCTCTACTCGACTCTGACTATTCTACTCTACTCAGCTCTACTCCATTCTACTCTTTGTATTCTCTCTTCCACTCTCTTCTATTCTATTCCACTGTGCCCTACCGTACCAAATCCCAGCCTAACCTACACTACTCTAATCTATTCAATTTAATTCGATTCCATTTGGCTTGATTCGGCTTCATTCGGCTCGATTTGGCCCGATTTGGCCCTATTCGGCGCTCTTCGCCTCTCTTCAACTCTTTTCTACTCTATTCATCTCTTTTTGACTCCATTCCACACCATTCTACTCCATTCTACACTATTCTACTCTACGGAACCCTACCCCACCCTACCCTATCCGAATCTATTCTGTTCTTTTCTATTATGTTGTATTCTACTCTCATTTTCTATTTTCTCCATTCCATCTTATGCTACTCTCCCATACCCTACACTAAGCTCACCTACCCTGACCTATGCTGTTCTATTCTATTTTCTCTGTTCTGCCATGTGCTACCCTACCCTATGCTACCCCACCGTACTCTACCCTACTATTTGCGGTACTCAATAAGGTACTAATTAAGGGTACTAGTTAGGGCAAGGGTACTGAAGGCAAGGGTACTAGTTCAGGCTACTAGTTAAGTCCAGGGGTCTAGTTAATGGTACTAGTTAAGGTAAGGGTATTAGTTAAGGGTACTCGTAAAGGCCGGGGTACTAGGTCAGGGTACTAGTTAAGGTATGGGTGGTGTTGAGGGTACTGGTTAAGGGAAGGGTAATAGTGAATACTACTAGTTACAGCCAAGCTACTCCTTAAGGCTACTAGTTAAGGGAAGGGTACTAGTTCAGGCAAGGGTTGTAGTTAAGGCTACTAGTTAGGGCAGGGGTACTAGTTCGGGGTACTAATTCAGGGTACTTTTCAAGGCAAGGATACTCTTGAAGGCCAGTTGTCTAGGCTACTGAACTATGCCACTAGTCTAGCTGACTAGTCCAGCTTACTACTCTAGGCTACTACTCTAGCTTTCTCTTGTCTACTCTAGTGTAGTCTACCATCATCTATCCTAGTCTACCCTATCTTAAACTACCCTAACCTATTCTACTCTAATCTATTCAATTTGATTCGATTCAAAATGTTTCCATGCGATTGGACACGATTATGCTTGAATTTCTCAATTCAGCCCCATCAGCTCAATTTGGCTCAAATCGCTTCAATTCAGCTTGATTCTGCCCGTTTTGACTCGATTCGGCTCAGTTCACCCTTATTTGGCCATATTCAGCTCGAGTCGAATCTTTTCTACTCTATTTGTCTCTATTCGACTCCATTCTACACTATTCTACGCTATTCTGTTCTACCCTACCCTACTCTAATCGATTCGATTGGACGCGATTCGAAGCAATTTGACGCGATTCGTCTCGTTTTCTTTCCATTTGGCTCAATTCGGCTAGAATTGGCTCTATTCAGCTATATCCTGCACTATTTGACTCTATTCAACTCAATTCTACTCTACTCTTCTCTACTTTACTCTTCTCTGTTCTACTCTACTCTACTCTATTCTCTTCTTTCTATTCTGTAGTGTTCTATTCTATTCTACCCTCCCCTCCCCTCCCCTCCCCTTCTCTAATCCATTTGATTCGATTCGATTGGACGCATTTCCACGCCATTGGACGCGATTAGGCTTGAATCAGCTCGATTCGGTTCGAATCGGCTCTATTCGGCTCGATTTGGCTCCATTTCGCTCCATTCGGCTCGATTTGGCTCGAACGTGTCGATTCTGCTGGATCGTGCTCGACTAGGCCTTATGTGGCCCTATTTGGCCCTACCCTGCCCTATTCGACTCTTTTCTACTCTATTCATTTCTATCCGTCTCTATTCGACTCCATTCAACTCCATTCTATGCCATTAAACACCATTCTACTCTACCCTACCCTAAGCTATTCGAATGGATTCAATTTGATTTGACCTGATTCAAAGGGATTTGACGCGGTTTGTCTCGTTTTGTCTCCATTAGGCTCCATTTGGCTATGTTTTGCACTATTTGCCTCTATTCTACTCTTCTCTATTCTGTTGTATTCTTTCTCTTCTGTTCTGTTCTGTTCTCTCCTATTCTGTTGTACTCTATTCTATTCTACCCTACCCTACCCTACCCTACTGCACCCCACACAAACCTCCCCTACTTTAATCTATTTGATTCAATTCGACGTGATTTGGCGGGATTTGACGGCTTTCGATGAGATCCGAAGGGATTCAACGGGATTCGAAGAGATTCAATGCGATTCGACATGACTCAGCAGGATTCTATGAGATTCGATGCAATTCAAAGTTATTTGACATGACACTTCGCGATTCGTCGAGATTCGATGACATTCGACGCAATTCAAAGCAATATGAAGCGATTCGACCCGATTTGACATGAAACGATGTGATTCGACGCCGTTGGACATGATTTGGTGCGATTCGAAGCTATTCGGGGACAGTCGTTGCGGTTCTGCTTGATTCAGCTCGATTAGGTGCGTTTCGGCACTGTACAGCTCTTTTCGGCTGTATTCAGCTCCATTCAGCTCTATTCATCTCTACTCGGCCTATTCGGCTCTATTCGAATCTACTCTTTTCTACTCTATTCTATTCCGTTCTAATCTCTTCTGTAATACTTACTCTATTCTATTCCACCACTACCCTTCTTTAATCTATACGTTTCGATTCGATTTGATGCATTTGACGCGATTCGATGTGATTAAGCTTCAATCGGCTCGATTCGGATCAATTTGGCTCGATTCAGCTCAGTTAGGCTCCATTCAGCTCGTTTTGGCTTCAGTCGCTTCCATTCTGCTCGATTCGGCCTTATTCGGCCCTATTCTGCTCTGTTCGACTCTTTTCTACTCTAGTCATCTCTATTTGACTCCATTCTACTCCATTCTATTCATTCCACACCATTCTACACTTTTCTCTATTCTGCTCTACCCTACTCTAATTTGCGGTAATCGATTCGACGCGATTCCTCTCATTTCATCTCCGTTTGGCTCTATTTGACTCTACTCTGTTATACTCTAGTCTACTCTATTGTACTCTCGTCTACTCTTCTCTACTCTATTCTATTGTATTGTCTCTATTCTGTTCTGTTCTATTCTACTCTATTCTACCCTACCCTATGCTTCCCAACTCTAATCTATTCTAGTCCATTCGATTGGATTCGAGTCCACCCATTTTGACGCGATTCGGCTCGATTTGGCTCTGTCCGACTCTATTCTACTCTACTCTATTCCCCTCTACTCTAGTCTACTCTTTTCCGTATTCTTTCTCTATCGTTCTGTTCTATTCTATTCTACTCTACTCTACCCTACCACACCCGAACCTCCCCTGCTCTAATCTATTCAATTCGATTTGACGAATTTTGACGCGATTCAGGTCAGATCAGTTGAATTCGTGTCCATTGGGCTCCATTGGGCTTGAATAGTGTCGATTCGGCTCGATTTGGCACAATTCAGCTTGATTCGGCCTGCTTCAGCTCTACTTGGCTCTCCTGAGCTCTTTTCTACTCTATTCGACTCCATTGCACACCATTCTACTCCATTCTACACTAGTCTACTCTACCCTACTGTAATTTGCTCTAATTGATTCGATGGGATTCGATACGATTTGTCTCGTTTCATCTCCATTCGGCTCGATTTGACTCTATTAGACTCTGTTCTACTCTACTCTACACTATTCTGCTCTGCTCTATTCTTTTTTACTCTGTTCTATTGTATTCTTTCTATTCTGTTCTACTGTGTTCAATTCTAATCTACTCTGTTCTATTGCATCCTACCCTACTCTGATCTATTCTACTGGATTCGATTCCATGCATTTCGATGCGATTCGGCTCAAATCAGCTCCATTAGGCTCTAGTCGGTTCTAATACACTCTATTCAGCTCTATTCGGCTCTTTTAGACTCTACTCAACTCTATTATCTCTTTTCGACTCCTTTCGACTCCATTTGACTCCATTCAACTCCCTGCTACACCATTCTACTCCATCCTACTCTATTCTTCTGTATTCTACTCTATTGTACTCTACCCTACTCTACCTAATTGATTAGATTTGATTTGGCTTGAATCGATGGGATTCAAATGCAATTCGATGGGATTCAACGCGATACGGCACCATTCCATGGGACTCGGCGCGATTCGTCCTGATTTCTATCGATTCGGCTCTTTTTGGCTCTATTTGGCTCTATTCAGCAAGAGTCGACTCTGTTCTACTCTACTCTTCTACAGTCTATTCTACTCGACCCTATTCTATTCTTTCTGTTCTGTTCTACCACATTCTATTCTACCCTACCCTACCCTAATTTACCCTACTGTAATCTGTTCGATTCTATTCGGCACACTTGAACGCGATTCGACCTGATTCAGGTCGTATCGGCTCGATTCAGCTCCTTTCCGCTCCATTAGACTCGATTCGTTTCCACTCGGCTCTTTTCCGCTCTATTCAGCTCTTTGCAGCAGTATTCGACTCTATTTGACTCTAGTCTACTCTACTCTATTCTTTCAATTGTCTTCTATTCTACTCTATTCTATTCTACCCTGCCCTACCCTAACCTTACCTGCCCTACACTAATCTATTTGATTGGATTCAACACATTTCAACGCGATTCGACACTTTTCAACGCGATTCGACATGAGTCGCCTCGATTCACCTCGAATTTGGTCGATTCGGCTGTATTCAGCTCTGTTCGGCTCTGTTCCGCTCTATTCAGCTCTATTTTACTCTCTTCTACTCTACTCTACTCTACTTAATTCTATTCTATTCTTTCTATTGTGTTCTGTTCTATTCTAACCTCTCCTACCCTACCCTCCTCTAATCTATTTGATTCGATTCAATGCATTTCGATGTGATTCCACGTGATTAGGCTTGAATCGGCTCGATTTGGCTCTCTTCAGCCTGCATCGGGTCAATTCAGGTCGATTCAGCATAATTAGGCTCGACTCCACCTTCTTCAGCCCCGTTCAGCTCTATTCAACTCTTTTCTACTTTATTCGTCTCCTTTTGGCTCCATTCGACTCCATTCCACACCATTCTACTCCGTTTTACTCCATTCTACACTGTTGTATTCTGTTCTACCCTACCCTACCTACTCTAATCTATTCTAATCCATTCGATTCATCCCGATTTGTCTCCTTTCCTCTCCATTCGACTCGATTCGGCTGGAATTGGATTCGGCTCAAATTGAATTGGATCTCTATTCTGCTCTACTCGACTCTGACTATTCTACTCTACTCAACTCTACTCCATTCCACTCTTTGTATTCTCTTCTCTTCTACTCTCTTCTATTCTATTCCACTGTGCCCTACCGTACCAAATCCCAGGCTAACCTACACTACTCTAATCTATTCAATTTAGTTCGATTCCATTTGGCGTGATTCGGCTTCATTCGGCTCGATTTGGCCCGATTTGGCCCTATTCGGCGCTCTTCGCCTCTCTTCAACTCTTTTCTACTCTATTCATCTCTGTTTGACTCCATTCCACACCATTCTACTCCATTCTACACTATTCTATTCTACGGAACCCTACCCCACCCTACCCTATCCGAATCTATTCTGTTCTTTTCTATTATGTTGTATTCTACTCTCATTTTCTATTTTCTCCATTCCATCTTATGCTACTCTCCCATACCCTACACTAAGCTCACCTACCCTGACCTATGCTGTTCTATTCTATTTTCTCTGTTCTGCCATGTGCTACCCTACCCTATGCTACCCCACCATACTCTACCCTACTCTTTGGGGTACTCAATAAGGTACTAATTAAGCATACTAGTTAGGGCAAGGGTACTGAAGGCAAGGGTACTAGTTCAGGCTACTAGTTAAGGCCAGGGGACTAGTTAAGGGTACTAGTTAAGGTAAGGGTATTAGTTAAGGGTACTCGTAAAGGCCGGGGTACTAGGTCAGGGTACTAGTTAAGGTATGGGTGGTGTTGAGGGTACTGGTTAAGGGAAGGGTAATAGTGAATACTACTAGTTACAGCCAAGCTACTCCTTAAGGCTACTAGTTAAGGGAAGGGTACTAGTTCAGGCAAGGGTTGTAGTTAAGGCTACTAGTTAGGGCAGGGGTACTAGTTCGGGGTACTAATTCAGGGTACTTTTCAAGGCAAGGATACTCTTGAAGGCCAGTTGTCTAGGCTACTGAACTATGCCACTAGTCGAGCTGACTAGTCCAGCTTACTACTCTAGGCTACTACTCTAGCTTTCTCTTGTCTACTCTAGTGTAGTCTACCATCATCTATCCTAGTCTACCCTATCTTAAACTACCCTAACCTATTCTACTCTAATCTATTCAATTTGATTCGATTCAAAATGTTTCCATGCGATTGGACACGATTATGCTTGAATTTCTCAATTCAGCCCCATCAGCTCAATTTGGCTCAAATCGCTTCAATTCAGCTTGATTCTGCCCGTTTTGACTCGATTCGGCTCAGTTCACCCTTATTTGGCCATATTCAGCTCGAGTCGAATCTTTTCTACTCTATTTGTCTCTATTCGACTCCATTCTACACTATTCTACGCTATTCTGTTCTACCCTACCCTACTCTAATCGATTCGATTGGACGCGATTCGAAGCAATTTGACGCGATTCGTCTCGTTTTCTTTCCATTTGGCTCAATTCGGCTAGAATTGGCTCTATTCAGCTATATCCTGCACTATTTGACTCTATTCAACTCAATTCTACTCTACTCTTCTCTACTTTACTCTTCTCTGTTCTACTCTACTCTACTCTATTCTCTTCTTTCTATTCTGTAGTGTTCTATTCTATTCTACCCTCCCCTCCCCTCCCCTCCCCTTCTCTAATCCATTTGATTCGATTCGATTGGACGCATTTCCACGCCATTGGACGCGATTAGGCTTGAATCAGCTCGATTCGGTTCGAATCGGCTCTATTCGGCTCGATTTGGCTCCATTTCGCTCCATTCGGCTCGATTTGGCTCGAACGTGTCGATTCTGCTGGATCGTGCTCGACTAGGCCTTATGTGGCCCTATTTGGCCCTACCCTGCCCTATTCGACTCTTTTCTACTCTATTCATTTCTATCCGTCTCTATTCGACTCCATTCAACTCCATTCTATGCCATTAAACACCATTCTACTCTACCCTACCCTAAGCTATTCGAATGGATTCAATTTGATTTGACCTGATTCAAAGGGATTTGACGCGGTTTGTCTCGTTTTGTCTCCATTAGGCTCCATTTGGCTATGTTTTGCACTATTTGCCTCTATTCTACTCTTCTCTATTCTGTTGTATTCTTTCTCTTCTGTTCTGTTCTGTTCTCTCCTATTCTGTTGTACTCTATTCTATTCTACCCTACCCTACCCTACCCTACTGCACCCCACACAAACCTCCCCTACTTTAATCTATTTGATTCAATTCGACGTGATTTGGCGGGATTTGACGGCTTTCGATGAGATCCGAAGGGATTCAACGGGATTCGAAGAGATTCAATGCGATTCGACATGACTCAGCAGGATTCTATGAGATTCGATGCAATTCAAAGTTATTTGACATGACACTTCGCGATTCGTCGAGATTCGATGACATTCGACGCAATTCAAAGCAATATGAAGCGATTCGACCCGATTTGACATGAAACGATGTGATTCGACGCCGTTGGACATGATTTGGTGCGATTCGAAGCTATTCGGGGACAGTCGTTGCGGTTCTGCTTGATTCAGCTCGATTAGGTGCGTTTCGGCACTGTACAGCTCTTTTCGGCTGTATTCAGCTCCATTCAGCTCTATTCATCTCTACTCGGCCTATTCGGCTCTATTCGAATCTACTCTTTTCTACTCTATTCTATTCCGTTCTAATCTCTTCTGTAATACTTACTCTATTCTATTCCACCACTACCCTTCTTTAATCTATACGTTTCGATTCGATTTGATGCATTTGACGCGATTCGATGTGATTAAGCTTCAATCGGCTCGATTCGGATCAATTTGGCTCGATTCAGCTCAGTTAGGCTCCATTCAGCTCGTTTTGGCTTCAGTCGCTTCCATTCTGCTCGATTCGGCCTTATTCGGCCCTATTCTGCTCTGTTCGACTCTTTTCTACTCTAGTCATCTCTATTTGACTCCATTCTACTCCATTCTATTCATTCCACACCATTCTACACTTTTCTCTATTCTGCTCTACCCTACTCTAATTTGCGGTAATCGATTCGACGCGATTCCTCTCATTTCATCTCCGTTTGGCTCTATTTGACTCTACTCTGTTATACTCTAGTCTACTCTATTGTACTCTCGTCTACTCTTCTCTACTCTATTCTATTGTATTGTCTCTATTCTGTTCTGTTCTATTCTACTCTATTCTACCCTACCCTATGCTTCCCAACTCTAATCTATTCTAGTCCATTCGATTGGATTCGAGTCCACCCATTTTGACGCGATTCGGCTCGATTTGGCTCTGTCCGACTCTATTCTACTCTACTCTATTCCCCTCTACTCTAGTCTACTCTTTTCCGTATTCTTTCTCTATCGTTCTGTTCTATTCTATTCTACTCTACTCTACCCTACCACACCCGAACCTCCCCTGCTCTAATCTATTCAATTCGATTTGACGAATTTTGACGCGATTCAGGTCAGATCAGTTGAATTCGTGTCCATTGGGCTCCATTGGGCTTGAATAGTGTCGATTCGGCTCGATTTGGCACAATTCAGCTTGATTCGGCCTGCTTCAGCTCTACTTGGCTCTCCTGAGCTCTTTTCTACTCTATTCGACTCCATTGCACACCATTCTACTCCATTCTACACTAGTCTACTCTACCCTACTGTAATTTGCTCTAATTGATTCGATGGGATTCGATACGATTTGTCTCGTTTCATCTCCATTCGGCTCGATTTGACTCTATTAGACTCTGTTCTACTCTACTCTACACTATTCTGCTCTGCTCTATTCTTTTTTACTCTGTTCTATTGTATTCTTTCTATTCTGTTCTACTGTGTTCAATTCTAATCTACTCTGTTCTATTGCATCCTACCCTACTCTGATCTATTCTACTGGATTCGATTCCATGCATTTCGATGCGATTCGGCTCAAATCAGCTCCATTAGGCTCTAGTCGGTTCTAATACACTCTATTCAGCTCTATTCGGCTCTTTTAGACTCTACTCAACTCTATTATCTCTTTTCGACTCCTTTCGACTCCATTTGACTCCATTCAACTCCCTGCTACACCATTCTACTCCATCCTACTCTATTCTTCTGTATTCTACTCTATTGTACTCTACCCTACTCTACCTAATTGATTAGATTTGATTTGGCTTGAATCGATGGGATTCAAATGCAATTCGATGGGATTCAACGCGATACGGCACCATTCCATGGGACTCGGCGCGATTCGTCCTGATTTCTATCGATTCGGCTCTTTTTGGCTCTATTTGGCTCTATTCAGCAAGAGTCGACTCTGTTCTACTCTACTCTTCTACAGTCTATTCTACTCGACCCTATTCTATTCTTTCTGTTCTGTTCTACCACATTCTATTCTACCCTACCCTACCCTAATTTACCCTACTGTAATCTGTTCGATTCTATTCGGCACACTTGAACGCGATTCGACCTGATTCAGGTCGTATCGGCTCGATTCAGCTCCTTTCCGCTCCATTAGACTCGATTCGTTTCCACTCGGCTCTTTTCCGCTCTATTCAGCTCTTTGCAGCAGTATTCGACTCTATTTGACTCTAGTCTACTCTACTCTATTCTTTCAATTGTCTTCTATTCTACTCTATTCTATTCTACCCTGCCCTACCCTAACCTTACCTGCCCTACACTAATCTATTTGATTGGATTCAACACATTTCAACGCGATTCGACACTTTTCAACGCGATTCGACATGAGTCGCCTCGATTCACCTCGAATTTGGTCGATTCGGCTGTATTCAGCTCTGTTCGGCTCTGTTCCGCTCTATTCAGCTCTATTTTACTCTCTTCTACTCTACTCTACTCTACTTAATTCTATTCTATTCTTTCTATTGTGTTCTGTTCTATTCTAACCTCTCCTACCCTACCCTCCTCTAATCTATTTGATTCGATTCAATGCATTTCGATGTGATTCCACGTGATTAGGCTTGAATCGGCTCGATTTGGCTCTCTTCAGCCTGCATCGGGTCAATTCAGGTCGATTCAGCATAATTAGGCTCGACTCCACCTTCTTCAGCCCCGTTCAGCTCTATTCAACTCTTTTCTACTTTATTCGTCTCCTTTTGGCTCCATTCGACTCCATTCCACACCATTCTACTCCGTTTTACTCCATTCTACACTGTTGTATTCTGTTCTACCCTACCCTACCTACTCTAATCTATTCTAATCCATTCGATTCATCCCGATTTGTCTCCTTTCCTCTCCATTCGACTCGATTCGGCTGGAATTGGATTCGGCTCAAATTGAATTGGATCTCTATTCTGCTCTACTCGACTCTGACTATTCTACTCTACTCAACTCTACTCCATTCCACTCTTTGTATTCTCTTCTCTTCTACTCTCTTCTATTCTATTCCACTGTGCCCTACCGTACCAAATCCCAGCCTAACCTACACTACTCTAATCTATTCAATTTAGTTCGATTCCATTTGGCGTGATTCGGCTTCATTCGGCTCGATTTGGCCCGATTTGGCCCTATTCGGCGCTCTTCGCCTCTCTTCAACTCTTTTCTACTCTATTCATCTCTGTTTGACTCCATTCCACACCATTCTACTCCATTCTACACTATTCTATTCTACGGAACCCTACCCCACCCTACCCTATCCGAATCTATTCTGTTCTTTTCTATTATGTTGTATTCTACTCTCATTTTCTATTTTCTCCATTCCATCTTATGCTACTCTCCCATACCCTACACTAAGCTCACCTACCCTGACCTATGCTGTTCTATTCTATTTTCTCTGTTCTGCCATGTGCTACCCTACCCTATGCTACCCCACCATACTCTACCCTACTCTTTGGGGTACTCAATAAGGTACTAATTAAGCGTACTAGTTAGGGCAAGGGTACTGAAGGCAAGGGTACTAGTTCAGGCTACTAGTTAAGGCCAGGGGACTAGTTAAGGGTACTAGTTAAGGTAAGGGTATTAGTTAAGGGTACTCGTAAAGGCCGGGGTACTAGGTCAGGGTACTAGTTAAGGTATGGGTGGTGTTGAGGGTACTGGTTAAGGGAAGGGTAATAGTGAATACTACTAGTTACAGCCAAGCTACTCCTTAAGGCTACTAGTTAAGGGAAGGGTACTAGTTCAGGCAAGGGTTGTAGTTAAGGCTACTAGTTAGGGCAGGGGTACTAGTTCGGGGTACTAATTCAGGGTACTTTTCAAGGCAAGGATACTCTTGAAGGCCAGTTGTCTAGGCTACTGAACTATGCCACTAGTCGAGCTGACTAGTCCAGCTTACTACTCTAGGCTACTACTCTAGCTTTCTCTTGTCTACTCTACTGTAGTCTACCATCATCTATCCTAGTCTACCCTATCTTAAACTACCCTAACCTATTCTACTCTAATCTATTCAATTTGATTCGATTCAAAATGTTTCCATGCGATTGGACACGATTATGCTTGAATTTCTCAATTCAGCCCCATCAGCTCAATTTGGCTCAAATCACTTCAATTCAGCTTGATTCTGCCCGTTTTGACTCGATTCGGCTCAGTTCACCCTTATTCGGCCATATTCAGCTTGAGTCGACTCTTTTCTACTCTATTTTTCTCTATTCGACTCCATTCTACACTATTCTACGCTATTCTGTTCTACCCTACCCTACTCTAATCGATTCGATTGGACGCGATTCGAAGCAATTCGACGCGATTCGTCTCGTTTTCTTTCCATTTGGCTCAATTCGGCTAGAATTGGCTCTATTCAGCTATATCCTGCACTATTTGACTCTATTCAACTCAATTCTACTCTACTCTTCTCTACTTTACTCTTCTCTGTTCTACTCTACTCTACTCTACTCTACTCCTCTACTCTATTCTCTTTTTTCTATTCTGTAGTGTTCTATTCTATTCTACCCTCCCCGCCCCTCCCCTCCCCTTCTCTAATCCATTTGATTCGATTCGATTGGACGCATTTCCACGCCATTGGACCCGATTAGGCTTGAATCACCTCGATTCGGTTCGAATCGGCTCTATTCGGCTCGATTTGGCTCCATTTCGCTCCATTCGGCTCGATTTGGCTCAAACGTGTCGATTCTGCTGGATCGTGCTCGACTAGGCCTTATGTGGCCCTATTTGGCCCTATCCTGCCCTATTCGACTCTTTTCTACTCTATTCATTTCTATCCGTCTCTATTCGACTCCATTCAACTCCATTCTATGCCATTAAACACCATTCTACCCTATTCTACCCTACCCTACCCTAAGCTATTCGAATGGATTCAATTTGATTTGACCTGATTCAAAGCGATTTGACGCGGTTTGTCTCGTTTTGTCTCCATTCGGCTCCATTTGGCTATGTTCTGCACTATTTGCCTCTATTCTACTCTTCTCTATTCTGTTGTATTCTTTCTCTTCTGTTCTGTTCTGTTCTGTTCTCTCCTATTCTGTTGTACTCTATTCTATTCTACCCTACCCTACTGCACCCCACACAAACCTACCCTACTTTAATCTATTTGATTCAATTCGACGTGATTTGGCGGGATTCGAGGGCTTTCGATGAGATCCGAAGGGATTCAACGGGATTCGAAGAGATTCAATGCGATTCGACATGACTCAGCAGGATTCTATGAGATTCGATGCAATTCAAAGTTATTTGACATGACACTTCGCGATTCGTCGAGATTCGATGACATTTGACACAATTCAAAGCAATATGAAGCGATTCGACCCGATTTGACATGAAACGATGTGATTCGACGCCGTTGGACATGATTTGGTGCGATTCGAAGCTATTCGGGGACAGTCGTTGCGGTTCTGCTTGATTCAGCTCGATTAGGTGCGTTTCGGCACTGTACAGCTTTTTTCGGCTGTATTCAGCTCCATTCAGCTCTATTCATCTCTACTCGGCCTATTCGGCTCTATTCGAATCTACTCTTTTCTACTCTATTCTATTCCGTTCTAATCTCTTCTGTAATACTTACTCTATTCTATTCTAGCCTCCCCACCACTACCCTTCTTTAATCTATACGTTTCGATTCGATTTGATGCATTTGACGCGATTCGATGTGATTAAGCTTCAATCGGCTCGATTCGGATCAATTTGGCTCGATTCAGCTCAGTTAGGCTCCATTCAGCTCGTTTTGGCTTCAGTCGCTTCCATTCTGCTCGATTCGGCCTTATTCGGCCCTATTCTGCTCTGTTCGACTCTTTTCTACTCTAGTCATCTCTATTTGACTCCATTCTACTCCATTCTATTCATTCCACACCATTCTACACTTTTCTCTATTCTGCTCTACCCTACTCTAATTTGCGGTAATCGATTCGACGCGATTCCTCTCATTTCATCTCCGTTTGGCTCTATTTGACTCTACTCTGTTATACTCTAGTCTACTCTATTGTACTCTCGTCTACTCTTCTCTACTCTATTCTATTGTATTGTCTCTATTCTGTTCTGTTCTATTCTACTCTATTCTACCCTACCCTATGCTTCCCAACTCTAATCTATTCTAGTCCATTCGATTGGATTCGAGTCCACCCATTTTGACGCGATTCGGCTCGATTTGGCTCTGTCCGACTCTATTCTACTCTACTCTATTCCCCTCTACTCTAGTCTACTCTTTTCCGTATTCTTTCTCTATCGTTCTGTTCTATTCTATTCTACTCTACTCTACCCTACCACACCCGAACCTCCCCTGCTCTAATCTATTCAATTCGATTTGACGAATTTTGACGCGATTCAGGTCAGATCAGTTGAATTCGTGTCCATTGGGCTCCATTGGGCTTGAATAGTGTCGATTCGGCTCGATTTGGCACAATTCAGCTTGATTCGGCCTGCTTCAGCTCTACTTGGCTCTCCTGAGCTCTTTTCTACTCTATTCGACTCCATTGCACACCATTCTACTCCATTCTACACTAGTCTACTCTACCCTACTGTAATTTGCTCTAATTGATTCGATGGGATTCCATACGATTTGTCTCGTTTCATCTCCATTCGGCTCGATTTGACTCTATTAGACTCTGTTCTACTCTACTCTACACTATTCTGCTCTGCTCTATTCTTTTTTACTCTGTTCTATTGTATTCTTTCTATTCTGTTCTACTGTGTTCAATTCTAATCTACTCTGTTCTATTGCATCCTACCCTACTCTGATCTATTCTACTGGATTCGATTCCATGCATTTCGATGCGATTCGGCTCAAATCAGCTCCATTAGGCTCTAGTCGGTTCTAATACACTCTATTCAGCTCTATTCGGCTCTTTTAGACTCTACTCAACTCTATTATCTCTTTTCGACTCCTTTCGACTCCATTTGACTCCATTCAACTCCCTGCTACACCATTCTACTCCATCCTACTCTATTCTTCTGTATTCTACTCTATTGTACTCTACCCTACTCTACCTAATTGATTAGATTTGATTTGGCTTGAATCGATGGGATTCAAATGCAATTCGATGGGATTCAACGCGATACGGCACCATTCCATGGGACTCGGCGCGATTCGTCCTGATTTCTATCGATTCGGCTCTTTTTGGCTCTATTTGGCTCTATTCAGCAAGAGTCGACTCTGTTCTACTCTACTCTTCTACAGTCTATTCTACTCGACCCTATTCTATTCTTTCTGTTCTGTTCTACCACATTCTATTCTACCCTACCCTACCCTAATTTACCCTACTGTAATCTGTTCGATTCTATTCGGCACACTTGAACGCGATTCGACCTGATTCAGGTCGTATCGGCTCGATTCAGCTCCTTTCCGCTCCATTAGACTCGATTCGTTTCCACTCGGCTCTTTTCCGCTCTATTCAGCTCTTTGCAGCAGTATTCGACTCTATTTGACTCTAGTCTACTCTACTCTATTCTTTCAATTGTCTTCTATTCTACTCTATTCTATTCTACCCTGCCCTACCCTAACCTTACCTGCCCTACACTAATCTATTTGATTGGATTCAACACATTTCAACGCGATTCGACACTTTTCAACGCGATTCGACATGAGTCGCCTCGATTCACCTCGAATTTGGTCGATTCGGCTGTATTCAGCTCTGTTCGGCTCTGTTCCGCTCTATTCAGCTCTATTTTACTCTCTTCTACTCTACTCTACTCTACTTAATTCTATTCTATTCTTTCTATTGTGTTCTGTTCTATTCTAACCTCTCCTACCCTACCCTCCTCTAATCTATTTGATTCGATTCAATGCATTTCGATGTGATTCCACGTGATTAGGCTTGAATCGGCTCGATTTGGCTCTCTTCAGCCTGCATCGGGTCAATTCAGGTCGATTCAGCATAATTAGGCTCGACTCCACCTTCTTCAGCCCCGTTCAGCTCTATTCAACTCTTTTCTACTTTATTCGTCTCCTTTTGGCTCCATTCGACTCCATTCCACACCATTCTACTCCGTTTTACTCCATTCTACACTGTTGTATTCTGTTCTACCCTACCCTACCTACTCTAATCTATTCTAATCCATTCGATTCATCCCGATTTGTCTCCTTTCCTCTCCATTCGACTCGATTCGGCTGGAATTGGATTCGGCTCAAATTGAATTGGATCTCTATTCTGCTCTACTCGACTCTGACTATTCTACTCTACTCAACTCTACTCCATTCCACTCTTTGTATTCTCTTCTCTTCTACTCTCTTCTATTCTATTCCACTGTGCCCTACCGTACCAAATCCCAGCCTAACCTACACTACTCTAATCTATTCAATTTAGTTCGATTCCATTTGGCGTGATTCGGCTTCATTCGGCTCGATTTGGCCCGATTTGGCCCTATTCGGCGCTCTTCGCCTCTCTTCAACTCTTTTCTACTCTATTCATCTCTGTTTGACTCCATTCCACACCATTCTACTCCATTCTACACTATTCTATTCTACGGAACCCTACCCCACCCTACCCTATCCGAATCTATTCTGTTCTTTTCTATTATGTTGTATTCTACTCTCATTTTCTATTTTCTCCATTCCATCTTATGCTACTCTCCCATACCCTACACTAAGCTCACCTACCCTGACCTATGCTGTTCTATTCTATTTTCTCTGTTCTGCCATGTGCTACCCTACCCTATGCTACCCCACCATACTCTACCCTACTCTTTGGGGTACTCAATAAGGTACTAATTAAGCGTACTAGTTAGGGCAAGGGTACTGAAGGCAAGGGTACTAGTTCAGGCTACTAGTTAAGGCCAGGGGACTAGTTAAGGGTACTAGTTAAGGTAAGGGTATTAGTTAAGGGTACTCGTAAAGGCCGGGGTACTAGGTCAGGGTACTAGTTAAGGTATGGGTGGTGTTGAGGGTACTGGTTAAGGGAAGGGTAATAGTGAATACTACTAGTTACAGCCAAGCTACTCCTTAAGGCTACTAGTTAAGGGAAGGGTACTAGTTCAGGCAAGGGTTGTAGTTAAGGCTACTAGTTAGGGCAGGGGTACTAGTTCGGGGTACTAATTCAGGGTACTTTTCAAGGCAAGGATACTCTTGAAGGCCAGTTGTCTAGGCTACTGAACTATGCCACTAGTCGAGCTGACTAGTCCAGCTTACTACTCTAGGCTACTACTCTAGCTTTCTCTTGTCTACTCTACTGTAGTCTACCATCATCTATCCTAGTCTACCCTATCTTAAACTACCCTAACCTATTCTACTCTAATCTATTCAATTTGATTCGATTCAAAATGTTTCCATGCGATTGGACACGATTATGCTTGAATTTCTCAATTCAGCCCCATCAGCTCAATTTGGCTCAAATCACTTCAATTCAGCTTGATTCTGCCCGTTTTGACTCGATTCGGCTCAGTTCACCCTTATTCGGCCATATTCAGCTTGAGTCGACTCTTTTCTACTCTATTTTTCTCTATTCGACTCCATTCTACACTATTCTACGCTATTCTGTTCTACCCTACCCTACTCTAATCGATTCGATTGGACGCGATTCGAAGCAATTCGACGCGATTCGTCTCGTTTTCTTTCCATTTGGCTCAATTCGGCTAGAATTGGCTCTATTCAGCTATATCCTGCACTATTTGACTCTATTCAACTCAATTCTACTCTACTCTTCTCTACTTTACTCTTCTCTGTTCTACTCTACTCTACTCTACTCTACTCCTCTACTCTATTCTCTTTTTTCTATTCTGTAGTGTTCTATTCTATTCTACCCTCCCCGCCCCTCCCCTCCCCTTCTCTAATCCATTTGATTCGATTCGATTGGACGCATTTCCACGCCATTGGACCCGATTAGGCTTGAATCACCTCGATTCGGTTCGAATCGGCTCTATTCGGCTCGATTTGGCTCCATTTCGCTCCATTCGGCTCGATTTGGCTCAAACGTGTCGATTCTGCTGGATCGTGCTCGACTAGGCCTTATGTGGCCCTATTTGGCCCTATCCTGCCCTATTCGACTCTTTTCTACTCTATTCATTTCTATCCGTCTCTATTCGACTCCATTCAACTCCATTCTATGCCATTAAACACCATTCTACTCTACCCTACCCTAAGCTATTCGAATGGATTCAATTTGATTTGACCTGATTCAAAGGGATTTGACGCGGTTTGTCTCGTTTTGTCTCCATTAGGCTCCATTTGGCTATGTTTTGCACTATTTGCCTCTATTCTACTCTTCTCTATTCTGTTGTATTCTTTCTCTTCTGTTCTGTTCTGTTCTCTCCTATTCTGTTGTACTCTATTCTATTCTACCCTACCCTACCCTACCCTACTGCACCCCACACAAACCTCCCCTACTTTAATCTATTTGATTCAATTCGACGTGATTTGGCGGGATTTGACGGCTTTCGATGAGATCCGAAGGGATTCAACGGGATTCGAAGAGATTCAATGCGATTCGACATGACTCAGCAGGATTCTATGAGATTCGATGCAATTCAAAGTTATTTGACATGACACTTCGCGATTCGTCGAGATTCGATGACATTCGACGCAATTCAAAGCAATATGAAGCGATTCGACCCGATTTGACATGAAACGATGTGATTCGACGCCGTTGGACATGATTTGGTGCGATTCGAAGCTATTCGGGGACAGTCGTTGCGGTTCTGCTTGATTCAGCTCGATTAGGTGCGTTTCGGCACTGTACAGCTCTTTTCGGCTGTATTCAGCTCCATTCAGCTCTATTCATCTCTACTCGGCCTATTCGGCTCTATTCGAATCTACTCTTTTCTACTCTATTCTATTCCGTTCTAATCTCTTCTGTAATACTTACTCTATTCTATTCCACCACTACCCTTCTTTAATCTATACGTTTCGATTCGATTTGATGCATTTGACGCGATTCGATGTGATTAAGCTTCAATCGGCTCGATTCGGATCAATTTGGCTCGATTCAGCTCAGTTAGGCTCCATTCAGCTCGTTTTGGCTTCAGTCGCTTCCATTCTGCTCGATTCGGCCTTATTCGGCCCTATTCTGCTCTGTTCGACTCTTTTCTACTCTAGTCATCTCTATTTGACTCCATTCTACTCCATTCTATTCATTCCACACCATTCTACACTTTTCTCTATTCTGCTCTACCCTACTCTAATTTGCGGTAATCGATTCGACGCGATTCCTCTCATTTCATCTCCGTTTGGCTCTATTTGACTCTACTCTGTTATACTCTAGTCTACTCTATTGTACTCTCGTCTACTCTTCTCTACTCTATTCTATTGTATTGTCTCTATTCTGTTCTGTTCTATTCTACTCTATTCTACCCTACCCTATGCTTCCCAACTCTAATCTATTCTAGTCCATTCGATTGGATTCGAGTCCACCCATTTTGACGCGATTCGGCTCGATTTGGCTCTGTCCGACTCTATTCTACTCTACTCTATTCCCCTCTACTCTAGTCTACTCTTTTCCGTATTCTTTCTCTATCGTTCTGTTCTATTCTATTCTACTCTACTCTACCCTACCACACCCGAACCTCCCCTGCTCTAATCTATTCAATTCGATTTGACGAATTTTGACGCGATTCAGGTCAGATCAGTTGAATTCGTGTCCATTGGGCTCCATTGGGCTTGAATAGTGTCGATTCGGCTCGATTTGGCACAATTCAGCTTGATTCGGCCTGCTTCAGCTCTACTTGGCTCTCCTGAGCTCTTTTCTACTCTATTCGACTCCATTGCACACCATTCTACTCCATTCTACACTAGTCTACTCTACCCTACTGTAATTTGCTCTAATTGATTCGATGGGATTCGATACGATTTGTCTCGTTTCATCTCCATTCGGCTCGATTTGACTCTATTAGACTCTGTTCTACTCTACTCTACACTATTCTGCTCTGCTCTATTCTTTTTTACTCTGTTCTATTGTATTCTTTCTATTCTGTTCTACTGTGTTCAATTCTAATCTACTCTGTTCTATTGCATCCTACCCTACTCTGATCTATTCTACTGGATTCGATTCCATGCATTTCGATGCGATTCGGCTCAAATCAGCTCCATTAGGCTCTAGTCGGTTCTAATACACTCTATTCAGCTCTATTCGGCTCTTTTAGACTCTACTCAACTCTATTATCTCTTTTCGACTCCTTTCGACTCCATTTGACTCCATTCAACTCCCTGCTACACCATTCTACTCCATCCTACTCTATTCTTCTGTATTCTACTCTATTGTACTCTACCCTACTCTACCTAATTGATTAGATTTGATTTGGCTTGAATCGATGGGATTCAAATGCAATTCGATGGGATTCAACGCGATACGGCACCATTCCATGGGACTCGGCGCGATTCGTCCTGATTTCTATCGATTCGGCTCTTTTTGGCTCTATTTGGCTCTATTCAGCAAGAGTCGACTCTGTTCTACTCTACTCTTCTACAGTCTATTCTACTCGACCCTATTCTATTCTTTCTGTTCTGTTCTACCACATTCTATTCTACCCTACCCTACCCTAATTTACCCTACTGTAATCTGTTCGATTCTATTCGGCACACTTGAACGCGATTCGACCTGATTCAGGTCGTATCGGCTCGATTCAGCTCCTTTCCGCTCCATTAGACTCGATTCGTTTCCACTCGGCTCTTTTCCGCTCTATTCAGCTCTTTGCAGCAGTATTCGACTCTATTTGACTCTAGTCTACTCTACTCTATTCTTTCAATTGTCTTCTATTCTACTCTATTCTATTCTACCCTGCCCTACCCTAACCTTACCTGCCCTACACTAATCTATTTGATTGGATTCAACACATTTCAACGCGATTCGACACTTTTCAACGCGATTCGACATGAGTCGCCTCGATTCACCTCGAATTTGGTCGATTCGGCTGTATTCAGCTCTGTTCGGCTCTGTTCCGCTCTATTCAGCTCTATTTTACTCTCTTCTACTCTACTCTACTCTACTTAATTCTATTCTATTCTTTCTATTGTGTTCTGTTCTATTCTAACCTCTCCTACCCTACCCTCCTCTAATCTATTTGATTCGATTCAATGCATTTCGATGTGATTCCACGTGATTAGGCTTGAATCGGCTCGATTTGGCTCTCTTCAGCCTGCATCGGGTCAATTCAGGTCGATTCAGCATAATTAGGCTCGACTCCACCTTCTTCAGCCCCGTTCAGCTCTATTCAACTCTTTTCTACTTTATTCGTCTCCTTTTGGCTCCATTCGACTCCATTCCACACCATTCTACTCCGTTTTACTCCATTCTACACTGTTGTATTCTGTTCTACCCTACCCTACCTACTCTAATCTATTCTAATCCATTCGATTCATCCCGATTTGTCTCCTTTCCTCTCCATTCGACTCGATTCGGCTGGAATTGGATTCGGCTCAAATTGAATTGGATCTCTATTCTGCTCTACTCGACTCTGACTATTCTACTCTACTCAACTCTACTCCATTCCACTCTTTGTATTCTCTTCTCTTCTACTCTCTTCTATTCTATTCCACTGTGCCCTACCGTACCAAATCCCAGCCTAACCTACACTACTCTAATCTATTCAATTTAGTTCGATTCCATTTGGCGTGATTCGGCTTCATTCGGCTCGATTTGGCCCGATTTGGCCCTATTCGGCGCTCTTCGCCTCTCTTCAACTCTTTTCTACTCTATTCATCTCTGTTTGACTCCATTCCACACCATTCTACTCCATTCTACACTATTCTATTCTACGGAACCCTACCCCACCCTACCCTATCCGAATCTATTCTGTTCTTTTCTATTATGTTGTATTCTACTCTCATTTTCTATTTTCTCCATTCCATCTTATGCTACTCTCCCATACCCTACACTAAGCTCACCTACCCTGACCTATGCTGTTCTATTCTATTTTCTCTGTTCTGCCATGTGCTACCCTACCCTATGCTACCCCACCATACTCTACCCTACTCTTTGGGGTACTCAATAAGGTACTAATTAAGCGTACTAGTTAGGGCAAGGGTACTGAAGGCAAGGGTACTAGTTCAGGCTACTAGTTAAGGCCAGGGGACTAGTTAAGGGTACTAGTTAAGGTAAGGGTATTAGTTAAGGGTACTCGTAAAGGCCGGGGTACTAGGTCAGGGTACTAGTTAAGGTATGGGTGGTGTTGAGGGTACTGGTTAAGGGAAGGGTAATAGTGAATACTACTAGTTACAGCCAAGCTACTCCTTAAGGCTACTAGTTAAGGGAAGGGTACTAGTTCAGGCAAGGGTTGTAGTTAAGGCTACTAGTTAGGGCAGGGGTACTAGTTCGGGGTACTAATTCAGGGTACTTTTCAAGGCAAGGATACTCTTGAAGGCCAGTTGTCTAGGCTACTGAACTATGCCACTAGTCGAGCTGACTAGTCCAGCTTACTACTCTAGGCTACTACTCTAGCTTTCTCTTGTCTACTCTACTGTAGTCTACCATCATCTATCCTAGTCTACCCTATCTTAAACTACCCTAACCTATTCTACTCTAATCTATTCAATTTGATTCGATTCAAAATGTTTCCATGCGATTGGACACGATTATGCTTGAATTTCTCAATTCAGCCCCATCAGCTCAATTTGGCTCAAATCACTTCAATTCAGCTTGATTCTGCCCGTTTTGACTCGATTCGGCTCAGTTCACCCTTATTCGGCCATATTCAGCTTGAGTCGACTCTTTTCTACTCTATTTTTCTCTATTCGACTCCATTCTACACTATTCTACGCTATTCTGTTCTACCCTACCCTACTCTAATCGATTCGATTGGACGCGATTCGAAGCAATTCGACGCGATTCGTCTCGTTTTCTTTCCATTTGGCTCAATTCGGCTAGAATTGGCTCTATTCAGCTATATCCTGCACTATTTGACTCTATTCAACTCAATTCTACTCTACTCTTCTCTACTTTACTCTTCTCTGTTCTACTCTACTCTACTCTACTCTACTCCTCTACTCTATTCTCTTTTTTCTATTCTGTAGTGTTCTATTCTATTCTACCCTCCCCGCCCCTCCCCTCCCCTTCTCTAATCCATTTGATTCGATTCGATTGGACGCATTTCCACGCCATTGGACCCGATTAGGCTTGAATCACCTCGATTCGGTTCGAATCGGCTCTATTCGGCTCGATTTGGCTCCATTTCGCTCCATTCGGCTCGATTTGGCTCAAACGTGTCGATTCTGCTGGATCGTGCTCGACTAGGCCTTATGTGGCCCTATTTGGCCCTATCCTGCCCTATTCGACTCTTTTCTACTCTATTCATTTCTATCCGTCTCTATTCGACTCCATTCAACTCCATTCTATGCCATTAAACACCATTCTACCCTATTCTACCCTACCCTACCCTAAGCTATTCGAATGGATTCAATTTGATTTGACCTGATTCAAAGCGATTTGACGCGGTTTGTCTCGTTTTGTCTCCATTCGGCTCCATTTGGCTATGTTCTGCACTATTTGCCTCTATTCTACTCTTCTCTATTCTGTTGTATTCTTTCTCTTCTGTTCTGTTCTGTTCTGTTCTCTCCTATTCTGTTGTACTCTATTCTATTCTACCCTACCCTACTGCACCCCACACAAACCTACCCTACTTTAATCTATTTGATTCAATTCGACGTGATTTGGCGGGATTCGAGGGCTTTCGATGAGATCCGAAGGGATTCAACGGGATTCGAAGAGATTCAATGCGATTCGACATGACTCAGCAGGATTCTATGAGATTCGATGCAATTCAAAGTTATTTGACATGACACTTCGCGATTCGTCGAGATTCGATGACATTTGACACAATTCAAAGCAATATGAAGCGATTCGACCCGATTTGACATGAAACGATGTGATTCGACGCCGTTGGACATGATTTGGTGCGATTCGAAGCTATTCGGGGACAGTCGTTGCGGTTCTGCTTGATTCAGCTCGATTAGGTGCGTTTCGGCACTGTACAGCTTTTTTCGGCTGTATTCAGCTCCATTCAGCTCTATTCATCTCTACTCGGCCTATTCGGCTCTATTCGAATCTACTCTTTTCTACTCTATTCTATTCCGTTCTAATCTCTTCTGTAATACTTACTCTATTCTATTCTAGCCTCCCCACCACTACCCTTCTTTAATCTATACGTTTCGATTCGATTTGATGCATTTGACGCGATTCGATGTGATTAAGCTTCAATCGGCTCGATTCGGATCAATTTGGCTCGATTCAGCTCAGTTAGGCTCCATTCAGCTCGTTTTGGCTTCAGTCGCTTCCATTCTGCTCGATTCGGCCTTATTCGGCCCTATTCTGCTCTGTTCGACTCTTTTCTACTCTAGTCATCTCTATTTGACTCCATTCTACTCCATTCTATTCATTCCACACCATTCTACACTTTTCTCTATTCTGCTCTACCCTACTCTAATTTGCGGTAATCGATTCGACGCGATTCCTCTCATTTCATCTCCGTTTGGCTCTATTTGACTCTACTCTGTTATACTCTAGTCTACTCTATTGTACTCTCGTCTACTCTTCTCTACTCTATTCTATTGTATTGTCTCTATTCTGTTCTGTTCTATTCTACTCTATTCTACCCTACCCTATGCTTCCCAACTCTAATCTATTCTAGTCCATTCGATTGGATTCGAGTCCACCCATTTTGACGCGATTCGGCTCGATTTGGCTCTGTCCGACTCTATTCTACTCTACTCTATTCCCCTCTACTCTAGTCTACTCTTTTCCGTATTCTTTCTCTATCGTTCTGTTCTATTCTATTCTACTCTACTCTACCCTACCACACCCGAACCTCCCCTGCTCTAATCTATTCAATTCGATTTGACGAATTTTGACGCGATTCAGGTCAGATCAGTTGAATTCGTGTCCATTGGGCTCCATTGGGCTTGAATAGTGTCGATTCGGCTCGATTTGGCACAATTCAGCTTGATTCGGCCTGCTTCAGCTCTACTTGGCTCTCCTGAGCTCTTTTCTACTCTATTCGACTCCATTGCACACCATTCTACTCCATTCTACACTAGTCTACTCTACCCTACTGTAATTTGCTCTAATTGATTCGATGGGATTCGATACGATTTGTCTCGTTTCATCTCCATTCGGCTCGATTTGACTCTATTAGACTCTGTTCTACTCTACTCTACACTATTCTGCTCTGCTCTATTCTTTTTTACTCTGTTCTATTGTATTCTTTCTATTCTGTTCTACTGTGTTCAATTCTAATCTACTCTGTTCTATTGCATCCTACCCTACTCTGATCTATTCTACTGGATTCGATTCCATGCATTTCGATGCGATTCGGCTCAAATCAGCTCCATTAGGCTCTAGTCGGTTCTAATACACTCTATTCAGCTCTATTCGGCTCTTTTAGACTCTACTCAACTCTATTATCTCTTTTCGACTCCTTTCGACTCCATTTGACTCCATTCAACTCCCTGCTACACCATTCTACTCCATCCTACTCTATTCTTCTGTATTCTACTCTATTGTACTCTACCCTACTCTACCTAATTGATTAGATTTGATTTGGCTTGAATCGATGGGATTCAAATGCAATTCGATGGGATTCAACGCGATACGGCACCATTCCATGGGACTCGGCGCGATTCGTCCTGATTTCTATCGATTCGGCTCTTTTTGGCTCTATTTGGCTCTATTCAGCAAGAGTCGACTCTGTTCTACTCTACTCTTCTACAGTCTATTCTACTCGACCCTATTCTATTCTTTCTGTTCTGTTCTACCACATTCTATTCTACCCTACCCTACCCTAATTTACCCTACTGTAATCTGTTCGATTCTATTCGGCACACTTGAACGCGATTCGACCTGATTCAGGTCGTATCGGCTCGATTCAGCTCCTTTCCGCTCCATTAGACTCGATTCGTTTCCACTCGGCTCTTTTCCGCTCTATTCAGCTCTTTGCAGCAGTATTCGACTCTATTTGACTCTAGTCTACTCTACTCTATTCTTTCAATTGTCTTCTATTCTACTCTATTCTATTCTACCCTGCCCTACCCTAACCTTACCTGCCCTACACTAATCTATTTGATTGGATTCAACACATTTCAACGCGATTCGACACTTTTCAACGCGATTCGACATGAGTCGCCTCGATTCACCTCGAATTTGGTCGATTCGGCTGTATTCAGCTCTGTTCGGCTCTGTTCCGCTCTATTCAGCTCTATTTTACTCTCTTCTACTCTACTCTACTCTACTTAATTCTATTCTATTCTTTCTATTGTGTTCTGTTCTATTCTAACCTCTCCTACCCTACCCTCCTCTAATCTATTTGATTCGATTCAATGCATTTCGATGTGATTCCACGTGATTAGGCTTGAATCGGCTCGATTTGGCTCTCTTCAGCCTGCATCGGGTCAATTCAGGTCGATTCAGCATAATTAGGCTCGACTCCACCTTCTTCAGCCCCGTTCAGCTCTATTCAACTCTTTTCTACTTTATTCGTCTCCTTTTGGCTCCATTCGACTCCATTCCACACCATTCTACTCCGTTTTACTCCATTCTACACTGTTGTATTCTGTTCTACCCTACCCTACCTACTCTAATCTATTCTAATCCATTCGATTCATCCCGATTTGTCTCCTTTCCTCTCCATTCGACTCGATTCGGCTGGAATTGGATTCGGCTCAAATTGAATTGGATCTCTATTCTGCTCTACTCGACTCTGACTATTCTACTCTACTCAACTCTACTCCATTCCACTCTTTGTATTCTCTTCTCTTCTACTCTCTTCTATTCTATTCCACTGTGCCCTACCGTACCAAATCCCAGCCTAACCTACACTACTCTAATCTATTCAATTTAGTTCGATTCCATTTGGCGTGATTCGGCTTCATTCGGCTCGATTTGGCCCGATTTGGCCCTATTCGGCGCTCTTCGCCTCTCTTCAACTCTTTTCTACTCTATTCATCTCTGTTTGACTCCATTCCACACCATTCTACTCCATTCTACACTATTCTATTCTACGGAACCCTACCCCACCCTACCCTATCCGAATCTATTCTGTTCTTTTCTATTATGTTGTATTCTACTCTCATTTTCTATTTTCTCCATTCCATCTTATGCTACTCTCCCATACCCTACACTAAGCTCACCTACCCTGACCTATGCTGTTCTATTCTATTTTCTCTGTTCTGCCATGTGCTACCCTACCCTATGCTACCCCACCATACTCTACCCTACTCTTTGGGGTACTCAATAAGGTACTAATTAAGCGTACTAGTTAGGGCAAGGGTACTGAAGGCAAGGGTACTAGTTCAGGCTACTAGTTAAGGCCAGGGGACTAGTTAAGGGTACTAGTTAAGGTAAGGGTATTAGTTAAGGGTACTCGTAAAGGCCGGGGTACTAGGTCAGGGTACTAGTTAAGGTATGGGTGGTGTTGAGGGTACTGGTTAAGGGAAGGGTAATAGTGAATACTACTAGTTACAGCCAAGCTACTCCTTAAGGCTACTAGTTAAGGGAAGGGTACTAGTTCAGGCAAGGGTTGTAGTTAAGGCTACTAGTTAGGGCAGGGGTACTAGTTCGGGGTACTAATTCAGGGTACTTTTCAAGGCAAGGATACTCTTGAAGGCCAGTTGTCTAGGCTACTGAACTATGCCACTAGTCGAGCTGACTAGTCCAGCTTACTACTCTAGGCTACTACTCTAGCTTTCTCTTGTCTACTCTACTGTAGTCTACCATCATCTATCCTAGTCTACCCTATCTTAAACTACCCTAACCTATTCTACTCTAATCTATTCAATTTGATTCGATTCAAAATGTTTCCATGCGATTGGACACGATTATGCTTGAATTTCTCAATTCAGCCCCATCAGCTCAATTTGGCTCAAATCACTTCAATTCAGCTTGATTCTGCCCGTTTTGACTCGATTCGGCTCAGTTCACCCTTATTCGGCCATATTCAGCTTGAGTCGACTCTTTTCTACTCTATTTGTCTCTATTCGACTCCATTCTACACTATTCTACGCTATTCTGTTCTACCCTACCCTACTCTAATCGATTCGATTGGACGCGATTCGAAGCAATTCGACGCGATTCGTCTCGTTTTCTTTCCATTTGGCTCAATTCGGCTAGAATTGGCTCTATTCAGCTATATCCTGCACTATTTGACTCTATTCAACTCAATTCTACTCTACTCTTCTCTACTTTACTCTTCTCTGTTCTACTCTACTCTACTCTACTCTACTCCTCTACTCTATTCTCTTTTTTCTATTCTGTAGTGTTCTATTCTATTCTACCCTCCCCGCCCCTCCCCTCCCCTTCTCTAATCCATTTGATTCGATTCGATTGGACGCATTTCCACGCCATTGGACCCGATTAGGCTTGAATCACCTCGATTCGGTTCGAATCGGCTCTATTCGGCTCGATTTGGCTCCATTTCGCTCCATTCGGCTCGATTTGGCTCAAACGTGTCGATTCTGCTGGATCGTGCTCGACTAGGCCTTATGTGGCCCTATTTGGCCCTATCCTGCCCTATTCGACTCTTTTCTACTCTATTCATTTCTATCCGTCTCTATTCGACTCCATTCAACTCCATTCTATGCCATTAAACACCATTCTACCCTATTCTACCCTACCCTACCCTAAGCTATTCGAATGGATTCAATTTGATTTGACCTGATTCAAAGCGATTTGACGCGGTTTGTCTCGTTTTGTCTCCATTCGGCTCCATTTGGCTATGTTCTGCACTATTTGCCTCTATTCTACTCTTCTCTATTCTGTTGTATTCTTTCTCTTCTGTTCTGTTCTGTTCTGTTCTCTCCTATTCTGTTGTACTCTATTCTATTCTACCCTACCCTACTGCACCCCACACAAACCTACCCTACTTTAATCTATTTGATTCAATTCGACGTGATTTGGCGGGATTCGAGGGCTTTCGATGAGATCCGAAGGGATTCAACGGGATTCGAAGAGATTCAATGCGATTCGACATGACTCAGCAGGATTCTATGAGATTCGATGCAATTCAAAGTTATTTGACATGACACTTCGCGATTCGTCGAGATTCGATGACATTCGACACAATTCAAAGCAATATGAAGCGATTCGACCCGATTTGACATGAAACGATGTGATTCGACGCCGTTGGACATGATTTGGTGCGATTCGAAGCTATTCGGGGACAGTCGTTGCGGTTCTGCTTGATTCAGCTCGATTAGGTGCGTTTCGGCACTGTACAGCTCTTTTCGGCTGTATTCAGCTCCATTCAGCTCTATTCATCTCTACTCGGCCTATTCGGCTCTATTCGAATCTACTCTTTTCTACTCTATTCTATTCCGTTCTAATCTCTTCTGTAATACTTACTCTATTCTATTCTAGCCTCCCCACCACTACCCTTCTTTAATCTATACGTTTCGATTCGATTTGATGCATTTGACGCGATTCGATGTGATTAAGCTTCAATCGGCTCGATTCGGATCAATTTGGCTCGATTCAGCTCAGTTAGGCTCCATTCAGCTCGTTTTGGCTTCAGTCGCTTCCATTCTGCTCGATTCGGCCTTATTCGGCCCTATTCTGCTCTGTTCGACTCTTTTCTACTCTAGTCATCTCTATTTGACTCCATTCTACTCCATTCTATTCATTCCACACCATTCTACACTTTTCTCTATTCTGCTCTACCCTACTCTAATTTGCGGTAATCGATTCGACGCGATTCCTCTCATTTCATCTCCGTTTGGCTCTATTTGACTCTACTCTGTTATACTCTAGTCTACTCTATTGTACTCTCGTCTACTCTTCTCTACTCTATTCTATTGTATTGTCTCTATTCTGTTCTGTTCTATTCTACTCTATTCTACCCTACCCTATGCTTCCCAACTCTAATCTATTCTAGTCCATTCGATTGGATTCGAGTCCACCCATTTTGACGCGATTCGGCTCGATTTGGCTCTGTCCGACTCTATTCTACTCTACTCTATTCCCCTCTACTCTAGTCTACTCTTTTCCGTATTCTTTCTCTATCGTTCTGTTCTATTCTATTCTACTCTACTCTACCCTACCACACCCGAACCTCCCCTGCTCTAATCTATTCAATTCGATTTGACGAATTTTGACGCGATTCAGGTCAGATCAGTTGAATTCGTGTCCATTGGGCTCCATTGGGCTTGAATAGTGTCGATTCGGCTCGATTTGGCACAATTCAGCTTGATTCGGCCTGCTTCAGCTCTACTTGGCTCTCCTGAGCTCTTTTCTACTCTATTCGACTCCATTGCACACCATTCTACTCCATTCTACACTAGTCTACTCTACCCTACTGTAATTTGCTCTAATTGATTCGATGGGATTCGATACGATTTGTCTCGTTTCATCTCCATTCGGCTCGATTTGACTCTATTAGACTCTGTTCTACTCTACTCTACACTATTCTGCTCTGCTCTATTCTTTTTTACTCTGTTCTATTGTATTCTTTCTATTCTGTTCTACTGTGTTCAATTCTAATCTACTCTGTTCTATTGCATCCTACCCTACTCTGATCTATTCTACTGGATTCGATTCCATGCATTTCGATGCGATTCGGCTCAAATCAGCTCCATTAGGCTCTAGTCGGTTCTAATACACTCTATTCAGCTCTATTCGGCTCTTTTAGACTCTACTCAACTCTATTATCTCTTTTCGACTCCTTTCGACTCCATTTGACTCCATTCAACTCCCTGCTACACCATTCTACTCCATCCTACTCTATTCTTCTGTATTCTACTCTATTGTACTCTACCCTACTCTACCTAATTGATTAGATTTGATTTGGCTTGAATCGATGGGATTCAAATGCAATTCGATGGGATTCAACGCGATACGGCACCATTCCATGGGACTCGGCGCGATTCGTCCTGATTTCTATCGATTCGGCTCTTTTTGGCTCTATTTGGCTCTATTCAGCAAGAGTCGACTCTGTTCTACTCTACTCTTCTACAGTCTATTCTACTCGACCCTATTCTATTCTTTCTGTTCTGTTCTACCACATTCTATTCTACCCTACCCTACCCTAATTTACCCTACTGTAATCTGTTCGATTCTATTCGGCACACTTGAACGCGATTCGACCTGATTCAGGTCGTATCGGCTCGATTCAGCTCCTTTCCGCTCCATTAGACTCGATTCGTTTCCACTCGGCTCTTTTCCGCTCTATTCAGCTCTTTGCAGCAGTATTCGACTCTATTTGACTCTAGTCTACTCTACTCTATTCTTTCAATTGTCTTCTATTCTACTCTATTCTATTCTACCCTGCCCTACCCTAACCTTACCTGCCCTACACTAATCTATTTGATTGGATTCAACACATTTCAACGCGATTCGACACTTTTCAACGCGATTCGACATGAGTCGCCTCGATTCACCTCGAATTTGGTCGATTCGGCTGTATTCAGCTCTGTTCGGCTCTGTTCCGCTCTATTCAGCTCTATTTTACTCTCTTCTACTCTACTCTACTCTACTTAATTCTATTCTATTCTTTCTATTGTGTTCTGTTCTATTCTAACCTCTCCTACCCTACCCTCCTCTAATCTATTTGATTCGATTCAATGCATTTCGATGTGATTCCACGTGATTAGGCTTGAATCGGCTCGATTTGGCTCTCTTCAGCCTGCATCGGGTCAATTCAGGTCGATTCAGCATAATTAGGCTCGACTCCACCTTCTTCAGCCCCGTTCAGCTCTATTCAACTCTTTTCTACTTTATTCGTCTCCTTTTGGCTCCATTCGACTCCATTCCACACCATTCTACTCCATTTTACTCCATTCTACACTGTTGTATTCTGTTCTACCCTACCCTACCTACTCTAATCTATTCTAATCCATTCGATTCATCCCGATTTGTCTCCTTTCCTCTCCATTCGACTCGATTCGGCTGGAATTGGATTCGGCTCAAATTGAATTGGATCTCTATTCTGCTCTACTCGACTCTGACTATTCTACTCTACTCAACTCTACTCCATTCCACTCTTTGTATTCTCTTCTCTTCTACTCTCTTCTATTCTATTCCACTGTGCCCTACCGTACCAAATCCCAGGCTAACCTACACTACTCTAATCTATTCAATTTAGTTCGATTCCATTTGGCGTGATTCGGCTTCATTCGGCTCGATTTGGCCCGATTTGGCCCTATTCGGCGCTCTTCGCCTCTCTTCAACTCTTTTCTACTCTATTCATCTCTGTTTGACTCCATTCCACACCATTCTACTCCATTCTACACTATTCTATTCTACGGAACCCTACCCCACCCTACCCTATCCGAATCTATTCTGTTCTTTTCTATTATGTTGTATTCTACTCTCATTTTCTATTTTCTCCATTCCATCTTATGCTACTCTCCCATACCCTACACTAAGCTCACCTACCCTGACCTATGCTGTTCTATTCTATTTTCTCTGTTCTGCCATGTGCTACCCTACCCTATGCTACCCCACCATACTCTACCCTACTCTTTGGGGTACTCAATAAGGTACTAATTAAGCGTACTAGTTAGGGCAAGGGTACTGAAGGCAAGGGTACTAGTTCAGGCTACTAGTTAAGGCCAGGGGACTAGTTAAGGGTACTAGTTAAGGTAAGGGTATTAGTTAAGGGTACTCGTAAAGGCCGGGGTACTAGGTCAGGGTACTAGTTAAGGTATGGGTGGTGTTGAGGGTACTGGTTAAGGGAAGGGTAATAGTGAATACTACTAGTTACAGCCAAGCTACTCCTTAAGGCTACTAGTTAAGGGAAGGGTACTAGTTCAGGCAAGGGTTGTAGTTAAGGCTACTAGTTAGGGCAGGGGTACTAGTTCGGGGTACTAATTCAGGGTACTTTTCAAGGCAAGGATACTCTTGAAGGCCAGTTGTCTAGGCTACTGAACTATGCCACTAGTCGAGCTGACTAGTCCAGCTTACTACTCTAGGCTACTACTCTAGCTTTCTCTTGTCTACTCTACTGTAGTCTACCATCATCTATCCTAGTTTACCCTATCTTAAACTACCCTAACCTATTCTACTCTAATCTATTCAATTTGATTCGATTCAAAATGTTTCCATGCGATTGGACACGATTATGCTTGAATTTCTCAATTCAGCCCCATCAGCTCAATTTGGCTCAAATCGCTTCAATTCAGCTTGATTCTGCCCGTTTTGACTCGATTCGGCTCAGTTCACCCTTATTCGGCCATATTCAGCTTGAGTCGACTCTTTTCTACTCTATTTGTCTCTATTCGACTCCATTCTACACTATTCTACGCTATTCTGTTCTACCCTACCCTACTCTAATCGATTCGATTGGACGCGATTCGAAGCAATTCGACGCGATTCGTCTCGTTTTCTTTCCATTTGGCTCAATTCGGCTAGAATTGGCTCTATTCAGCTATATCCTGCACTATTTGACTCTATTCAACTCAATTCTACTCTACTCTTCTCTACTTTACTCTTCTCTGTTCTACTCTACTCTACTCTACTCCTCTACTCTATTCTCTTTTTTCTATTCTGTAGTGTTCTATTCTATTCTACCCTCCCCGCCCCTCCCCTCCCCTTCTCTAATCCATTTGATTCGATTCGATTGGACGCATTTCCACGCCATTGGACGCGATTAGGCTTGAATCACCTCGATTCGGTTCGAATCGGCTCTATTCGGCTCGATTTGGCTCCATTTCGCTCCATTCGGCTCGATTTGGCTCGAACGTGTCGATTCTGCTGGATCGTGCTCGACTAGGCCTTATGTGGCCCTATTTGGCCCTATCCTGCCCTATTCGACTCTTTTCTACTCTATTCATTTCTATCCGTCTCTATTCGACTCCATTCAACTCCATTCTATGCCATTAAACACCATTCTACCCTATTCTACCCTACCCTACCCTAAGCTATTCGAATGGATTCAATTTGATTTGACCTGATTCAAAGCGATTTGACGCGGTTTGTCTCGTTTTGTCTCCATTCGGCTCCATTTGGCTATGTTCTGCACTATTTGCCTCTATTCTACTCTTCTCTATTCTGTTGTATTCTTTCTCTTCTGTTCTGTTCTGTTCTGTTCTCTCCTATTCTGTTGTACTCTATTCTATTCTACCCTACCCTACTGCACCCCACACAAACCTACCCTACTTTAATCTATTTGATTCAATTCGACGTGATTTGGCGGGATTCGAGGGCTTTCGATGAGATCCGAAGGGATTCAACGGGATTCGAAGAGATTCAATGCAATTCGACATGACTCAGCAGGATTCTATGAGATTCGATGCAATTCAAAGTTATTTGACATGACACTTCGCGATTCGTCGAGATTCGATGACATTTGACACAATTCAAAGCAATATGAAGCGATTCGACCCGATTTGACATGAAACGATGTGATTCGACGCCGTTGGACATGATTTGGTGCGATTCGAAGCTATTCGGGGACAGTCGTTGCGGTTCTGCTTGATTCAGCTCGATTAGGTGCGTTTCGGCACTGTACAGCTCTTTTCGGCTGTATTCAGCTCCATTCAGCTCTATTCATCTCTACTCGGCCTATTCGGCTCTATTCGAATCTACTCTTTTCTACTCTATTCTATTCCGTTCTAATCTCTTCTGTAATACTCTATTCTATTCTAGCCTCCCCACCACTACCCTTCTTTAATCTATACGTTTTGATTCGATTTGATGCATTTGACGCGATTCGATGTGATTAAGCTTCAATCGGCTCGATTCGGATCAATTTGGCTCGATTCAGCTCAGTTAGGCTCCATTCAGCTCGTTTTGGCTTCAGTCGCTTCCATTCTGCTCGATTCGGCCTTATTCGGCCCTATTCTGCTCTGTTCGACTCTTTTCTACTCTAGTCATCTCTATTTGACTCCATTCTACTCCATTCTATTCATTCCACACCATTCTACACTTTTCTCTATTCTGCTCTACCCTACTCTAATTTGCGGTAATCGATTCGACGCGATTCCTCTCATTTCATCTCCGTTTGGCTCTATTTGACTCTACTCTGTTATACTCTAGTCTACTCTATTGTACTCTCGTCTACTCTTCTCTACTCTATTCTATTGTATTGTCTCTATTCTGTTCTGTTCTATTCTACTCTATTCTACCCTACCCTATGCTTCCCAACTCTAATCTATTCTAGTCCATTCGATTGGATTCGAGTCCACCCATTTTGACGCGATTCGGCTCGATTTGGCTCTGTCCGACTCTATTCTACTCTACTCTATTCCCCTCTACTCTAGTCTACTCTTTTCCGTATTCTTTCTCTATCGTTCTGTTCTATTCTATTCTACTCTACTCTACCCTACCACACCCGAACCTCCCCTGCTCTAATCTATTCAATTCGATTTGACGAATTTTGACGCGATTCAGGTCAGATCAGTTGAATTCGTGTCCATTGGGCTCCATTGGGCTTGAATAGTGTCGATTCGGCTTGATTTGGCACAATTCAGCTTGATTCGGCCTGCTTCAGCTCTACTTGGCTCTCCTGAGCTCTTTTCTACTCTATTCGACTCCATTGCACACCATTCTACTCCATTCTACACTAGTCTACTCTACCCTACTGTAATTTGCTCTAATTGATTCGATGGGATTCGATACGATTTGTCTCGTTTCATCTCCATTCGGCTCGATTTGACTCTATTAGACTCTGTTCTACTCTACTCTACACTATTCTGCTCTGCTCTATTCTTTTTTACTCTGTTCTATTGTATTCTTTCTATTCTGTTCTACTGTGTTCAATTCTAATCTACTCTGTTCTATTGCATCCTACCCTACTCTGATCTATTCTACTGGATTCGATTCCATGCATTTCGATGCGATTCGGCTCAAATCAGCTCCATTAGGCTCTAGTCGGTTCTAATACACTCTATTCAGCTCTATTCGGCTCTTTTAGACTCTACTCAACTCTATTATCTCTTTTCGACTCCTTTCGACTCCATTTGACTCCATTCAACTCCCTGCTACACCATTCTACTCCATCCTACTCTATTCTTCTGTATTCTACTCTATTGTACTCTACCCTACTCTACCTAATTGATTAGATTTGATTTGGCTTGAATCGATGGGATTCAAATGCAATTCGATGGGATTCAACGCGATACGGCACCATTCCATGGGACTCGGCGCGATTCGTCCTGATTTCTATCGATTCGGCTCTTTTTGGCTCTATTTGGCTCTATTCAGCAAGAGTCGACTCTGTTCTACTCTACTCTTCTACAGTCTATTCTACTCGACCCTATTCTATTCTTTCTGTTCTGTTCTACCACATTCTATTCTACCCTACCCTACCCTAATTTACCCTACTGTAATCTGTTCGATTCTATTCGGCACACTTGAACGCGATTCGACCTGATTCAGGTCGTATCGGCTCGATTCAGCTCCTTTCCGCTCCATTAGACTCGATTCGTTTCCACTCGGCTCTTTTCCGCTCTATTCAGCTCTTTGCAGCAGTATTCGACTCTATTTGACTCTAGTCTACTCTACTCTATTCTTTCAATTGTCTTCTATTCTACTCTATTCTATTCTACCCTGCCCTACCCTAACCTTACCTGCCCTACACTAATCTATTTGATTGGATTCAACACATTTCAACGCGATTCGACACTTTTCAACGCGATTCGACATGAGTCGCCTCGATTCACCTCGAATTTGGTCGATTCGGCTGTATTCAGCTCTGTTCGGCTCTGTTCCGCTCTATTCAGCTCTATTTTACTCTCTTCTACTCTACTCTACTCTACTTAATTCTATTCTATTCTTTCTATTGTGTTCTGTTCTATTCTAACCTCTCCTACCCTACCCTCCTCTAATCTATTTGATTCGATTCAATGCATTTCGATGTGATTCCACGTGATTAGGCTTGAATCGGCTCGATTTGGCTCTCTTCAGCCTGCATCGGGTCAATTCAGGTCGATTCAGCATAATTAGGCTCGACTCCACCTTCTTCAGCCCCGTTCAGCTCTATTCAACTCTTTTCTACTTTATTCCTCTCCTTTTGGCTCCATTCGACTCCATTCCACACCATTCTACTCCGTTTTACTCCATTCTACACTGTTGTATTCTGTTCTACCCTACCCTACCTACTCTAATCTATTCTAATCCATTCGATTCATCCCGATTTGTCTCCTTTCCTCTCCATTCGACTCGATTCGGCTGGAATTGGATTCGGCTCAAATTGAATTGGATCTCTATTCTGCTCTACTCGACTCTGACTATTCTACTCTACTCAACTCTACTCCATTCCACTCTTTGTATTCTCTTCTCTTCTACTCTCTTCTATTCTATTCCACTGTGCCCTACCGTACCAAATCCCAGGCTAACCTACACTACTCTAATCTATTCAATTTAGTTCGATTCCATTTGGCGTGATTCGGCTTCATTCGGCTCGATTTGGCCCGATTTGGCCCTATTCGGCGCTCTTCGCCTCTCTTCAACTCTTTTCTACTCTATTCATCTCTGTTTGACTCCATTCCACACCATTCTACTCCATTCTACACTATTCTATTCTACGGAACCCTACCCCACCCTACCCTATCCGAATCTATTCTGTTCTTTTCTATTATGTTGTATTCTACTCTCATTTTCTATTTTCTCCATTCCATCTTATGCTACTCTCCCATACCCTACACTAAGCTCACCTACCCTGACCTATGCTGTTCTATTCTATTTTCTCTGTTCTGCCATGTGCTACCCTACCCTATGCTACCCCACCATACTCTACCCTACTCTTTGGGGTACTCAATAAGGTACTAATTAAGCGTACTAGTTAGGGCAAGGGTACTGAAGGCAAGGGTACTAGTTCAGGCTACTAGTTAAGGCCAGGGGACTAGTTAAGGGTACTAGTTAAGGTAAGGGTATTAGTTAAGGGTACTCGTAAAGGCCGGGGTACTAGGTCAGGGTACTAGTTAAGGTATGGGTGGTGTTGAGGGTACTGGTTAAGGGAAGGGTAATAGTGAATACTACTAGTTACAGCCAAGCTACTCCTTAAGGCTACTAGTTAAGGGAAGGGTACTAGTTCAGGCAAGGGTTGTAGTTAAGGCTACTAGTTAGGGCAGGGGTACTAGTTCGGGGTACTAATTCAGGGTACTTTTCAAGGCAAGGATACTCTTGAAGGCCAGTTGTCTAGGCTACTGAACTATGCCACTAGTCTAGCTGACTAGTCCAGCTTACTACTCTAGGCTACTACTCTAGCTTTCTCTTGTCTACTCTACTGTACTCTACCATCATCTATCCTAGTCTACCCTGTCTTAAACTACCCTAACCTCTTCTACTCTAATCTATTCAATTTGATTCGATTCAAAATGTTTCCATGCGATTGGACACGATTATGCTTGAATTTCTCAATTCAGCCCCATCAGCTCAATTTGGCTCAAATCGCTTCAATTCAGCTTGATTCTGCCCATTTTGACTCGATTCGGCTCAGTTCACCCTTATTTGGCCATATTCAGCTCGAGTCGACTCTTTTCCACTCTATTTGTCTCTATTCGACTCCATTCTACACTATTCTACGCTATTCTGTTCTACCCTACCCTACTCTAATCGATTCGATTGGACGCGATTCGAAGCAATTCGACGCGATTCGTCTCGTTTTCTTTCCATTTGGCTCAATTCGGCTAGAATTGGCTCTATTCAGCTATATCCTGCACTATTTGACTCTATTCAACTCAATTCTACTCTAGTCTTCTCTACTTTACTCTTCTCTGTTCTACTCTACTCTACTCTATTCTCTTCTTTCTATTCTGTAGTGTTCTATTCTATTCTACTCTCCCCGCCCCTCCCCTCCCCTTCTCTAATCCATTTGATTCGATTCGATTGGACGCATTTCCACGCCATTGGACGCGATTAGGCTTGAATCACCTCGATTCGGTTCGAATCGGCTCGATTCGGCTCGATTTGGCTCCATTTCCCTCCATTCGGCTCGATTTGGCTCGAACGTGTCGATTCTGCTGGATCGTGCTCGACTAGGCCTTATGTGGCCCTATTTGGCCCTACCCTGCCCTATTCGACTCTTTTCTACTCTATTCATTTCTATCCGTCTCTATTCGACTCCATTCAACTCCATTCTATGCCATTAAACACCATTCTACCCTATTCTACCCTACCCTACCCTAAGCTATTCGAATGGATTCAATTTGATTTGACCTGATTCAAAGCGATTTGACGCGGTTTGTCTCGTTTTGTCTCCATTCGGCTCCATTTGGCTATGTTCTGCACTATTTGCCTCTATTCTACTCTTCTCTGTTCTGTTGTATTCTTTCTCTTCTGTTCTGTTCTGTTCTCTCCTATTCTGTTGTACTCTATTCTATTCTACCCTACCCTACCCTACCCTACCCTACTGCACCCCACACAAACCTCCCCTACTTTAATCTATTTGATTCAATTCGACGTGATTTGGCGGGATTCGACGGCTTTCGATGAGATCCGAAGGGATTCAACGGGATTCGAAGAGATTCAATGCGATTCGACATGACTCAGCAGGATTCTATGAGATTCGATGCAATTCAAAGTTATTTGACATGACACTTCGCGATTCGTTGAGATTCGATGACATTCGACACAATTCAAAGCAATATGAAGCTATTCGACCCGATTTGACATGAAACGATGTGATTCGATGCCGTTGGACATGATTTGGTGCGATTCGAAGCTATTCGGGGACAGTCGTTGCGATTCTGCTTGATTCAGCTCGATTAGGTGCGTTTCGGCACTATACGGCTCTTTTCGGCTGTATTCAGCTCCATTCAGCTCTATTCATCTCTATTCGGCCTCTTCGGCTCTATTCGAATCAATTCTTTTCTACTCTGTTCTATTCCGTTCTAATCTCTTCTGTAATACTTACTCTATTCTATTCTAGCCTCCCCACCACTACCCTTCTTTAATCTATACGTTTCGATTCGATTTGATGCATTTGACGCGACTCGATGTGATTAAGCTTCAATCGGCTCGATTCGGATCAATTTGGCTCCATTCAGCTCAGTTAGGCTCCGTTCAGCTCGTTTTGGCTTCAGTCGCTTCCATTCTGCTCGATTCGGCCTTATTCGGCCCTATTCTGCTCTGTTCGACTCTTTTCTACTCTAGTCATCTCTATTTGACTCCATTCTACTCCATTCTATTCATTCCACACCATTCTACACTTTTCTCTATTCTGCTCTACCCTACTCTAATTTGCGGTAATCGATTCGACGCGATTCCTCTCATTTCATCTCCGTTTGGCTCTATTCGACTGCACTCTGTTATACTCTAGTCTACTCTATTGTACTCTCGTCTACTCTTCTCTACTCTATTCTATTGTATTGTTTCTTTTCTGTTCTACTCTATTCTACCCTACCCTATGCTTCCCAACTCTAATCTATTCTAATCCATTCGATTGGATTCGAGTCCACCCATTTTGACGCGATTCGGCTCGATTTGGCTCTGTCTGACTCTACTCTATTCCCCTCTACTCTAGTCTACTCTTTTCTGTATTGTTTCTGTATCGTTCTGTTCTATTCCACTCTACTCTACTCTACTCTTTTCTACCCTACCACACCGGAACCTCCCCTGCTCTAATCTATTCAATTCGATTTGACGAATTTTGACGCGATTCAGGTCAAATCAGTTGAATTCGTGTCCATTGGGCTCCACTGGGCTTGAATAGTGTCGATTCGGCTCGATTTGGCACAATTCAGCTTGATTCGGCCTGCTTCAGCTCTACTTGGCTCTCTTGAGCTCTTTTCTACTCTATTCGACTCCATTGCACACCATTCTACTCCATTCTACACTATTCTACTCTACCCTACTCTAATTTACTCTAATTGATTCGATGGGATTCGATACGATTTGTCTCGTTTCATCTCCATTCGGCTCGATTTGACTCTATTAGACTCTGTTCTACTCTACTCTACACTATTCTGCTCTGCTCTATTCTTTTTTACTCTGTTCTATTGTATTCTTTCTATTCTGTTCTACTGTGTTCAATTCTAATCTACTCTATTCTATTGCATCCTACCCTACTCTAATCTATTCTACTGGATTCGATTCCATGCATTTCGATGCGATTCGGCTCAAATCAGCTCCATTAGGCTCTAGTAGGTTCTAATACATTCTATTCAGCTCTATTCGGCTCTTTTAGACTCTACTCAACTCTATTATCTCTTTTCGACTCCTTTCGACTCCATTTGACTCCATTCAACTCCCTGCTACACCATTCTACTCCATCCTACTCTATTCTTCTGTATTCTACTCTATTGTACTCTACCCTACTCTACCTATTTGATTAGATTTGATTTGACTTGAATCGATGGGATTCGAATGCAATTCGATGGGATTCAACGCGATATGGCACCATTCCATAGGATTCGGCGCGATTCGTCCTGATTTCTATCGATTCGGCTCTTTTTGGTTCTATTTGGCTCTATTCAGCAAGAGTCGACTCTGTTCTACTCTACTCTTCTACAGTCTATTCTACTCGACCCTATTCTATTCTTTCTGTTCTGTTCTACCACATTCTATTCTACCCTACCCTACCCTACCCTACCCTAATTTACCCTACTGTAATCTGTTCGATTCTATTCGGCACACTTGAACGCGATTCGACCTGATTCAGGTCGTATCGGCTCGATTCAGCTCCTTTCCACTCCATTAGACTCGATTCGTTTCCACTCGGCTCTTTTCCGCTCTATTCAGCTCTTTGCAGCAGTATTCGACTCTATTTGACTCTAGTCTACTCTACTCTATTCTTTCAATTGTCTTCTATTCTACTCTATTCTATTCTACCCTGCCCTACCCTAACCTTACCTGCCCTACACTAATCTATTTGATTGGATTCAACACATTTCAACGCGATTCGACACTTTTCAACGCGATTCGACATGAGTCGCCTCGATTCACCTCGAATTTGGTCGATTCGGCTGTATTCAGCTCTGTTCGGCTCTGTTCCGCTCTATTCAGCTCTATTTTACTCTCTTCTACTGTACTCCACTCTACTTAATTCTATTCTGTTGTTTCTATTGTGTTCTGTTCTATTCTAACCTCTCCTACCTTACCCTCCTCTAATCTATTTGATTCGATTCAATGCATTTCGATGTGATTCCACGTGATTAGGCTTGAATCGGCTCGATTTGGCTCTCTTCAGCCTGAATCGGGTCAATTCAGGTCGATTCAGCATAATTAGGCTCGACTCAACCTTCTTCAGCCCCGTTCAGCTCTATTCAACTCTTTTCTACTTTATTCGTCTCCTTTTGGCTCCATTCGACTCCATTCCACACCATTCTACTCCGTTTTACTCCATTCTACACTGTTGTATTCTGTTCTACCCTACCCTACCTACTCTAATCTATTCTAATCCATTCGATTCATCCCGATTTGTCTCCTTTCCTCTCCATTCGACTCGATTCGGCTGGAATTGGATTCGGCTCAAATTGAATTGGATCTCTATTCTGCTCTACTCGACTCTGACTATTCTACTCTACTCAGCTCTACTCCATTCTACTCTTTGTATTCTCTTCTCTTCCACTCTCTTCTATTCTATTCCACTGTGCCCTACCGTACCAAATCCCAGCCTAACCTACACTACTCTAATCTATTCAATTTAATTCGATTCCATTTGGCTTGATTCGGCTTCATTCGGCTCGATTTGGCCCGATTTGGCCCTATTCGGCGCTCTTCGCCTCTCTTCAACTCTTTTCTACTCTATTCATCTCTTTTTGACTCCATTCCACACCATTCTACTCCATTCTACACTATTCTACTCTACGGAACCCTACCCCACCCTACCCTATCCGAATCTATTCTGTTCTTTTCTATTATGTTGTATTCTACTCTCATTTTCTATTTTCTCCATTCCATCTTATGCTACTCTCCCATACCCTACACTAAGCTCACCTACCCTGACCTATGCTGTTCTATTCTATTTTCTCTGTTCTGCCATGTGCTACCCTACCCTATGCTACCCCACCGTACTCTACCCTACTATTTGCGGTACTCAATAAGGTACTAATTAAGGGTACTAGTTAGGGCAAGGGTACTGAAGGCAAGGGTACTAGTTCAGGCTACTAGTTAAGGCCAGGGGACTAGTTAATGGTACTAGTTAAGGTAAGGGTATTAGTTAAGGGTACTCGTAAAGGCCGGGGTACTAGGTCAGGGTACTAGTTAAGGTATGGGTGGTGTTGAGGGTACTGGTTAAGGGAAGGGTAATAGTGAATACTACTAGTTACAGCCAAGCTACTCCTTAAGGCTACTAGTTAAGGGAAGGGTACTAGTTCAGGCAAGGGTTGTAGTTAAGGCTACTAGTTAGGGCAGGGGTACTAGTTCGGGGTACTAATTCAGGGTACTTTTCAAGGCAAGGATACTCTTGAAGGCCAGTTGTCTAGGCTACTGAACTATGCCACTAGTCTAGCTGACTAGTCCAGCTTACTACTCTAGGCTACTACTCTAGCTTTCTCTTGTCTACTCTACTGTACTCTACCATCATCTATCCTAGTCTACCCTGTCTTAAACTACCCTAACCTATTCTACTCTAATCTATTCAATTTGATTCGATTCAAAATGTTTCCATGCGATTGGACACGATTATGCTTGAATTTCTCAATTCAGCCCCATCAGCTCAATTTGGCTCAAATCGCTTCAATTCAGCTTGATTCTGCCCATTTTGACTCGATTTGGCTCAGTTCACCCTTATTTGGCCATATTCAGCTCGAGTCGACTCTTTTCTACTCTATTTGTCTCTATTCGACTCCATTCTACACTATTCTACGCTATTCTGTTCTACCCTACCCTACTCTAATCGATTCGATTGGACGCGATTCGAAGCAATTTGACGCGATTCGTCTCGTTTTCTTTCCATTTGGCTCAATTCGGCTAGAATTGGCTCTATTCAGCTATATCCTGCACTATTTGACTCTATTCAACTCAATTCTACTCTAGTCTTCTCTACTTTACTCTTCTCTGTTCTACTCTACTCTACTCTATTCTCTTCTTTCTATTCTGTAGTGTTCTATTCTATTCTACTCTCCCCGCCCCTCCCCTCCCCTTCTCTAATCCATTTGATTCGATTCGATTGGACGCATTTCCACGCCATTGGACGCGATTAGGCTTGAATCACCTCGATTCGGTTCGAATCGGCTCGATTCGGCTCGATTTGGCTCCATTTCCCTCCATTCGGCTCGATTTGGCTCGAACGTGTCGATTCTGCTGGATCGTGCTCGACTAGGCCTTATGTGGCCCTATTTGGCCCTACCCTGCCCTATTCGACTCTTTTCTACTCTATTCATTTCTATCCGTCTCTATTCGACTCCATTCAACTCCATTCTATGCCATTAAACACCATTCTACCCTATTCTACCCTACCCTACCCTAAGCTATTCGAATGGATTCAATTTGATTTGACCTGATTCAAAGCGATTTGACGCGGTTTGTCTCGTTTTGTCTCCATTCGGCTCCATTTGGCTATGTTCTGCACTATTTGCCTCTATTCTACTCTTCTCTGTTCTGTTGTATTCTTTCTCTTCTGTTCTGTTCTGTTCTCTCCTATTCTGTTGTACTCTATTCTATTCTACCCTACCCTACCCTACCCTACCCTACTGCACCCCACACAAACCTCCCCTACTTTAATCTATTTGATTCAATTCGACGTGATTTGGCGGGATTCGACGGCTTTCGATGAGATCCGAAGGGATTCAACGGGATTCGAAGAGATTCAATGCGATTCGACATGACTCAGCAGGATTCTATGAGATTCGATGCAATTCAAAGTTATTTGACATGACACTTCGCGATTCGTTGAGATTCGATGACATTCGACACAATTCAAAGCAATATGAAGCTATTCGACCCGATTTGACATGAAACGATGTGATTCGATGCCGTTGGACATGATTTGGTGCGATTCGAAGCTATTCGGGGACAGTCGTTGCGATTCTGCTTGATTCAGCTCGATTAGGTGCGTTTCGGCACTATACGGCTCTTTTCGGCTGTATTCAGCTCCATTCAGCTCTATTCATCTCTATTCGGCCTCTTCGGCTCTATTCGAATCAATTCTTTTCTACTCTATTCTATTCCGTTCTAATCTCTTCTGTAATACTTACTCTATTCTATTCTAGCCTCCCCACCACTACCCTTCTTTAATCTATACGTTTCGATTCGATTTGATGCATTTGACGCGACTCGATGTGATTAAGCTTCAATCGGCTCGATTCGGATCAATTTGGCTCCATTCAGCTCAGTTAGGCTCCGTTCAGCTCGTTTTGGCTTCAGTCGCTTCCATTCTGCTCGATTCGGCCTTATTCGGCCCTATTCTGCTCTGTTCGACTCTTTTCTACTCTAGTCATCTCTATTTGACTCCATTCTACTCCATTCTATTCATTCCACACCATTCTACACTTTTCTCTATTCTGCTCTACCCTACTCTAATTTGCGGTAATCGATTCGACGCGATTCCTCTCATTTCATCTCCGTTTGGCTCTATTCGACTGCACTCTGTTATACTCTAGTCTACTCTATTGTACTCTCGTCTACTCTTCTCTACTCTATTCTATTGTATTGTTTCTTTTCTGTTCTACTCTATTCTACCCTACCCTATGCTTCCCAACTCTAATCTATTCTAATCCATTCGATTGGATTCGAGTCCACCCATTTTGACGCGATTCGGCTCGATTTGGCTCTGTCTGACTCTACTCTATTCCCCTCTACTCTAGTCTACTCTTTTCTGTATTGTTTCTGTATCGTTCTGTTCTATTCCACTCTACTCTACTCTACTCTTTTCTACCCTACCACACCGGAACCTCCCCTGCTCTAATCTATTCACTTCGATTTGACGAATTTTGACGCGATTCAGGTCAAATCAGTTGAATTCGTGTCCATTGGGCTCCACTGGGCTTGAATAGTGTCGATTCGGCTCGATTTGGCACAATTCAGCTTGATTCGGCCTGCTTCAGCTCTACTTGGCTCTCTTGAGCTCTTTTCTACTCTATTCGACTCCATTGCACACCATTCTACTCCATTCTACACTATTCTACTCTACCCTACTCTAATTTACTCTAATTGATTCGATGGGATTCGATACGATTTGTCTCGTTTCATCTCCATTCAGCTCGATTTGACTCTATTAGACTCTGTTCTACTCTACTCTACACTATTCTGCTCTGCTCTACTCTTTTTTACTCTGTTCTATTGTATTCTTTCTATTCTGTTCTACTGTGTTCAATTCTAATCTACTCTATTCTATTGCATCCTACCCTACTCTAATCTATTCTACTGGATTCGATTCCATGCATTTCGATGCGATTCGGCTCAAATCAGCTCCATTAGGCTCTAGTCGGTTCTAATACATTCTATTCAGCTCTATTCGGCTCTTTTAGACTCTACTCAACTCTATTATCTCTTTTCGACTCCTTTCGACTCCATTTGACTCCATTCAACTCCCTGCTACACCATTCTACTCCATCCTACTCTATTCTTCTGTATTCTACTCTATTGTACTCTACCCTACTCTACCTATTTGATTAGATTTGATTTGACTTGAATCGATGGGATTCGAATGCAATTCGATGGGATTCAACGCGATATGGCACCATTCCATAGGATTCGGCGCGATTCGTCCTGATTTCTATCGATTCGGCTCTTTTTGGTTCTATTTGGCTCTATTCAGCAAGAGTCGACTCTGTTCTACTCTACTCTTCTACACTCTATTCTACTCGACCCTATTCTATTCTTTCTGTTCTGTTCTACCACATTCTATTCTACCCTACCCTACCCTACCCTACCCTAATTTACCCTACTGTAATCTGTTCGATTCTATTCGGCACACTTGAACGCGATTCGACCTGATTCAGGTCGTATCGGCTCGATTCAGCTCCTTTCCACTCCATTAGACTCGATTCGTTTCCACTCGGCTCTTTTCCGCTCTATTCAGCTCTTTGCAGCAGTATTCGACTCTATTTGACTCTAGTCTACTCTACTCTATTCTTTCAATTGTCTTCTATTCTACTCTATTCTATTCTACCCTGCCCTACCCTAACCTTACCTGCCCTACACTAATCTATTTGATTGGATTCAACACATTTCAACGCGATTCGACACTTTTCAACGCGATTCGACATGAGTCGCCTCGATTCACCTCGAATTTGGTCGATTCGGCTGTATTCAGCTCTGTTCGGCTCTGTTCCGCTCTATTCAGCTCTATTTTACTCTCTTCTACTGTACTCCACTCTACTTAATTCTATTCTGTTGTTTCTATTGTGTTCTGTTCTATTCTAACCTCTCCTACCTTACCCTCCTCTAATCTATTTGATTCGATTCAATGCATTTCGATGTGATTCCACGTGATTAGGCTTGAATCGGCTCGATTTGGCTCTCTTCAGCCTGAATCGGGTCAATTCAGGTCGATTCAGCATAATTAGGCTCGACTCAACCTTCTTCAGCCCCGTTCAGCTCTATTCAACTCTTTTCTACTTTATTCGTCTCCTTTTGGCTCCATTCGACTCCATTCCACACCATTCTACTCCGTTTTACTCCATTCTACACTGTTGTATTCTGTTCTACCCTACCCTACCTACTCTAATCTATTCTAATCCATTCGATTCATCCCGATTTGTCTCCTTTCCTCTCCATTCGACTCGATTCGGCTGGAATTGGATTCGGCTCAAATTGAATTGGATCTCTATTCTGCTCTACTCGACTCTGACTATTCTACTCTACTCAGCTCTACTCCATTCTACTCTTTGTATTCTCTTCTCTTCCACTCTCTTCTATTCTATTCCACTGTGCCCTACCGTACCAAATCCCAGCCTAACCTACACTACTCTAATCTATTCAATTTAATTCGATTCCATTTGGCTTGATTCGGCTTCATTCGGCTCGATTTGGCCCGATTTGGCCCTATTCGGCGCTCTTCGCCTCTCTTCAACTCTTTTCTACTCTATTCATCTCTTTTTGACTCCATTCCACACCATTCTACTCCATTCTACACTATTCTACTCTACGGAACCCTACCCCACCCTACCCTATCCGAATCTATTCTGTTCTTTTCTATTATGTTGTATTCTACTCTCATTTTCTATTTTCTCCATTCCATCTTATGCTACTCTCCCATACCCTACACTAAGCTCACCTACCCTGACCTATGCTGTTCTATTCTATTTTCTCTGTTCTGCCATGTGCTACCCTACCCTATGCTACCCCACCGTACTCTACCCTACTATTTGCGGTACTCAATAAGGTACTAATTAAGGGTACTAGTTAGGGCAAGGGTACTGAAGGCAAGGGTACTAGTTCAGGCTACTAGTTAAGGCCAGGGGACTAGTTAATGGTACTAGTTAAGGTAAGGGTATTAGTTAAGGGTACTCGTAAAGGCCGGGGTACTAGGTCAGGGTACTAGTTAAGGTATGGGTGGTGTTGAGGGTACTGGTTAAGGGAAGGGTAATAGTGAATACTACTAGTTACAGCCAAGCTACTCCTTAAGGCTACTAGTTAAGGGAAGGGTACTAGTTCAGGCAAGGGTTGTAGTTAAGGCTACTAGTTAGGGCAGGGGTACTAGTTCGGGGTACTAATTCAGGGTACTTTTCAAGGCAAGGATACTCTTGAAGGCCAGTTGTCTAGGCTACTGAACTATGCCACTAGTCTAGCTGACTAGTCCAGCTTACTACTCTAGGCTACTACTCTAGCTTTCTCTTGTCTACTCTAGTGTAGTTTACCATCATCTATCCTAGTCTACCCTATCTTAAACTACCCTAACCTATTCTACTCTAATCTATTCAATTTGATTCGATTCAAAATGTTTCCATGCGATTGGACACGATTATGCTTGAATTTCTCAATTCAGCCCCATCAGCTCAATTTGGCTCAAATCGCTTCAATTCAGCTTGATTCTGCCCGTTTTGACTCGATTCGGCTCAGTTCACCCTTATTTGGCCATATTCAGCTCGAGTCGAATCTTTTCTACTCTATTTGTCTCTATTCGACTCCATTCTACACTATTCTACGCTATTCTGTTCTACCCTACCCTACTCTAATCGATTCGATTGGACGCGATTCGAAGCAATTTGACGCGATTCGTCTCGTTTTCTTTCCATTTGGCTCAATTCGGCTAGAATTGGCTCTATTCAGCTATATCCTGCACTATTTGACTCTATTCAACTCAATTCTACTCTACTCTTCTCTACTTTACTCTTCTCTGTTCTACTCTACTCTACTCTATTCTCTTCTTTCTATTCTGTAGTGTTCTATTCTATTCTACCCTCCCCTCCCCTCCCCTCCCCTTCTCTAATCCATTTGATTCGATTCGATTGGACGCATTTCCACGCCATTGGACGCGATTAGGCTTGAATCAGCTCGATTCGGTTCGAATCGGCTCTATTCGGCTCGATTTGGCTCCATTTCGCTCCATTCGGCTCGATTTGGCTCGAACGTGTCGATTCTGCTGGATCGTGCTCGACTAGGCCTTATGTGGCCCTATTTGGCCCTACCCTGCCCTATTCGACTCTTTTCTACTCTATTCATTTCTATCCGTCTCTATTCGACTCCATTCAACTCCATTCTATGCCATTAAACACCATTCTACTCTACCCTACCCTAAGCTATTCGAATGGATTCAATTTGATTTGACCTGATTCAAAGGGATTTGACGCGGTTTGTCTCGTTTTGTCTCCATTAGGCTCCATTTGGCTATGTTTTGCACTATTTGCCTCTATTCTACTCTTCTCTATTCTGTTGTATTCTTTCTCTTCTGTTCTGTTCTGTTCTCTCCTATTCTGTTGTACTCTATTCTATTCTACCCTACCCTACCCTACCCTACTGCACCCCACACAAACCTCCCCTACTTTAATCTATTTGATTCAATTCGACGTGATTTGGCGGGATTTGACGGCTTTCGATGAGATCCGAAGGGATTCAACGGGATTCGAAGAGATTCAATGCGACTCGACATGACTCAGCAGGATTCTATGAGATTCGATGCAATTCAAAGTTATTTGACATGACACTTCGCGATTCGTCGAGATTCGATGACATTCGACACAATTCAAAGCAATATGAAGCGATTCGACCCGATTTGACATGAAACGATGTGATTCGACGCCGTTGGACATGATTTGGTGCGATTCGAAGCTATTCGGGGACAGTCGTTGCGGTTCTGCTTGATTCAGCTCGATTAGGTGCGTTTCGGCACTGTACAGCTCTTTTCGGCTGTATTCAGCTCCATTCAGCTCTATTCATCTCTACTCGGCCTATTCGGCTCTATTCGAATCTACTCTTTTCTACTCTATTCTATTCCGTTCTAATCTCTTCTGTAATACTTACTCTATTCTATTCTAGCCTCCCCACCACTACCCTTCTTTAATCTATACGTTTCGATTCGATTTGATGCATTTGACGCGATTCGATGTGATTAAGCTTCAATCGGCTCGATTCGGATCAATTTGGCTCGATTCAGCTCAGTTAGGCTCCATTCAGCTCGTTTTGGCTTCAGTCGCTTCCATTCTGCTCGATTCGGCCTTATTCGGCCCTATTCTGCTCTGTTCGACTCTTTTCTACTCTAGTCATCTCTATTTGACTCCATTCTACTCCATTCTATTCATTCCACACCATTCTACACTTTTCTCTATTCTGCTCTACCCTACTCTAATTTGCGGTAATCGATTCGACGCGATTCCTCTCATTTCATCTCCGTTTGGCTCTATTTGACTCTACTCTGTTATACTCTAGTCTACTCTATTGTACTCTCGTCTACTCTTCTCTACTCTATTCTATTGTATTGTCTCTATTCTGTTCTGTTCTATTCTACTCTATTCTACCCTACCCTATGCTTCCCAACTCTAATCTATTCTAGTCCATTCGATTGGATTCGAGTCCACCCATTTTGACGCGATTCGGCTCGATTTGGCTCTGTCCGACTCTATTCTACTCTACTCTATTCCCCTCTACTCTAGTCTACTCTTTTCCGTATTCTTTCTCTATCGTTCTGTTCTATTCTATTCTACTCTACTCTACCCTACCACACCCGAACCTCCCCTGCTCTAATCTATTCAATTCGATTTGACGAATTTTGACGCGATTCAGGTCAGATCAGTTGAATTCGTGTCCATTGGGCTCCATTGGGCTTGAATAGTGTCGATTCGGCTTGATTTGGCACAATTCAGCTTGATTCGGCCTGCTTCAGCTCTACTTGGCTCTCCTGAGCTCTTTTCTACTCTATTCGACTCCATTGCACACCATTCTACTCCATTCTACACTAGTCTACTCTACCCTACTGTAATTTGCTCTAATTGATTCGATGGGATTCGATACGATTTGTCTCGTTTCATCTCCATTCGGTTCGATTTGACTCTATTAGACTCTGTTCTACTCTACTCTACACTATTCTGCTCTGCTCTATTCTTTTTTACTCTGTTCTATTGTATTCTTTCTATTCTGTTCTACTGTGTTCAATTCTAATCTACTCTGTTCTATTGCATCCTACCCTACTCTGATCTATTCTACTGGATTCGATTCCATGCATTTCGATGCGATTCGGCTCAAATCAGCTCCATTAGGCTCTAGTCGGTTCTAATACACTCTATTCAGCTCTATTCGGCTCTTTTAGACTCTACTCAACTCTATTATCTCTTTTCGACTCCTTTCGACTCCATTTGACTCCATTCAACTCCCTGCTACACCATTCTACTCCATCCTACTCTATTCTTCTGTATTCTACTCTATTGTACTCTACCCTACTCTACCTAATTGATTAGATTTGATTTGGCTTGAATCGATGGGATTCAAATGCAATTCGATGGGATTCAACGCGATACGGCACCATTCCATGGGACTCGGCGCGATTCGTCCTGATTTCTATCGATTCGGCTCTTTTTGGCTCTATTTGGCTCTATTCAGCAAGAGTCGACTCTGTTCTACTCTACTCTTCTACAGTCTATTCTACTCGACCCTATTCTATTCTTTCTGTTCTGTTCTACCACATTCTATTCTACCCTACCCTACCCTAATTTACCCTACTGTAATCTGTTCGATTCTATTCGGCACACTTGAACGCGATTCGACCTGATTCAGGTCGTATCGGCTCGATTCAGCTCCTTTCCGCTCCATTAGACTCGATTCGTTTCCACTCGGCTCTTTTCCGCTCTATTCAGCTCTTTGCAGCAGTATTCGACTCTATTTGACTCTAGTCTACTCTACTCTATTCTTTCAATTGTCTTCTATTCTACTCTATTCTATTCTACCCTGCCCTACCCTAACCTTACCTGCCCTACACTAATCTATTTGATTGGATTCAACACATTTCAACGCGATTCGACACTTTTCAACGCGATTCGACATGAGTCGCCTCGATTCACCTCGAATTTGGTCGATTCGGCTGTATTCAGCTCTGTTCGGCTCTGTTCCGCTCTATTCAGCTCTATTTTACTCTCTTCTACTCTACTCTACTCTACTTAATTCTATTCTATTCTTTCTATTGTGTTCTGTTCTATTCTAACCTCTCCTACCCTACCCTCCTCTAATCTATTTGATTCGATTCAATGCATTTCGATGTGATTCCACGTGATTAGGCTTGAATCGGCTCGATTTGGCTCTCTTCAGCCTGCATCGGGTCAATTCAGGTCGATTCAGCATAATTAGGCTCGACTCCACCTTCTTCAGCCCCGTTCAGCTCTATTCAACTCTTTTCTACTTTATTCCTCTCCTTTTGGCTCCATTCGACTCCATTCCACACCATTCTACTCCGTTTTACTCCATTCTACACTGTTGTATTCTGTTCTACCCTACCCTACCTACTCTAATCTATTCTAATCCATTCGATTCATCCCGATTTGTCTCCTTTCCTCTCCATTCGACTCGATTCGGCTGGAATTGGATTCGGCTCAAATTGAATTGGATCTCTATTCTGCTCTACTCGACTCTGACTATTCTACTCTACTCAACTCTACTCCATTCCACTCTTTGTATTCTCTTCTCTTCTACTCTCTTCTATTCTATTCCACTGTGCCCTACCGTACCAAATCCCAGGCTAACCTACACTACTCTAATCTATTCAATTTAGTTCGATTCCATTTGGCGTGATTCGGCTTCATTCGGCTCGATTTGGCCCGATTTGGCCCTATTCGGCGCTCTTCGCCTCTCTTCAACTCTTTTCTACTCTATTCATCTCTGTTTGACTCCATTCCACACCATTCTACTCCATTCTACACTATTCTATTCTACGGAACCCTACCCCACCCTACCCTATCCGAATCTATTCTGTTCTTTTCTATTATGTTGTATTCTACTCTCATTTTCTATTTTCTCCATTCCATCTTATGCTACTCTCCCATACCCTACACTAAGCTCACCTACCCTGACCTATGCTGTTCTATTCTATTTTCTCTGTTCTGCCATGTGCTACCCTACCCTATGCTACCCCACCATACTCTACCCTACTCTTTGGGGTACTCAATAAGGTACTAATTAAGCGTACTAGTTAGGGCAAGGGTACTGAAGGCAAGGGTACTAGTTCAGGCTACTAGTTAAGGCCAGGGGACTAGTTAAGGGTACTAGTTAAGGTAAGGGTATTAGTTAAGGGTACTCGTAAAGGCCGGGGTACTAGGTCAGGGTACTAGTTAAGGTATGGGTGGTGTTGAGGGTACTGGTTAAGGGAAGGGTAATAGTGAATACTACTAGTTACAGCCAAGCTACTCCTTAAGGCTACTAGTTAAGGGAAGGGTACTAGTTCAGGCAAGGGTTGTAGTTAAGGCTACTAGTTAGGGCAGGGGTACTAGTTCGGGGTACTAATTCAGGGTACTTTTCAAGGCAAGGATACTCTTGAAGGCCAGTTGTCTAGGCTACTGAACTATGCCACTAGTCTAGCTGACTAGTCCAGCTTACTACTCTAGGCTACTACTCTAGCTTTCTCTTGTCTACTCTACTGTACTCTACCATCATCTATCCTAGTCTACCCTGTCTTAAACTACCCTAACCTCTTCTACTCTAATCTATTCAATTTGATTCGATTCAAAATGTTTCCATGCGATTGGACACGATTATGCTTGAATTTCTCAATTCAGCCCCATCAGCTCAATTTGGCTCAAATCGCTTCAATTCAGCTTGATTCTGCCCATTTTGACTCGATTCGGCTCAGTTCACCCTTATTTGGCCATATTCAGCTCGAGTCGACTCTTTTCCACTCTATTTGTCTCTATTCGACTCCATTCTACACTATTCTACGCTATTCTGTTCTACCCTACCCTACTCTAATCGATTCGATTGGACGCGATTCGAAGCAATTCGACGCGATTCGTCTCGTTTTCTTTCCATTTGGCTCAATTCGGCTAGAATTGGCTCTATTCAGCTATATCCTGCACTATTTGACTCTATTCAACTCAATTCTACTCTAGTCTTCTCTACTTTACTCTTCTCTGTTCTACTCTACTCTACTCTATTCTCTTCTTTCTATTCTGTAGTGTTCTATTCTATTCTACTCTCCCCGCCCCTCCCCTCCCCTTCTCTAATCCATTTGATTCGATTCGATTGGACGCATTTCCACGCCATTGGACGCGATTAGGCTTGAATCACCTCGATTCGGTTCGAATCGGCTCGATTCGGCTCGATTTGGCTCCATTTCCCTCCATTCGGCTCGATTTGGCTCGAACGTGTCGATTCTGCTGGATCGTGCTCGACTAGGCCTTATGTGGCCCTATTTGGCCCTACCCTGCCCTATTCGACTCTTTTCTACTCTATTCATTTCTATCCGTCTCTATTCGACTCCATTCAACTCCATTCTATGCCATTAAACACCATTCTACCCTATTCTACCCTACCCTACCCTAAGCTATTCGAATGGATTCAATTTGATTTGACCTGATTCAAAGCGATTTGACGCGGTTTGTCTCGTTTTGTCTCCATTCGGCTCCATTTGGCTATGTTCTGCACTATTTGCCTCTATTCTACTCTTCTCTGTTCTGTTGTATTCTTTCTCTTCTGTTCTGTTCTGTTCTCTCCTATTCTGTTGTACTCTATTCTATTCTACCCTACCCTACCCTACCCTACCCTACTGCACCCCACACAAACCTCCCCTACTTTAATCTATTTGATTCAATTCGACGTGATTTGGCGGGATTCGACGGCTTTCGATGAGATCCGAAGGGATTCAACGGGATTCGAAGAGATTCAATGCGATTCGACATGACTCAGCAGGATTCTATGAGATTCGATGCAATTCAAAGTTATTTGACATGACACTTCGCGATTCGTTGAGATTCGATGACATTCGACACAATTCAAAGCAATATGAAGCTATTCGACCCGATTTGACATGAAACGATGTGATTCGATGCCGTTGGACATGATTTGGTGCGATTCGAAGCTATTCGGGGACAGTCGTTGCGATTCTGCTTGATTCAGCTCGATTAGGTGCGTTTCGGCACTATACGGCTCTTTTCGGCTGTATTCAGCTCCATTCAGCTCTATTCATCTCTATTCGGCCTCTTCGGCTCTATTCGAATCAATTCTTTTCTACTCTATTCTATTCCGTTCTAATCTCTTCTGTAATACTTACTCTATTCTATTCTAGCCTCCCCACCACTACCCTTCTTTAATCTATACGTTTCGATTCGATTTGATGCATTTGACGCGACTCGATGTGATTAAGCTTCAATCGGCTCGATTCGGATCAATTTGGCTCCATTCAGCTCAGTTAGGCTCCGTTCAGCTCGTTTTGGCTTCAGTCGCTTCCATTCTGCTCGATTCGGCCTTATTCGGCCCTATTCTGCTCTGTTCGACTCTTTTCTACTCTAGTCATCTCTATTTGACTCCATTCTACTCCATTCTATTCATTCCACACCATTCTACACTTTTCTCTATTCTGCTCTACCCTACTCTAATTTGCGGTAATCGATTCGACGCGATTCCTCTCATTTCATCTCCGTTTGGCTCTATTCGACTGCACTCTGTTATACTCTAGTCTACTCTATTGTACTCTCGTCTACTCTTCTCTACTCTATTCTATTGTATTGTTTCTTTTCTGTTCTACTCTATTCTACCCTACCCTATGCTTCCCAACTCTAATCTATTCTAATCCATTCGATTGGATTCGAGTCCACCCATTTTGACGCGATTCGGCTCGATTTGGCTCTGTCTGACTCTACTCTATTCCCCTCTACTCTAGTCTACTCTTTTCTGTATTGTTTCTGTATCGTTCTGTTCTATTCCACTCTACTCTACTCTACTCTTTTCTACCCTACCACACCGGAACCTCCCCTGCTCTAATCTATTCAATTCGATTTGACGAATTTTGACGCGATTCAGGTCAAATCAGTTGAATTCGTGTCCATTGGGCTCCACTGGGCTTGAATAGTGTCGATTCGGCTCGATTTGGCACAATTCAGCTTGATTCGGCCTGCTTCAGCTCTACTTGGCTCTCTTGAGCTCTTTTCTACTCTATTCGACTCCATTGCACACCATTCTACTCCATTCTACACTATTCTACTCTACCCTACTCTAATTTACTCTAATTGATTCGATGGGATTCGATACGATTTGTCTCGTTTCATCTCCATTCGGCTCGATTTGACTCTATTAGACTCTGTTCTACTCTACTCTACACTATTCTGCTCTGCTCTATTCTTTTTTACTCTGTTCTATTGTATTCTTTCTATTCTGTTCTACTGTGTTCAATTCTAATCTACTCTATTCTATTGCATCCTACCCTACTCTAATCTATTCTACTGGATTCGATTCCATGCATTTCGATGCGATTCGGCTCAAATCAGCTCCATTAGGCTCTAGTAGGTTCTAATACATTCTATTCAGCTCTATTCGGCTCTTTTAGACTCTACTCAACTCTATTATCTCTTTTCGACTCCTTTCGACTCCATTTGACTCCATTCAACTCCCTGCTACACCATTCTACTCCATCCTACTCTATTCTTCTGTATTCTACTCTATTGTACTCTACCCCACTCTACCTATTTGATTAGATTTGATTTGACTTGAATCGATGGGATTCGAATGCAATTCGATGGGATTCAACGCGATATGGCACCATTCCATAGGATTCGGCGCGATTCGTCCTGATTTCTATCGATTCGGCTCTTTTTGGTTCTATTTGGCTCTATTCAGCAAGAGTCGACTCTGTTCTACTCTACTCTTCTACACTCTATTCTACTCGACCCTATTCTATTCTTTCTGTTCTGTTCTACCACATTCTATTCTACCCTACCCTACCCTACCCTACCCTAATTTACCCTACTGTAATCTGTTCGATTCTATTCGGCACACTTGAACGCGATTCGACCTGATTCAGGTCGTATCGGCTCGATTCAGCTCCTTTCCACTCCATTAGACTCGATTCGTTTCCACTCGGCTCTTTTCCGCTCTATTCAGCTCTTTGCAGCAGTATTCGACTCTATTTGACTCTAGTCTACTCTACTCTATTCTTTCAATTGTCTTCTATTCTACTCTATTCTATTCTACCCTGCCCTACCCTAACCTTACCTGCCCTACACTAATCTATTTGATTGGATTCAACACATTTCAACGCGATTCGACACTTTTCAACGCGATTCGACATGAGTCGCCTCGATTCACCTCGAATTTGGTCGATTCGGCTGTATTCAGCTCTGTTCGGCTCTGTTCCGCTCTATTCAGCTCTATTTTACTCTCTTCTACTGTACTCCACTCTACTTAATTCTATTCTGTTGTTTCTATTGTGTTCTGTTCTATTCTAACCTCTCCTACCTTACCCTCCTCTAATCTATTTGATTCGATTCAATGCATTTCGATGTGATTCCACGTGATTAGGCTTGAATCGGCTCGATTTGGCTCTCTTCAGCCTGAATCGGGTCAATTCAGGTCGATTCAGCATAATTAGGCTCGACTCAACCTTCTTCAGCCCCGTTCAGCTCTATTCAACTCTTTTCTACTTTATTCGTCTCCTTTTGGCTCCATTCGACTCCATTCCACACCATTCTACTCCGTTTTACTCCATTCTACACTGTTGTATTCTGTTCTACCCTACCCTACCTACTCTAATCTATTCTAATCCATTCGATTCATCCCGATTTGTCTCCTTTCCTCTCCATTCGACTCGATTCGGCTGGAATTGGATTCGGCTCAAATTGAATTGGATCTCTATTCTGCTCTACTCGACTCTGACTATTCTACTCTACTCAGCTCTACTCCATTCTACTCTTTGTATTCTCTTCTCTTCCACTCTCTTCTATTCTATTCCACTGTGCCCTACCGTACCAAATCCCAGCCTAACCTACACTACTCTAATCTATTCAATTTAATTCGATTCCATTTGGCTTGATTCGGCTTCATTCGGCTCGATTTGGCCCGATTTGGCCCTATTCGGCGCTCTTCGCCTCTCTTCAACTCTTTTCTACTCTATTCATCTCTTTTTGACTCCATTCCACACCATTCTACTCCATTCTACACTATTCTACTCTACGGAACCCTACCCCACCCTACCCTATCCGAATCTATTCTGTTCTTTTCTATTATGTTGTATTCTACTCTCATTTTCTATTTTCTCCATTCCATCTTATGCTACTCTCCCATACCCTACACTAAGCTCACCTACCCTGACCTATGCTGTTCTATTCTATTTTCTCTGTTCTGCCATGTGCTACCCTACCCTATGCTACCCCACCGTACTCTACCCTACTATTTGCGGTACTCAATAAGGTACTAATTAAGGGTACTAGTTAGGGCAAGGGTACTGAAGGCAAGGGTACTAGTTCAGGCTACTAGTTAAGGCCAGGGGACTAGTTAATGGTACTAGTTAAGGTAAGGGTATTAGTTAAGGGTACTCGTAAAGGCCGGGGTACTAGGTCAGGGTACTAGTTAAGGTATGGGTGGTGTTGAGGGTACTGGTTAAGGGAAGGGTAATAGTGAATACTACTAGTTACAGCCAAGCTACTCCTTAAGGCTACTAGTTAAGGGAAGGGTACTAGTTCAGGCAAGGGTTGTAGTTAAGGCTACTAGTTAGGGCAGGGGTACTAGTTCGGGGTACTAATTCAGGGTACTTTTCAAGGCAAGGATACTCTTGAAGGCCAGTTGTCTAGGCTACTGAACTATGCCACTAGTCTAGCTGACTAGTCCAGCTTACTACTCTAGGCTACTACTCTAGCTTTCTCTTGTCTACTCTAGTGTAGTCTACCATCATCTATCCTAGTCTACCCTATCTTAAACTACCCTAACCTATTCTACTCTAATCTATTCAATTTGATTCGATTCAAAATGTTTCCATGCGATTGGACACGATTATGCTTGAATTTCTCAATTCAGCCCCATCAGCTCAATTTGGCTCAAATCGCTTCAATTCAGCTTGATTCTGCCCGTTTTGACTCGATTCGGCTCAGTTCACCCTTATTTGGCCATATTCAGCTCGAGTCGAATCTTTTCTACTCTATTTGTCTCTATTCGACTCCATTCTACACTATTCTACGCTATTCTGTTCTACCCTACCCTACTCTAATCGATTCGATTGGACGCGATTCGAAGCAATTTGACGCGATTCGTCTCGTTTTCTTTCCATTTGGCTCAATTCGGCTAGAATTGGCTCTATTCAGCTATATCCTGCACTATTTGACTCTATTCAACTCAATTCTACTCTACTCTTCTCTACTTTACTCTTCTCTGTTCTACTCTACTCTACTCTATTCTCTTCTTTCTATTCTGTAGTGTTCTATTCTATTCTACCCTCCCCTCCCCTCCCCTCCCCTTCTCTAATCCATTTGATTCGATTCGATTGGACGCATTTCCACGCCATTGGACGCGATTAGGCTTGAATCAGCTCGATTCGGTTCGAATCGGCTCGATTCGGCTCGATTTGGCTCCATTTCGCTCCATTCGGCTCGATTTGGCTCGAACGTGTCGAATCTGCTGGATCGTGCTCGACTAGGCCTTATGTGGCCCTATTTGGCCCTACCCTGCCCTATTCGACTCTTTTCTACTCTATTCATTTCTATCCGTCTCTATTCGACTCCATTCAACTCCATTCTATGCCATTAAACACCATTCTACCCTATTCTACCCTACCCTACCCTAAGCTATTCGAATGGATTCAATTTGATTTGACCTGATTCAAAGCGATTTGACGCGGTTTGTCTCGTTTTGTCTCCATTCGGCTCCATTTGGCTATGTTCTGCACTATTTGCCTCTATTCTACTCTTCTCTGTTCTGTTGTATTCTTTCTCTTCTGTTCTGTTCTGTTCTCTCCTATTCTGTTGTACTCTATTCTATTCTACCCTACCCTACCCTACCCTACCCTACTGCACCCCACACAAACCTCCCCTACTTTAATCTATTTGATTCAATTCGACGTGATTTGGCGGGATTCGACGGCTTTCGATGAGATCCGAAGGGATTCAACGGGATTCGAAGAGATTCAATGCGATTCGACATGACTCAGCAGGATTCTATGAGATTCGATGCAATTCAAAGTTATTTGACATGACACTTCGCGATTCGTTGAGATTCGATGACATTCGACACAATTCAAAGCAATATGAAGCTATTCGACCCGATTTGACATGAAACGATGTGATTCGATGCCGTTGGACATGATTTGGTGCGATTCGAAGCTATTCGGGGACAGTCGTTGCGATTCTGCTTGATTCAGCTCGATTAGGTGCGTTTCGGCACTATACGGCTCTTTTCGGCTGTATTCAGCTCCATTCAGCTCTATTCATCTCTATTCGGCCTCTTCGGCTCTATTCGAATCAATTCTTTTCTACTCTATTCTATTCCGTTCTAATCTCTTCTGTAATACTTACTCTATTCTATTCTAGCCTCCCCACCACTACCCTTCTTTAATCTATACGTTTCGATTCGATTTGATGCATTTGACGCGACTCGATGTGATTAAGCTTCAATCGGCTCGATTCGGATCAATTTGGCTCCATTCAGCTCAGTTAGGCTCCGTTCAGCTCGTTTTGGCTTCAGTCGCTTCCATTCTGCTCGATTCGGCCTTATTCGGCCCTATTCTGCTCTGTTCGACTCTTTTCTACTCTAGTCATCTCTATTTGACTCCATTCTACTCCATTCTATTCATTCCACACCATTCTACACTTTTCTCTATTCTGCTCTACCCTACTCTAATTTGCGGTAATCGATTCGACGCGATTCCTCTCATTTCATCTCCGTTTGGCTCTATTCGACTGCACTCTGTTATACTCTAGTCTACTCTATTGTACTCTCGTCTACTCTTCTCTACTCTATTCTATTGTATTGTTTCTTTTCTGTTCTACTCTATTCTACCCTACCCTATGCTTCCCAACTCTAATCTATTCTAATCCATTCGATTGGATTCGAGTCCACCCATTTTGACGCGATTCGGCTCGATTTGGCTCTGTCTGACTCTACTCTATTCCCCTCTACTCTAGTCTACTCTTTTCTGTATTGTTTCTGTATCGTTCTGTTCTATTCCACTCTACTCTACTCTACTCTTTTCTACCCTACCACACCGGAACCTCCCCTGCTCTAATCTATTCAATTCGATTTGACGAATTTTGACGCGATTCAGGTCAAATCAGTTGAATTCGTGTCCATTGGGCTCCACTGGGCTTGAATAGTGTCGATTCGGCTCGATTTGGCACAATTCAGCTTGATTCGGCCTGCTTCAGCTCTACTTGGCTCTCTTGAGCTCTTTTCTACTCTATTCGACTCCATTGCACACCATTCTACTCCATTCTACACTATTCTACTCTACCCTACTCTAATTTACTCTAATTGATTCGATGGGATTCGATACGATTTGTCTCGTTTCATCTCCATTCGGCTCGATTTGACTCTATTAGACTCTGTTCTACTCTACTCTACACTATTCTGCTCTGCTCTATTCTTTTTTACTCTGTTCTATTGTATTCTTTCTATTCTGTTCTACTGTGTTCAATTCTAATCTACTCTATTCTATTGCATCCTACCCTACTCTAATCTATTCTACTGGATTCGATTCCATGCATTTCGATGCGATTCGGCTCAAATCAGCTCCATTAGGCTCTAGTAGGTTCTAATACATTCTATTCAGCTCTATTCGGCTCTTTTAGACTCTACTCAACTCTATTATCTCTTTTCGACTCCTTTCGACTCCATTTGACTCCATTCAACTCCCTGCTACACCATTCTACTCCATCCTACTCTATTCTTCTGTATTCTACTCTATTGTACTCTACCCCACTCTACCTATTTGATTAGATTTGATTTGACTTGAATCGATGGGATTCGAATGCAATTCGATGGGATTCAACGCGATATGGCACCATTCCATAGGATTCGGCGCGATTCGTCCTGATTTCTATCGATTCGGCTCTTTTTGGTTCTATTTGGCTCTATTCAGCAAGAGTCGACTCTGTTCTACTCTACTCTTCTACACTCTATTCTACTCGACCCTATTCTATTCTTTCTGTTCTGTTCTACCACATTCTATTCTACCCTACCCTACCCTACCCTACCCTAATTTACCCTACTGTAATCTGTTCGATTCTATTCGGCACACTTGAACGCGATTCGACCTGATTCAGGTCGTATCGGCTCGATTCAGCTCCTTTCCACTCCATTAGACTCGATTCGTTTCCACTCGGCTCTTTTCCGCTCTATTCAGCTCTTTGCAGCAGTATTCGACTCTATTTGACTCTAGTCTACTCTACTCTATTCTTTCAATTGTCTTCTATTCTACTCTATTCTATTCTACCCTGCCCTACCCTAACCTTACCTGCCCTACACTAATCTATTTGATTGGATTCAACACATTTCAACGCGATTCGACACTTTTCAACGCGATTCGACATGAGTCGCCTCGATTCACCTCGAATTTGGTCGATTCGGCTGTATTCAGCTCTGTTCGGCTCTGTTCCGCTCTATTCAGCTCTATTTTACTCTCTTCTACTGTACTCCACTCTACTTAATTCTATTCTGTTGTTTCTATTGTGTTCTGTTCTATTCTAACCTCTCCTACCTTACCCTCCTCTAATCTATTTGATTCGATTCAATGCATTTCGATGTGATTCCACGTGATTAGGCTTGAATCGGCTCGATTTGGCTCTCTTCAGCCTGAATCGGGTCAATTCAGGTCGATTCAGCATAATTAGGCTCGACTCAACCTTCTTCAGCCCCGTTCAGCTCTATTCAACTCTTTTCTACTTTATTCGTCTCCTTTTGGCTCCATTCGACTCCATTCCACACCATTCTACTCCGTTTTACTCCATTCTACACTGTTGTATTCTGTTCTACCCTACCCTACCTACTCTAATCTATTCTAATCCATTCGATTCATCCCGATTTGTCTCCTTTCCTCTCCATTCGACTCGATTCGGCTGGAATTGGATTCGGCTCAAATTGAATTGGATCTCTATTCTGCTCTACTCGACTCTGACTATTCTACTCTACTCAGCTCTACTCCATTCTACTCTTTGTATTCTCTTCTCTTCCACTCTCTTCTATTCTATTCCACTGTGCCCTACCGTACCAAATCCCAGCCTAACCTACACTACTCTAATCTATTCAATTTAATTCGATTCCATTTGGCTTGATTCGGCTTCATTCGGCTCGATTTGGCCCGATTTGGCCCTATTCGGCGCTCTTCGCCTCTCTTCAACTCTTTTCTACTCTATTCATCTCTTTTTGACTCCATTCCACACCATTCTACTCCATTCTACACTATTCTACTCTACGGAACCCTACCCCACCCTACCCTATCCGAATCTATTCTGTTCTTTTCTATTATGTTGTATTCTACTCTCATTTTCTATTTTCTCCATTCCATCTTATGCTACTCTCCCATACCCTACACTAAGCTCACCTACCCTGACCTATGCTGTTCTATTCTATTTTCTCTGTTCTGCCATGTGCTACCCTACCCTATGCTACCCCACCGTACTCTACCCTACTATTTGCGGTACTCAATAAGGTACTAATTAAGGGTACTAGTTAGGGCAAGGGTACTGAAGGCAAGGGTACTAGTTCAGGCTACTAGTTAAGGCCAGGGGACTAGTTAATGGTACTAGTTAAGGTAAGGGTATTAGTTAAGGGTACTCGTAAAGGCCGGGGTACTAGGTCAGGGTACTAGTTAAGGTATGGGTGGTGTTGAGGGTACTGGTTAAGGGAAGGGTAATAGTGAATACTACTAGTTACAGCCAAGCTACTCCTTAAGGCTACTAGTTAAGGGAAGGGTACTAGTTCAGGCAAGGGTTGTAGTTAAGGCTACTAGTTAGGGCAGGGGTACTAGTTCGGGGTACTAATTCAGGGTACTTTTCAAGGCAAGGATACTCTTGAAGGCCAGTTGTCTAGGCTACTGAACTATGCCACTAGTCTAGCTGACTAGTCCAGCTTACTACTCTAGGCTACTACTCTAGCTTTCTCTTGTCTACTCTAGTGTAGTCTACCATCATCTATCCTAGTCTACCCTATCTTAAACTACCCTAACCTATTCTACTCTAATCTATTCAATTTGATTCGATTCAAAATGTTTCCATGCGATTGGACACGATTATGCTTGAATTTCTCAATTCAGCCCCATCAGCTCAATTTGGCTCAAATCGCTTCAATTCAGCTTGATTCTGCCCGTTTTGACTCGATTCGGCTCAGTTCACCCTTATTTGGCCATATTCAGCTCGAGTCGAATCTTTTCTACTCTATTTGTCTCTATTCGACTCCATTCTACACTATTCTACGCTATTCTGTTCTACCCTACCCTACTCTAATCGATTCGATTGGACGCGATTCGAAGCAATTTGACGCGATTCGTCTCGTTTTCTTTCCATTTGGCTCAATTCGGCTAGAATTGGCTCTATTCAGCTATATCCTGCACTATTTGACTCTATTCAACTCAATTCTACTCTACTCTTCTCTACTTTACTCTTCTCTGTTCTACTCTACTCTACTCTATTCTCTTCTTTCTATTCTGTAGTGTTCTATTCTATTCTACCCTCCCCTCCCCTCCCCTCCCCTTCTCTAATCCATTTGATTCGATTCGATTGGACGCATTTCCACGCCATTGGACGCGATTAGGCTTGAATCAGCTCGATTCGGTTCGAATCGGCTCGATTCGGCTCGATTTGGCTCCATTTCGCTCCATTCGGCTCGATTTGGCTCGAACGTGTCGAATCTGCTGGATCGTGCTCGACTAGGCCTTATGTGGCCCTATTTGGCCCTACCCTGCCCTATTCGACTCTTTTCTACTCTATTCATTTCTATCCGTCTCTATTCGACTCCATTCAACTCCATTCTATGCCATTAAACACCATTCTACCCTATTCTACCCTACCCTACCCTAAGCTATTCGAATGGATTCAATTTGATTTGACCTGATTCAAAGCGATTTGACGCGGTTTGTCTCGTTTTGTCTCCATTCGGCTCCATTTGGCTATGTTCTGCACTATTTGCCTCTATTCTACTCTTCTCTGTTCTGTTGTATTCTTTCTCTTCTGTTCTGTTCTGTTCTCTCCTATTCTGTTGTACTCTATTCTATTCTACCCTACCCTACCCTACCCTACCCTACTGCACCCCACACAAACCTCCCCTACTTTAATCTATTTGATTCAATTCGACGTGATTTGGCGGGATTCGACGGCTTTCGATGAGATCCGAAGGGATTCAACGGGATTCGAAGAGATTCAATGCGATTCGACATGACTCAGCAGGATTCTATGAGATTCGATGCAATTCAAAGTTATTTGACATGACACTTCGCGATTCGTTGAGATTCGATGACATTCGACACAATTCAAAGCAATATGAAGCTATTCGACCCGATTTGACATGAAACGATGTGATTCGATGCCGTTGGACATGATTTGGTGCGATTCGAAGCTATTCGGGGACAGTCGTTGCGATTCTGCTTGATTCAGCTCGATTAGGTGCGTTTCGGCACTATACGGCTCTTTTCGGCTGTATTCAGCTCCATTCAGCTCTATTCATCTCTATTCGGCCTCTTCGGCTCTATTCGAATCAATTCTTTTCTACTCTATTCTATTCCGTTCTAATCTCTTCTGTAATACTTACTCTATTCTATTCTAGCCTCCCCACCACTACCCTTCTTTAATCTATACGTTTCGATTCGATTTGATGCATTTGACGCGACTCGATGTGATTAAGCTTCAATCGGCTCGATTCGGATCAATTTGGCTCCATTCAGCTCAGTTAGGCTCCGTTCAGCTCGTTTTGGCTTCAGTCGCTTCCATTCTGCTCGATTCGGCCTTATTCGGCCCTATTCTGCTCTGTTCGACTCTTTTCTACTCTAGTCATCTCTATTTGACTCCATTCTACTCCATTCTATTCATTCCACACCATTCTACACTTTTCTCTATTCTGCTCTACCCTACTCTAATTTGCGGTAATCGATTCGACGCGATTCCTCTCATTTCATCTCCGTTTGGCTCTATTCGACTGCACTCTGTTATACTCTAGTCTACTCTATTGTACTCTCGTCTACTCTTCTCTACTCTATTCTATTGTATTGTTTCTTTTCTGTTCTACTCTATTCTACCCTACCCTATGCTTCCCAACTCTAATCTATTCTAATCCATTCGATTGGATTCGAGTCCACCCATTTTGACGCGATTCGGCTCGATTTGGCTCTGTCTGACTCTACTCTATTCCCCTCTACTCTAGTCTACTCTTTTCTGTATTGTTTCTGTATCGTTCTGTTCTATTCCACTCTACTCTACTCTACTCTTTTCTACCCTACCACACCGGAACCTCCCCTGCTCTAATCTATTCAATTCGATTTGACGAATTTTGACGCGATTCAGGTCAAATCAGTTGAATTCGTGTCCATTGGGCTCCACTGGGCTTGAATAGTGTCGATTCGGCTCGATTTGGCACAATTCAGCTTGATTCGGCCTGCTTCAGCTCTACTTGGCTCTCTTGAGCTCTTTTCTACTCTATTCGACTCCATTGCACACCATTCTACTCCATTCTACACTATTCTACTCTACCCTACTCTAATTTACTCTAATTGATTCGATGGGATTCGATACGATTTGTCTCGTTTCATCTCCATTCGGCTCGATTTGACTCTATTAGACTCTGTTCTACTCTACTCTACACTATTCTGCTCTGCTCTATTCTTTTTTACTCTGTTCTATTGTATTCTTTCTATTCTGTTCTACTGTGTTCAATTCTAATCTACTCTATTCTATTGCATCCTACCCTACTCTAATCTATTCTACTGGATTCGATTCCATTCATTTCGATGCGATTCGGCTCAAATCAGCTCCATTAGGCTCTAGTAGGTTCTAATACATTCTATTCAGCTCTATTCGGCTCTTTTAGACTCTACTCAACTCTATTATCTCTTTTCGACTCCTTTCGACTCCATTTGACTCCATTCAACTCCCTGCTACACCATTCTACTCCATCCTACTCTATTCTTCTGTATTCTACTCTATTGTACTCTACCCCACTCTACCTATTTGATTAGATTTGATTTGACTTGAATCGATGGGATTCGAATGCAATTCGATGGGATTCAACGCGATATGGCACCATTCCATAGGATTCGGCGCGATTCGTCCTGATTTCTATCGATTCGGCTCTTTTTGGTTCTATTTGGCTCTATTCAGCAAGAGTCGACTCTGTTCTACTCTACTCTTCTACACTCTATTCTACTCGACTCTATTCTATTCTTTCTGTTCTGTTCTACCACATTCTATTCTACCCTACCCTACCCTACCCTACCCTAATTTACCCTACTGTAATCTGTTCGATTCTATTCGGCACACTTGAACGCGATTCGACCTGATTCAGGTCGTATCGGCTCGATTCAGCTCCTTTCCACTCCATTAGACTCGATTCGTTTCCACTCGGCTCTTTTCCGCTCTATTCAGCTCTTTGCAGCAGTATTCGACTCTATTTGACTCTAGTCTACTCTACTCTATTCTTTCAATTGTCTTCTATTCTACTCTATTCTATTCTACCCTGCCCTACCCTAACCTTACCTGCCCTACACTAATCTATTTGATTGGATTCAACACATTTCAACGCGATTCGACACTTTTCAACGCGATTCGACATGAGTCGCCTCGATTCACCTCGAATTTGGTCGATTCGGCTGTATTCAGCTCTGTTCGGCTCTGTTCCGCTCTATTCAGCTCTATTTTACTCTCTTCTACTGTACTCCACTCTACTTAATTCTATTCTGTTGTTTCTATTGTGTTCTGTTCTATTCTAACCTCTCCTACCTTACCCTCCTCTAATCTATTTGATTCGATTCAATGCATTTCGATGTGATTCCACGTGATTAGGCTTGAATCGGCTCGATTTGGCTCTCTTCAGCCTGAATCGGGTCAATTCAGGTCGATTCAGCATAATTAGGCTCGACTCAACCTTCTTCAGCCCCGTTCAGCTCTATTCAACTCTTTTCTACTTTATTCGTCTCCTTTTGGCTCCATTCGACTCCATTCCACACCATTCTACTCCGTTTTACTCCATTCTACACTGTTGTATTCTGTTCTACCCTACCCTACCTACTCTAATCTATTCTAATCCATTCGATTCATCCCGATTTGTCTCCTTTCCTCTCCATTCGACTCGATTCGGCTGGAATTGGATTCGGCTCAAATTGAATTGGATCTCTATTCTGCTCTACTCGACTCTGACTATTCTACTCTACTCAGCTCTACTCCATTCTACTCTTTGTATTCTCTTCTCTTCCACTCTCTTCTATTCTATTCCACTGTGCCCTACCGTACCAAATCCCAGCCTAACCTACACTACTCTAATCTATTCAATTTAATTCGATTCCATTTGGCTTGATTCGGCTTCATTCGGCTCGATTTGGCCCGATTTGGCCCTATTCGGCGCTCTTCGCCTCTCTTCAACTCTTTTCTACTCTATTCATCTCTTTTTGACTCCATTCCACACCATTCTACTCCATTCTACACTATTCTACTCTACGGAACCCTACCCCACCCTACCCTATCCGAATCTATTCTGTTCTTTTCTATTATGTTGTATTCTACTCTCATTTTCTATTTTCTCCATTCCATCTTATGCTACTCTCCCATACCCTACACTAAGCTCACCTACCCTGACCTATGCTGTTCTATTCTATTTTCTCTGTTCTGCCATGTGCTACCCTACCCTATGCTACCCCACCGTACTCTACCCTACTATTTGCGGTACTCAATAAGGTACTAATTAAGGGTACTAGTTAGGGCAAGGGTACTGAAGGCAAGGGTACTAGTTCAGGCTACTAGTTAAGGCCAGGGGACTAGTTAATGGTACTAGTTAAGGTAAGGGTATTAGTTAAGGGTACTCGTAAAGGCCGGGGTACTAGGTCAGGGTACTAGTTAAGGTATGGGTGGTGTTGAGGGTACTGGTTAAGGGAAGGGTAATAGTGAATACTACTAGTTACAGCCAAGCTACTCCTTAAGGCTACTAGTTAAGGGAAGGGTACTAGTTCAGGCAAGGGTTGTAGTTAAGGCTACTAGTTAGGGCAGGGGTACTAGTTCGGGGTACTAATTCAGGGTACTTTTCAAGGCAAGGATACTCTTGAAGGCCAGTTGTCTAGGCTACTGAACTATGCCACTAGTCTAGCTGACTAGTCCAGCTTACTACTCTAGGCTACTACTCTAGCTTTCTCTTGTCTACTCTAGTGTAGTCTACCATCATCTATCCTAGTCTACCCTATCTTAAACTACCCTAACCTATTCTACTCTAATCTATTCAATTTGATTCGATTCAAAATGTTTCCATGCGATTGGACACGATTATGCTTGAATTTCTCAATTCAGCCCCATCAGCTCAATTTGGCTCAAATCGCTTCAATTCAGCTTGATTCTGCCCGTTTTGACTCGATTCGGCTCAGTTCACCCTTATTTGGCCATATTCAGCTCGAGTCGAATCTTTTCTACTCTATTTGTCTCTATTCGACTCCATTCTACACTATTCTATGCTATTCTGTTCTACCCTACCCTACTCTAATCGATTCGATTGGACGCGATTCGAAGCAATTTGACGCGATTCGTCTCGTTTTCTTTCCATTTGGCTCAATTCGGCTAGAATTGGCTCTATTCAGCTATATCCTGCACTATTTGACTCTATTCAACTCAATTCTACTCTACTCTTCTCTACTTTACTCTTCTCTGTTCTACTCTACTCTACTCTATTCTCTTCTTTCTATTCTGTAGTGTTCTATTCTATTCTACCCTCCCCTCCCCTCCCCTCCCCTTCTCTAATCCATTTGATTCGATTCGATTGGACGCATTTCCACGCCATTGGACGCGATTAGGCTTGAATCAGCTCGATTCGGTTCGAATCGGCTCTATTCGGCTCGATTTGGCTCCATTTCGCTCCATTCGGCTCGATTTGGCTCGAACGTGTCGATTCTGCTGGATCGTGCTCGACTAGGCCTTATGTGGCCCTATTTGGCCCTACCCTGCCCTATTCGACTCTTTTCTACTCTATTCATTTCTATCCGTCTCTATTCGACTCCATTCAACTCCATTCTATGCCATTAAACACCATTCTACTCTACCCTACCCTAAGCTATTCGAATGGATTCAATTTGATTTGACCTGATTCAAAGGGATTTGACGCGGTTTGTCTCGTTTTGTCTCCATTAGGCTCCATTTGGCTATGTTTTGCACTATTTGCCTCTATTCTACTCTTCTCTATTCTGTTGTATTCTTTCTCTTCTGTTCTGTTCTGTTCTCTCCTATTCTGTTGTACTCTATTCTATTCTACCCTACCCTACCCTACCCTACTGCACCCCACACAAACCTCCCCTACTTTAATCTATTTGATTCAATTCGACGTGATTTGGCGGGATTTGACGGCTTTCGATGAGATCCGAAGGGATTCAACGGGATTCGAAGAGATTCAATGCGATTCGACATGACTCAGCAGGATTCTATGAGATTCGATGCAATTCAAAGTTATTTGACATGACACTTCGCGATTCGTCGAGATTCGATGACATTCGACGCAATTCAAAGCAATATGAAGCGATTCGACCCGATTTGACATGAAACGATGTGATTCGACGCCGTTGGACATGATTTGGTGCGATTCGAAGCTATTCGGGGACAGTCGTTGCGGTTCTGCTTGATTCAGCTCGATTAGGTGCGTTTCGGCACTGTACAGCTCTTTTCGGCTGTATTCAGCTCCATTCAGCTCTATTCATCTCTACTCGGCCTATTCGGCTCTATTCGAATCTACTCTTTTCTACTCTATTCTATTCCGTTCTAATCTCTTCTGTAATACTTACTCTATTCTATTCTAGCCTCCCCACCACTACCCTTCTTTAATCTATACGTTTCGATTCGATTTGATGCATTTGACGCGATTCGATGTGATTAAGCTTCAATCGGCTCGATTCGGATCAATTTGGCTCGATTCAGCTCAGTTAGGCTCCATTCAGCTCGTTTTGGCTTCAGTCGCTTCCATTCTGCTCGATTCGGCCTTATTCGGCCCTATTCTGCTCTGTTCGACTCTTTTCTACTCTAGTCATCTCTATTTGACTCCATTCTACTCCATTCTATTCATTCCACACCATTCTACACTTTTCTCTATTCTGCTCTACCCTACTCTAATTTGCGGTAATCGATTCGACGCGATTCCTCTCATTTCATCTCCGTTTGGCTCTATTTGACTCTACTCTGTTATACTCTAGTCTACTCTATTGTACTCTCGTCTACTCTTCTCTACTCTATTCTATTGTATTGTCTCTATTCTGTTCTGTTCTATTCTACTCTATTCTACCCTACCCTATGCTTCCCAACTCTAATCTATTCTAGTCCATTCGATTGGATTCGAGTCCACCCATTTTGACGCGATTCGGCTCGATTTGGCTCTGTCCGACTCTATTCTACTCTACTCTATTCCCCTCTACTCTAGTCTACTCTTTTCCGTATTCTTTCTCTATCGTTCTGTTCTATTCTATTCTACTCTACTCTACCCTACCACACCCGAACCTCCCCTGCTCTAATCTATTCAATTCGATTTGACGAATTTTGACGCGATTCAGGTCAGATCAGTTGAATTCGTGTCCATTGGGCTCCATTGGGCTTGAATAGTGTCGATTCGGCTCGATTTGGCACAATTCAGCTTGATTCGGCCTGCTTCAGCTCTACTTGGCTCTCCTGAGCTCTTTTCTACTCTATTCGACTCCATTGCACACCATTCTACTCCATTCTACACTAGTCTACTCTACCCTACTGTAATTTGCTCTAATTGATTCGATGGGATTCGATACGATTTGTCTCGTTTCATCTCCATTCGGCTCGATTTGACTCTATTAGACTCTGTTCTACTCTACTCTACACTATTCTGCTCTGCTCTATTCTTTTTTACTCTGTTCTATTGTATTCTTTCTATTCTGTTCTACTGTGTTCAATTCTAATCTACTCTGTTCTATTGCATCCTACCCTACTCTGATCTATTCTACTGGATTCGATTCCATGCATTTCGATGCGATTCGGCTCAAATCAGCTCCATTAGGCTCTAGTCGGTTCTAATACACTCTATTCAGCTCTATTCGGCTCTTTTAGACTCTACTCAACTCTATTATCTCTTTTCGACTCCTTTCGACTCCATTTGACTCCATTCAACTCCCTGCTACACCATTCTACTCCATCCTACTCTATTCTTCTGTATTCTACTCTATTGTACTCTACCCTACTCTACCTAATTGATTAGATTTGATTTGGCTTGAATCGATGGGATTCAAATGCAATTCGATGGGATTCAACGCGATACGGCACCATTCCATGGGACTCGGCGCGATTCGTCCTGATTTCTATCGATTCGGCTCTTTTTGGCTCTATTTGGCTCTATTCAGCAAGAGTCGACTCTGTTCTACTCTACTCTTCTACAGTCTATTCTACTCGACCCTATTCTATTCTTTCTGTTCTGTTCTACCACATTCTATTCTACCCTACCCTACCCTAATTTACCCTACTGTAATCTGTTCGATTCTATTCGGCACACTTGAACGCGATTTGACCTGATTCAGGTCGTATCGGCTCGATTCAGCTCCTTTCCGCTCCATTAGACTCGATTCGTTTCCACTCGGCTCTTTTCCGCTCTATTCAGCTCTTTGCAGCAGTATTCGACTCTATTTGACTCTAGTCTACTCTACTCTATTCTTTCAATTGTCTTCTATTCTACTCTATTCTATTCTACCCTGCCCTACCCTAACCTTACCTGCCCTACACTAATCTATTTGATTGGATTCAACACATTTCAACGCGATTCGACACTTTTCAACGCGATTCGACATGAGTCGCCTCGATTCACCTCGAATTTGGTCGATTCGGCTGTATTCAGCTCTGTTCGGCTCTGTTCCGCTCTATTCAGCTCTATTTTACTCTCTTCTACTCTACTCTACTCTACTTAATTCTATTCTATTCTTTCTATTGTGTTCTGTTCTATTCTAACCTCTCCTACCCTACCCTCCTCTAATCTATTTGATTCGATTCAATGCATTTCGATGTGATTCCACGTGATTAGGCTTGAATCGGCTCGATTTGGCTCTCTTCAGCCTGCATCGGGTCAATTCAGGTCGATTCAGCATAATTAGGCTCGACTCCACCTTCTTCAGCCCCGTTCAGCTCTATTCAACTCTTTTCTACTTTATTCGTCTCCTTTTGGCTCCATTCGACTCCATTCCACACCATTCTACTCTGTTTTACTCCATTCTACACTGTTGTATTCTGTTCTACCCTACCCTACCTACTCTAATCTATTCTAATCCATTCGATTCATCCCGATTTGTCTCCTTTCCTCTCCATTCGACTCGATTCGGCTGGAATTGGATTCGGCTCAAATTGAATTGGATCTCTATTCTGCTCTACTCGACTCTGACTATTCTACTCTACTCAACTCTACTCCATTCCACTCTTTGTATTCTCTTCTCTTCTACTCTCTTCTATTCTATTCCACTGTGCCCTACCGTACCAAATCCCAGCCTAACCTACACTACTCTAATCTATTCAATTTAATTCGATTCCATTTGGCGTGATTCAGCTTCATTCGGCTCGATTTGGCCCGATTTGGCCCTATTCGGCGCTCTTCGCCTCTCTTCAACTCTTTTCTACTCTATTCATCTCTGTTTGACTCCATTCCACACCATTCTACTCCATTCCACACTATTCTATTCTACGGAACCCTACCCCACCCTACCCTATCCGAATCTATTCTGTTCTTTTCTATTATGTTGTATTCTACTCTCATTTTCTATTTTCTCCATTCCATCTTATGCTACTCTCCCATACCCTACACTAAGCTCACCTACCCTGACCTATGCTGTTCTATTCTATTTTCTCTGTTCTGCCATGTGCTACCCTACCCTATGCTACCCCACCATACTCTACCCTACTCTTTGGGGTACTCAATAAGGTACTAATTAAGGGTACTAGTTAGGGCAAGGGTACTGAAGGCAAGGGTACTAGTTCAGGCTACTAGTTAAGGCCAGGGGACTAGTTAAGGGTACTAGTTAAGGTAAGGGTATTAGTTAAGGGTACTCGTAAAGGCCGGGGTACTAGGTCAGGGTACTAGTTAAGGTATGGGTGGTGTTGAGGGTACTGGTTAAGGGAAGGGTAATAGTGAATACTACTAGTTACAGCCAAGCTACTCCTTAAGGTTACTAGTTAAGGGAAGGGTACTAGTTCAGGCAAGGGTTGTAGTTAAGGCTACTAGTTAGGGCAGGGGTACTAGTTCGGGGTACTAATTCAGGGTACTTTTCAAGGCAAGGATACTCTTGAAGGCCAGTTGTCTAGGCTACTGAACTATGCCACTAGTCTAGCTGACTAGTCCAGCTTACTACTCTAGGCTACTACTCTAGCTTTCTCTTGTCTACTCTACTGTACTCTACCATCATCTATCCTAGTCTACCCTATCTTAAACTACCCTAACCTCTTCTACTCTAATCTATTCAATTTGATTCGATTCAAAATGTTTCCATGCGATTGGACACGATTATGCTTGAATTTCTCAATTCAGCCCCATCAGCTCAATTTGGCTCAAATCGCTTCAATTCAGCTTGATTCTGCCCATTTTGACTCGATTCGGCTCAGTTCACCCTTATTTGGCCATATTCAGCTCGAGTCGACTCTTTTCCACTCTATTTGTCTCTATTCGACTCCATTCTACACTATTCTACGCTATTCTGTTCTACCCTACCCTACTCTAATCGATTCGATTGGACGCGATTCGAAGCAATTCGACGCGATTCGTCTCGTTTTCTTTCCATTTGGCTCAATTCGGCTAGAATTGGCTCTATTCAGCTATATCCTGCACTATTTGACTCTATTCAACTCAATTCTACTCTAGTCTTCTCTACTTTACTCTTCTCTGTTCTACTCTACTCTACTCTATTCTCTTCTTTCTATTCTGTAGTGTTCTATTCTATTCTACCCTCCCCGCCCCTCCCCTCCCCTTCTCTAATCCATTTGATTCGATTCGATTGGACGCATTTCCACGCCATTGGACGCGATTAGGCTTGAATCACCTCGATTCGGTTCGAATCGGCTCGATTCGGCTCGATTTGGCTCCATTTCCCTCCATTCGGCTCGATTTGGCTCGAACGTGTCGATTCTGCTGGATCGTGCTCGACTAGGCCTTATGTGGCCCTATTTGGCCCTACCCTGCCCTATTCGACTCTTTTCTACTCTATTCATTTCTATCCGTCTCTATTCGACTCCATTCAACTCCATTCTATGCCATTAAACACCATTCTACCCTATTCTACCCTACCCTACCCTAAGCTATTCGAATGGATTCAATTTGATTTGACCTGATTCAAAGCGATTTGACGCGGTTTGTCTCGTTTTGTCTCCATTCGGCTCCATTTGGCTATGTTCTGCACTATTTGCCTCTATTCTACTCTTCTCTGTTCTGTTGTATTCTTTCTCTTCTGTTCTGTTCTGTTCTCTCCTATTCTGTTGTACTCTATTCTATTCTACCCTACCCTACCCTACCCTACCCTACCCTACTGCACCCCACACAAACCTCCCCTACTTTAATCTATTTGATTCAATTCGACGTGATTTGGCGGGATTCGACGGCTTTCGATGAGATCCGAAGGGATTCAACAGGATTCGAAGAGATTCAATGCGATTCGACATGACTCAGCAGGATTCTATGAGATTCGATGCAATTCAAAGTTATTTGACATGACACTTCGCGATTCGTTGAGATTCGATGACATTCGACACAATTCAAAGCAATATGAAGCTATTCGACCCGATTTGACATGAAACGATGTGATTCGATGCCGTTGGACATGATTTGGTGCGATTCGAAGCTATTCGGGGACAGTCGTTGCGATTCTGCTTGATTCAGCTCGATTAGGTGCGTTTCGGCACTATACGGCTCTTTTCGGCTGTATTCAGCTCCATTCAGCTCTATTCATCTCTATTCGGCCTCTTCGGCTCTATTCGAATCAATTCTTTTCTACTCTATTCTATTCCGTTCTAATCTCTTCTGTAATACTTACTCTATTCTATTCTAGCCTCCCCACCACTACCCTTCTTTAATCTATACGTTTCGATTCGATTTGATGCATTTGACGCGACTCGATGTGATTAAGCTTCAATCGGCTCGATTCGGATCAATTTGGCTCGATTCAGCTCAGTTAGGCTCCGTTCAGCTCGTTTTGGCTTCAGTCGCTTCCATTCTGCTCGATTCGGCCTTATTCGGCCCTATTCTGCTCTGTTCGACTCTTTTCTACTCTAGTCATCTCTATTTGACTCCATTCTACTCCATTCTATTCATTCCACACCATTCTACACTTTTCTCTATTCTGCTCTACCCTACTCTAATTTGCGGTAATCGATTCGACGCGATTCCTCTCATTTCATCTCCGTTTGGCTCTATTCGACTGCACTCTGTTATACTCTAGTCTACTCTATTGTACTCTCGTCTACTCTTCTCTACTCTATTCTATTGTATTGTTTCTTTTCTGTTCTACTCTATTCTACCCTACCCTATGCTTCCCAACTCTAATCTATTCTAATCCATTCGATTGGATTCGAGTCCACCCATTTTGACGCGATTCGGCTCGATTTGGCTCTGTCTGACTCTACTCTATTCCCCTCTGCTCTAGTCTACTCTTTTCTGTATTGTTTCTGTATCGTTCTGTTCTATTCCACTCTACTCTACTCTACTCTTTTCTACCCTACCACACCGGAACCTCCCCTGCTCTAATCTATTCAATTCGATTTGACGAATTTTGACGCGATTCAGGTCAAATCAGTTGAATTCGTGTCCATTGGGCTCCACTGGGCTTGAATAGTGTCGATTCGGCTCGATTTGGCACAATTCAGCTTGATTCGGCCTGCTTCAGCTCTACTTGGCTCTCTTGAGCTCTTTTCTACTCTATTCGACTCCATTGCACACCATTCTACTCCATTCTACACTATTCTACTCTACCCTACTCTAATTTACTCTAATTGATTCGATGGGATTCGATACGATTTGTCTCGTTTCATCTCCATTCGGCTCGATTTGACTCTATTAGACTCTGTTCTACTCTACTCTACACTATTCTGCTCTGCTCTACTCTTTTTTACTCTGTTCTATTGTATTCTTTCTATTCTGTTCTACTGTGTTCAATTCTAATCTACTCTATTCTATTGCATCCTACCCTACTCTAATCTATTCTACTGGATTCGATTCCATGCATTTCGATGCGATTCAGCTCAAATCAGCTCCATTAGGCTCTAGTAGGTTCTAATACATTCTATTCAGCTCTATTCGGCTCTTTTAGACTCTACTCAACTCTATTATCTCTTTTCGACTCCTTTCGACTCCATTTGACTCCATTCAACTCCCTGCTACACCATTCTACTCCATCCTACTCTATTCTTCTGTATTCTACTCTATTGTACTCTACCCCACTCTACCTATTTGATTAGATTTGATTTGACTTGAATCGATGGGATTCGAATGCAATTCGATGGGATTCAACGCGATATGGCACCATTCCATAGGATTCGGCGCGATTCGTCCTGATTTCTATCGATTCGGCTCTTTTTGGTTCTATTTGGCTCTATTCAGCAAGAGTCGACTCTGTTCTACTCTACTCTTCTACACTCTATTCTACTCGACCCTATTCTATTCTTTCTGTTCTGTTCTACCACATTCTATTCTACCCTACCCTACCCTACCCTAATTTACCCTACTGTAATCTGTTCGATTCTATTCGGCACACTTGAACGCGATTCGACCTGATTCAGGTCGTATCGGCTCGATTCAGCTCCTTTCCACTCCATTAGACTCGATTCGTTTCCACTCGGCTCTTTTCCGCTCTATTCAGCTCTTTGCAGCAGTATTCGACTCTATTTGACTCTAGTCTACTCTACTCTATTCTTTCAATTGTCTTCTATTCTACTCTATTCTATTCTACCCTGCCCTACCCTAACCTTACCTGCCCTACACTAATCTATTTGATTGGATTCAACACATTTCAACGCGATTCGACACTTTTCAACGCGATTCGACATGAGTCGCCTCGATTCACCTCGAATTTGGTCGATTCGGCTGTATTCAGCTCTGTTCGGCTCTGTTCCGCTCTATTCAGCTCTATTTTACTCTCTTCTACTGTACTCCACTCTACTTAATTCTATTCTGTTGTTTCTATTGTGTTCTGTTCTATTCTAACCTCTCCTACCTTACCCTCCACTAATCTATTTGATTCGATTCAATGCATTTCGATGTGATTCCACGTGATTAGGCTTGAATCGGCTCGATTTGGCTCTCTTCAGCCTGAATCGGGTCAATTCAGGTCGATTCAGCATAATTAGGCTCGACTCAACCTTCTTCAGCCCCGTTCAGCTCTATTCAACTCTTTTCTACTTTATTCGTCTCCTTTTGGCTCCATTCGACTCCATTCCACACCATTCTACTCCGTTTTACTCCATTCTACACTGTTGTATTCTGTTCTACCCTACCCTACCTACTCTAATCTATTCTAATCCATTCGATTCATCCCGATTTGTCTCCTTTCCTCTCCATTCGACTCGATTCGGCTGGAATTGGATTCGGCTCAAATTGAATTGGATCTCTATTCTGCTCTACTCGACTCTGACTATTCTACTCTACTCAGCTCTACTCCATTCTACTCTTTGTATTCTCTTCTCTTCCACTCTCTTCTATTCTATTCCACTGTGCCCTACCGTACCAAATCCCAGCCTAACCTACACTACTCTAATCTATTCAATTTAATTCGATTCCATTTGGCGTGATTCGGCTTCATTCGGCTCGATTTGGCCCGATTTGGCCCTATTCGGCGCTCTTCGCCTCTCTTCAACTCTTTTCTACTCTATTCATCTCTTTTTGACTCCATTCCACACCATTCTACTCCATTCTACACTATTCTACTCTACGGAACCCTACCCCACCCTACCCTATCCGAATCTATTCTGTTCTTTTCTATTATGTTGTATTCTACTCTCATTTTCTATTTTCTCCATTCCATCTTATGCTACTCTCCCATACCCTACACTAAGCTCACCTACCCTGACCTATGCTGTTCTATTCTATTTTCTCTGTTCTGCCATGTGCTACCCTACCCTATGCTACCCCACCGTACTCTACCCTACTATTTGCGGTACTCAATAAGGTACTAATTAAGGGTACTAGTTAGGGCAAGGGTACTGAAGGCAAGGGTACTAGTTCAGGCTACTAGTTAAGGCCAGGGGACTAGTTAATGGTACTAGTTAAGGTAAGGGTATTAGTTAAGGGTACTCGTAAAGGCCGGGGTACTAGGTCAGGGTACTAGTTAAGGTATGGGTGGTGTTGAGGGTACTGGTTAAGGGAAGGGTAATAGTGAATACTACTAGTTACAGTCAAGCTACTCCTTAAGGCTACTAGTTAAGGGAAGGGTACTAGTTCAGGCAAGGGTTGTAGTTAAGGCTACTAGTTAGGGCAGGGGTACTAGTTCGGGGTACTAATTCAGGGTACTTTTCAAGGCAAGGATACTCTTGAAGGCCAGTTGTCTAGGCTACTGAACTATGCCACTAGTCTAGCTGACTAGTCCAGCTTACTACTCTAGGCTACTACTCTAGCTTTCTCTTGTCTACTCTAGTGTAGTCTACCATCATCTATCCTAGTCTACCCTATCTTAAACTACCCTAACCTATTCTACTCTAATCTATTCAATTTGATTCGATTCAAAATGTTTCCATGCGATTGGACACGATTATGCTTGAATTTCTCAATTCAGCCCCATCAGCTCAATTTGGCTCAAATCGCTTCAATTCAGCTTGATTCTGCCCGTTTTGACTCGATTCGGCTCAGTTCACCCTTATTTGGCCATATTCAGCTCGAGTCGAATCTTTTCTACTCTATTTGTCTCTATTCGACTCCATTCTACACTATTCTACGCTATTCTGTTCTACCCTACCCTACTCTAATCGATTCGATTGGACGCGATTCGAAGCAATTTGACGCGATTCGTCTCGTTTTCTTTCCATTTGGCTCAATTCGGCTAGAATTGGCTCTATTCAGCTATATCCTGCACTATTTGACTCTATTCAACTCAATTCTACTCTACTCTTCTCTACTTTACTCTTCTCTGTTCTACTCTACTCTACTCTACTCTATTCTCTTTCTATTCTGTAGTGTTCTATTCTATTCTACCCTCCCCGCCCCTCCCCTCCCCTTCTCTAATCCATTTGATTCGATTCGATTGGACGCATTTCCACGCCATTGGACGCGATTAGGCTTGAATCAGCTCGATTCGGTTCGAATCGGCTCGATTCGGCTCGATTTGGCTCCATTTCACTCCATTCGGCTCGATTTGGCTCGAACGTGTCGATTCTGCTGGATCGTGCTCGACTAGGCCTTATGTGGCCCTATTTGGCCCTACCCTGCCCTATTCGACTCTTTTCTACTCTATTCATTTCTATCCGTCTCTATTCGACTCCATTCAACTCCATTCTATGCCATTAAACACCATTCTACTCTACCCTACCCTAAGCTATTCGAATGGATTCAATTTGATTTGACCTGATTCAAAGGGATTTGACGCGGTTTGTCTCGTTTTGTCTCCATTAGGCTCCATTTGGCTATGTTTTGCACTATTTGCCTCTATTCTACTCTTCTCTATTCTGTTGTATTCTTTCTCTTCTGTTCTGTTCTGTTCTCTCCTATTCTGTTGTACTCTATTCTATTCTACCCTACCCTACCCTACCCTACTGCACCCCACACAAACCTCCCCTACTTTAATCTATTTGATTCAATTCGACGTGATTTGGCGGGATTTGACGGCTTTCGATGAGATCCGAAGGGATTCAACGGGATTCGAAGAGATTCAATGCGATTCGACATGACTCAGCAGGATTCTATGAGATTCGATGCAATTCAAAGTTATTTGACATGACACTTCGCGATTCGTCGAGATTCGATGACATTCGACGCAATTCAAAGCAATATGAAGCGATTCGACCCGATTTGACATGAAACGATGTGATTCGACGCCGTTGGACATGATTTGGTGCGATTCGAAGCTATTCGGGGACAGTCGTTGCGATTCTGCTTGATTCAGCTCGATTAGGTGCGTTTCGGCACTATACGGCTCTTTTCGGCTGTATTCAGCTCCATTCAGCTCTATTCATCTCTATTCGGCCTCTTCGGCTCTATTCGAATCTACTCTTTTCTACTCTATTCTATTCCGTTCTAATCTCTTCTGTAATACTTACTCTATTCTATTCTAGCCTCCCCACCACTACCCTTCTTTAATCTATACGTTTCGATTCGATTTGATGTATTTGACGCGACTCGATGTGATTAAGCTTCAATCGGCTCGATTCGGATCAATTTGGCTCGATTCAGCTCAGTTAGGCTCCGTTCAGCTCGTTTTGGCTTCAGTCGCTTCCATTCTGCTCGATTCGGCCTTATTCGGCCCTATTCTGCTCTGTTCGACTCTTTTCTACTCTAGTCATCTCTATTTGACTCCATTCTACTCCATTCTATTCATTCCACACCATTCTACACTTTTCTCTATTCTGCTCTACCCTACTCTAATTTGCGGTAATCGTTTCGACGCGATTCCTCTCATTTCATCTCTGTTTGGCTCTATTCGACTGCACTCTGTTATACTCTATTCTACTCTATTGTACTCTCGTCTACTCTTCTCTATTCTATTCTATTGTATTGTTTCTTTTCTGTTCTACTCTATTCTACCCTACCCTATGCTTCCCAACTCTAATCTATTCTAATCCATTCGATTGGATTCGAGTCCACCCATTTTGACGCGATTCGGCTCGATTTGGCTCTGTCCGACTCTATTCTACTCTACTCTATTCCCCTCTACTCTAGTCTACTCTTTTCTGTATTCTTTCTGTATCGTTCTGTTCTATTCCACTCTACTCTACTCTACTCTTTTCTACCCTACCACACCCGAACCTCCCCTGCTCTAATCTATTCAATTCGATTTGACGAATTTTGACGCGATTCAGGTCAAATCAGTTGAATTCGTGTCCATTGGGCTCCACTGGGCTTGAATAGTGTCGATTCGGCTCGATTTGGCACAATTCAGCTTGATTCGGCCTGCTTCAGCTCTACTTGGCTCTCTTGAGCTCTTTTCTACTCTATTCGACTCCATTGCCCACCATTCTACTCCATTCTACACTATTCTACTCTACCCTACTCTAATTTCCTCTAATTGATTCGATGGGATTCGATACGATTTGTCTCGTTTCATCTCCATTCAGCTCGATTTGACTCTATTAGACTCTGTTCTACTCTACTCTACACTATTCTGCTCTGCTCTACTCTTTTTTACTCTGTTCTATTGTATTCTTTCTATTCTGTTCTACTGTGTTCAATTCTAATCTACTCTATTCTATTGCATCCTACCCTACTCTAATCTATTCTACTGGATTCGATTCCATGCGTTTCGATGCGATTCGGCTCAAATCAGCTCCATTAGGCTCTAGTCGGTTCTAATACATTCTATTCAGCTCTATTCGGCTCTTTTAGACTCTACTCAACTCTATTATCTCTTTTCGACTCCTTTCGACTCCGTTTGACTCCATTCAACTCCCTGCTACACCATTCTACTCCATCCTACTCTATTCTTCTGTATTCTACTCTATTGTACTCTACCCTACTCTACCTAATTGATTAGATTTGATTTGGCTTGAATCGATGGGATTCAAATGCAATTCGATGGGATTCAACGCGATACGGCACCATTCCATGGGATTCGGCGCGATTCGTCCTGATTTCTATCGATTCGGCTCTTTTTGGCTCTATTTGGCTCTATTCAGCAAGAGTCGACTCTGTTCTACTCTACTCTTCTACACTCTATTCTACTCGACCCTATTCTATTCTTTCTGTTCTGTTCTACCACATTCTATTCTCCCCTACCCTACCCTAATTTACCCTACTGTAATCTGTTCGATTCTATTTGGCACACTTGAACGCGATTCGACCTGATTCAGGTCGTAGTGGCTCGATTCAGCTCCTTTCCGCTCCATTAGACTCGATTCGTTTCCACTCGGCTCTTTTCCGCTCTATTCAGCTCTTTGCAGCAGTATTCGACTCTATTTGACTCTAGTCTACTCTATTCTTTCAATTGTCTTCTATTCTACTCTATTCTATTCTACCCTACCCTACCCTAACCTTACCTGCCCTACACTAATCTATTTGATTGGATTCAACACATTTCAACGCGATTCGACACTTTTCAACGCGATTCGACATGATTCGCCTCGATTCACCTCGAATTTGGTCGATTCGGCTGTATTCAGCTCTGTTCGGCTCTGTTCCGCTCTATTCAGCTCTATTTTACTCTCTTCTGCTCTACTCTACTCTACTTAATTCTATTCTATTCTTTCTATTGTGTTCTGTTCTATTCTAACCTCTCCTACCCTACCCTCCTCTAATCTATTTGATTCGATTCAATGCATTTCGATGTGATTCCACGTGATTAGGCTTGAATCGGCTCGATTTGGCTCTCTTCAGCCTGAATCGGGTCAATTCAGGTCGATTCAGCATAATTAGGCTCGACTCAACCTTCTTCAGCCCCGTTCAGCTCTATTCAACTCTTTTCTACTTTATTCGTCTCCTTTTGGCTCCATTCGACTCCATTCCACACCATTCTACTCCGTTTTACTCCATTCTACACTGTTGTATTCTGTTCTACCCTACCCTACCTACTCTAATCTATTCTAATCCATTCGATTCATCCCGATTTGTCTCCTTTCCTCTCCATTCGACTCGATTCGGCTGGAATTGGATTCGGCTCAAATTGAATTGGATCTCTATTCTGCTCTACTCGACTCTGACTATTCTACTCTACTCAACTCTACTCCATTCCACTCTTTGTATTCTCTTCTCTTCTACTCTCTTCTATTCTATTCCACTGTGCCCTACCGTACCAAATCCCAGCCTAACCTACACTACTCTAATCTATTCAATTTAATTCGATTCCATTTGGCGTGATTCGGCTTCATTCGGCTCGATTTGGCCCGATTTGGCCCTATTCGGCGCTCTTCGCCTCTCTTCAACTCTTTTCTACTCTATTCATCTCTGTTTGACTCCATTCCACACCATTCTACTCCATTCCACACTATTCTATTCTACGGAACCCTACCCCACCCTACCCTATCCGAATCTATTCTGTTCTTTTCTATTATGTTGTATTCTACTCTCATTTTCTATTTTCTCCATTCCATCTTATGCTACTCTCCCATACCCTACACTAAGCTCACCTACCCTGACCTATGCTGTTCTATTCTATTTTCTCTGTTCTGCCATGTGCTACCCTACCCTATGCTACCCCACCGTACTCTACCCTACTCTTTGGGGTACTCAATAAGGTACTAATTAAGGGTACTAGTTAGGGCAAGGGTACTGAAGGCAAGGGTACTAGTTCAGGCTACTAGTTAAGACCAGGGAACTAGTTAAGGGTACTAGTTAAGGTAAGGGTGTTAGTTAAGGGTACTCGTAAAGGCCCGGGCACTAGGTCAGGGTACTAGTTAAGGTATGGGTGGTGTTGAGGGTACTGGTTAAGGGAAGGGTAATAGTGAATACTACTAGTTACAGCCAAGCTACTCCTTAAGGCTACTACTTAAGGGAAGGGTACTAGTTCAGGCAAAGGTTGTAGTTAAGGCTACTAGTTAGGGCAGGGGTACTAGTTCGGGGTACTAATTCAGGGTACTTTTCAAGGCAAGGATACTCTTGAAGGCCAGTTGTCTAGGCTACTGAACTATGCCACTAGTCTAGCTGACTAGTCCAGCTTACTACTCTAGGCTACTACTCTAGCTTTCTCTTGTCTACTCTACTGTAGTCTACCATCATCTATCCTAGTCTACCCTGTCTTAAACTACCCTAACCTCTTCTACTCTAATCTATTCAATTTGATTCGATTCAAAATGTTTCCATGCGATTGGACACGATTATGCTTGAATTTCTCAATTCAGCCCCATCAGCTCAATTTGGCTCAAATCGCTTCAATTCAGCTTGATTCTGCCCGTTTTGACTCGATTCGGCTCAGTTCACCCTTATTCGGCCATATTCAGCTCGAGTCGACTCTTTTCTACTCTATTTGTCTCTATTCGACTCCATTCTACACTATTCTATGCTATTCTGTTCTACCCTACCCTACTCTAATCGATTCGATTGGACGCGATTCGAAGCAATTTGACGCGATTCGTCTCGTTTTCTTTCCATTTGGCTCAATTCGGCTAGAATTGGCTCTATTCAGCTATATCCTGCACTATTTGACTCTATTCAACTCAATTCTACTCTACTCTTCTCTACTTTACTCTTCTCTGTTCTACTCTACTCTACTCTATTCTCTTCTTTCTATTCTGTAGTGTTCTATTCTATTCTACCCTCCCCGCCCCTCCCCTCCCCTTCTCTAATCCATTTGATTCGATTCGATTGGACGCATTTCCACGCCATTGGACGCGATTAGGCTTGAATCAGCTCGATTCGGTTCGAATCGGCTCGATTCGGCTCGATTTGGCTCCATTTCGCTCCATTCGGCTCGATTTGGATCGAACGTGTCGATTCTGCTGGATCGTGCTCGACTAGGCCTTATGTGGCCCTATTTGGCCCTACCCTGCCCTATTCGACTCTTTTCTACTCTATTCATTTCTATCCGTCTCTATTAGACTCCATTCAACTCCATTCTATGCCATTAAACACCATTCTACCCTACCCTACCCTAAGCTATTCGAATGGATTCAATTTGATTTGACCTGATTCAAAGCGATTTGACGCGGTTTGTCTCGTTTTGTCTCCATTAGGCTCCATTTGGCTATGTTTTGCACTATTTGCCTCTATTCTACTCTTCTCTATTCTGTTGTATTCTTTCTCTTCTGTTCTGTTCTGTTCTCTCCTATTCTGTTGTACTCTATTCTATTCTACCCTACCCTACCCTACCCTACTGCACCCCACACAAACCTCCCCTACTTTAATCTATTTGATTCAATTCGACGTGATTTGGCGGGATTTGACGGCTTTCGATGAGATCCGAAGGGATTCAACGGGATTCGAAGAGATTCAATGCGATTCGACATGACTCAGCAGGATTCTATGAGATTCGATGCAATTCAAAGTTATTTGACATGACACTTCGCGATTCGTCGAGATTCGATGACATTCGACGCAATTCAAAGCAATATGAAGCGATTCGACCCGATTTGACATGAAACGATGTGATTCGACGCCGTTGGACATGATTTGGTGCGATTCGAAGCTATTCGGGGACAGTCGTTGCGATTCTGCTTGATTCAGCTCGATTAGGTGCGTTTCGGCACTATACGGCTCTTTTCGGCTGTATTCAGCTCCATTCAGCTCTATTCATCTCTATTCGGCCTCTTCGGCTCTATTCGAATCTACTCTTTTCTACTCTATTCTATTCCGTTCTAATCTCTTCTGTAATACTTACTCTATTCTATTCTAGCCTCCCCACCACTACCCTTCTTTAATCTATACGTTTCGATTCGATTTGATGTATTTGACGCGACTCGATGTGATTAAGCTTCAATCGGCTCGATTCGGATCAATTTGGCTCGATTCAGCTCAGTTAGGCTCCGTTCAGCTCGTTTTGGCTTCAGTCGCTTCCATTCTGCTCGATTCGGCCTTATTCGGCCCTATTCTGCTCTGTTCGACTCTTTTCTACTCTAGTCATCTCTATTTGACTCCATTCTACTCCATTCTATTCATTCCACACCATTCTACACTTTTCTCTATTCTGCTCTACCCTACTCTAATTTGCGGTAATCGTTTCGACGCGATTCCTCTCATTTCATCTCTGTTTGGCTCTATTCGACTGCACTCTGTTATACTCTATTCTACTCTATTGTACTCTCGTCTACTCTTCTCTATTCTATTCTATTGTATTGTTTCTTTTCTGTTCTACTCTATTCTACCCTACCCTATGCTTCCCAACTCTAATCTATTCTAATCCATTCGATTGGATTCGAGTCCACCCATTTTGACGCGATTCGGCTCGATTTGGCTCTGTCCGACTCTATTCTACTCTACTCTATTCCCCTCTACTCTAGTCTACTCTTTTCTGTATTCTTTCTGTATCGTTCTGTTCTATTCCACTCTACTCTACTCTACTCTTTTCTACCCTACCACACCCGAACCTCCCCTGCTCTAATCTATTCAATTCGATTTGACGAATTTTGACGCGATTCAGGTCAAATCAGTTGAATTCGTGTCCATTGGGCTCCACTGGGCTTGAATAGTGTCGATTCGGCTCGATTTGGCACAATTCAGCTTGATTCGGCCTGCTTCAGCTCTACTTGGCTCTCTTGAGCTCTTTTCTACTCTATTCGACTCCATTGCCCACCATTCTACTCCATTCTACACTATTCTACTCTACCCTACTCTAATTTCCTCTAATTGATTCGATGGGATTCGATACGATTTGTCTCGTTTCATCTCCATTCAGCTCGATTTGACTCTATTAGACTCTGTTCTACTCTACTCTACACTATTCTGCTCTGCTCTACTCTTTTTTACTCTGTTCTATTGTATTCTTTCTATTCTGTTCTACTGTGTTCAATTCTAATCTACTCTATTCTATTGCATCCTACCCTACTCTAATCTATTCTACTGGATTCGATTCCATGCGTTTCGATGCGATTCGGCTCAAATCAGCTCCATTAGGCTCTAGTCGGTTCTAATACATTCTATTCAGCTCTATTCGGCTCTTTTAGACTCTACTCAACTCTATTATCTCTTTTCGACTCCTTTCGACTCCGTTTGACTCCATTCAACTCCCTGCTACACCATTCTACTCCATCCTACTCTATTCTTCTGTATTCTACTCTATTGTACTCTACCCTACTCTACCTAATTGATTAGATTTGATTTGGCTTGAATCGATGGGATTCAAATGCAATTCGATGGGATTCAACGCGATACGGCACCATTCCATGGGATTCGGCGCGATTCGTCCTGATTTCTATCGATTCGGCTCTTTTTGGCTCTATTTGGCTCTATTCAGCAAGAGTCGACTCTGTTCTACTCTACTCTTCTACACTCTATTCTACTCGACCCTATTCTATTCTTTCTGTTCTGTTCTACCACATTCTATTCTCCCCTACCCTCCCCTAATTTACCCTACTGTAATCTGTTCGATTCTATTTGGCACACTTGAACGCGATTCGACCTGATTCAGGTCGTAGTGGCTCGATTCAGCTCCTTTCCGCTCCATTAGACTCGATTCGTTTCCACTCGGCTCTTTTCCGCTCTATTCAGCTCTTTGCAGCAGTATTCGACTCTATTTGACTCTAGTCTACTCTATTCTTTCAATTGTCTTCTATTCTACTCTATTCTATTCTACCCTACCCTACCCTAACCTTACCTGCCCTACACTAATCTATTTGATTGGATTCAACACATTTCAACGCGATTCGACACTTTTCAACGCGATTCGACATGATTCGCCTCGATTCACCTCGAATTTGGTCGATTCGGCTGTATTCAGCTCTGTTCGGCTCTGTTCCGCTCTATTCAGCTCTATTTTACTCTCTTCTGCTCTACTCTACTCTACTTAATTCTATTCTATTCTTTCTATTGTGTTCTGTTCTATTCTAACCTCTCCTACCCTACCCTCCTCTAATCTATTTGATTCGATTCAATGCATTTCGATGTGATTCCACGTGATTAGGCTTGAATCGGCTCGATTTGGCTCTCTTCAGCCTGAATCGGGTCAATTCAGGTCGATTCAGCATAATTAGGCTCGACTCAACCTTCTTCAGCCCCGTTCAGCTCTATTCAACTCTTTTCTACTTTATTCGTCTCCTTTTGGCTCCATTCGACTCCATTCCACACCATTCTACTCCGTTTTACTCCATTCTACACTGTTGTATTCTGTTCTACCCTACCCTACCTACTCTAATCTATTCTAATCCATTCGATTCATCCCGATTTGTCTCCTTTCCTCTCCATTCGACTCGATTCGGCTGGAATTGGATTCGGCTCAAATTGAATTGGATCTCTATTCTGCTCTACTCGACTCTGACTATTCTACTCTACTCAACTCTACTCCATTCCACTCTTTGTATTCTCTTCTCTTCTACTCTCTTCTATTCTATTCCACTGTGCCCTACCGTACCAAATCCCAGCCTAACCTACACTACTCTAATCTATTCAATTTAATTCGATTCCATTTGGCGTGATTCGGCTTCATTCGGCTCGATTTGGCCCGATTTGGCCCTATTCGGCGCTCTTCGCCTCTCTTCAACTCTTTTCTACTCTATTCATCTCTGTTTGACTCCATTCCACACCATTCTACTCCATTCCACACTATTCTATTCTACGGAACCCTACCCCACCCTACCCTATCCGAATCTATTCTGTTCTTTTCTATTATGTTGTATTCTACTCTCATTTTCTATTTTCTCCATTCCATCTTATGCTACTCTCCCATACCCTACACTAAGCTCACCTACCCTGACCTATGCTGTTCTATTCTATTTTCTCTGTTCTGCCATGTGCTACCCTACCCTATGCTACCCCACCGTACTCTACCCTACTCTTTGGGGTACTCAATAAGGTACTAATTAAGGGTACTAGTTAGGGCAAGGGTACTGAAGGCAAGGGTACTAGTTCAGGCTACTAGTTAAGACCAGGGAACTAGTTAAGGGTACTAGTTAAGGTAAGGGTGTTAGTTAAGGGTACTCGTAAAGGCCCGGGCACTAGGTCAGGGTACTAGTTAAGGTATGGGTGGTGTTGAGGGTACTGGTTAAGGGAAGGGTAATAGTGAATACTACTAGTTACAGCCAAGCTACTCCTTAAGGCTACTACTTAAGGGAAGGGTACTAGTTCAGGCAAAGGTTGTAGTTAAGGCTACTAGTTAGGGCAGGGGTACTAGTTCGGGGTACTAATTCAGGGTACTTTTCAAGGCAAGGATACTCTTGAAGGCCAGTTGTCTAGGCTACTGAACTATGCCACTAGTCTAGCTGACTAGTCCAGCTTACTACTCTAGGCTACTACTCTAGCTTTCTCTTGTCTACTCTACTGTAGTCTACCATCATCTATCCTAGTCTACCCTGTCTTAAACTACCCTAACCTCTTCTACTCTAATCTATTCAATTTGATTCGATTCAAAATGTTTCCATGCGATTGGACACGATTATGCTTGAATTTCTCAATTCAGCCCCATCAGCTCAATTTGGCTCAAATCGCTTCAATTCAGCTTGATTCTGCCCGTTTTGACTCGATTCGGCTCAGTTCACCCTTATTCGGCCATATTCAGCTCGAGTCGACTCTTTTCTACTCTATTTGTCTCTATTCGACTCCATTCTACACTATTCTATGCTATTCTGTTCTACCCTACCCTACTCTAATCGATTCGATTGGACGCGATTCGAAGCAATTTGACGCGATTCGTCTCGTTTTCTTTCCATTTGGCTCAATTCGGCTAGAATTGGCTCTATTCAGCTATATCCTGCACTATTTGACTCTATTCAACTCAATTCTACTCTACTCTTCTCTACTTTACTCTTCTCTGTTCTACTCTACTCTACTCTATTCTCTTCTTTCTATTCTGTAGTGTTCTATTCTATTCTACCCTCCCCGCCCCTCCCCTCCCCTTCTCTAATCCATTTGATTCGATTCGATTGGACGCATTTCCACGCCATTGGACGCGATTAGGCTTGAATCAGCTCGATTCGGTTCGAATCGGCTCGATTCGGCTCGATTTGGCTCCATTTCGCTCCATTCGGCTCGATTTGGATCGAACGTGTCGATTCTGCTGGATCGTGCTCGACTAGGCCTTATGTGGCCCTATTTGGCCCTACCCTGCCCTATTCGACTCTTTTCTACTCTATTCATTTCTATCCGTCTCTATTAGACTCCATTCAACTCCATTCTATGCCATTAAACACCATTCTACCCTACCCTACCCTAAGCTATTCGAATGGATTCAATTTGATTTGACCTGATTCAAAGCGATTTGACGCGGTTTGTCTCGTTTTGTCTCCATTAGGCTCCATTTGGCTATGTTTTGCACTATTTGCCTCTATTCTACTCTTCTCTATTCTGTTGTATTCTTTCTCTTCTGTTCTGTTCTGTTCTCTCCTATTCTGTTGTACTCTATTCTATTCTACCCTACCCTACCCTACCCTACTGCACCCCACACAAACCTCCCCTACTTTAATCTATTTGATTCAATTCGACGTGATTTGGCGGGATTTGACGGCTTTCGATGAGATCCGAAGGGATTCAACGGGATTCGAAGAGATTCAATGCGATTCGACATGACTCAGCAGGATTCTATGAGATTCGATGCAATTCAAAGTTATTTGACATGACACTTCGCGATTCGTCGAGATTCGATGACATTCGACGCAATTCAAAGCAATATGAAGCGATTCGACCCGATTTGACATGAAACGATGTGATTCGACGCCGTTGGACATGATTTGGTGCGATTCGAAGCTATTCGGGGACAGTCGTTGCGATTCTGCTTGATTCAGCTCGATTAGGTGCGTTTCGGCACTATACGGCTCTTTTCGGCTGTATTCAGCTCCATTCAGCTCTATTCATCTCTATTCGGCCTCTTCGGCTCTATTCGAATCTACTCTTTTCTACTCTATTCTATTCCGTTCTAATCTCTTCTGTAATACTTACTCTATTCTATTCTAGCCTCCCCACCACTACCCTTCTTTAATCTATACGTTTCGATTCGATTTGATGTATTTGACGCGACTCGATGTGATTAAGCTTCAATCGGCTCGATTCGGATCAATTTGGCTCGATTCAGCTCAGTTAGGCTCCGTTCAGCTCGTTTTGGCTTCAGTCGCTTCCATTCTGCTCGATTCGGCCTTATTCGGCCCTATTCTGCTCTGTTCGACTCTTTTCTACTCTAGTCATCTCTATTTGACTCCATTCTACTCCATTCTATTCATTCCACACCATTCTACACTTTTCTCTATTCTGCTCTACCCTACTCTAATTTGCGGTAATCGTTTCGACGCGATTCCTCTCATTTCATCTCTGTTTGGCTCTATTCGACTGCACTCTGTTATACTCTATTCTACTCTATTGTACTCTCGTCTACTCTTCTCTATTCTATTGTATTGTTTCTTTTCTGTTCTACTCTATTCTACCCTACCCTATGCTTCCCAACTCTAATCTATTCTAATCCATTCGATTGGATTCGAGTCCACCCATTTTGACGCGATTCGGCTCGATTTGGCTCTGTCCGACTCTATTCTACTCTACTCTATTCCCCTCTACTCTAGTCTACTCTTTTCTGTATTCTTTCTGTATCGTTCTGTTCTATTCCACTCTACTCTACTCTACTCTTTTCTACCCTACCACACCCGAACCTCCCCTGCTCTAATCTATTCAATTCGATTTGACGAATTTTGACGCGATTCAGGTCAAATCAGTTGAATTCGTGTCCATTGGGCTCCACTGGGCTTGAATAGTGTCGATTCGGCTCGATTTGGCACAATTCAGCTTGATTCGGCCTGCTTCAGCTCTACTTGGCTCTCTTGAGCTCTTTTCTACTGTATTCGACTCCATTGCCCACCATTCTACTCCATTCTACACTATTCTACTCTACCCTACTCTAATTTCCTCTAATTGATTCGATGGGATTCGATACGATTTGTCTCGTTTCATCTCCATTCAGCTCGATTTGACTCTATTAGACTCTGTTCTACTCTACTCTACACTATTCTGCTCTGCTCTACTCTTTTTTACTCTGTTCTATTGTATTCTTTCTATTCTGTTCTACTGTGTTCAATTCTAATCTACTCTATTCTATTGCATCCTACCCTACTCTAATCTATTCTACTGGATTCGATTCCATGCGTTTCGATGCGATTCGGCTCAAATCAGCTCCATTAGGCTCTAGTCGGTTCTAATACATTCTATTCAGCTCTATTCGGCTCTTTTAGACTCTACTCAACTCTATTATCTCTTTTCGACTCCTTTCGACTCCGTTTGACTCCATTCAACTCCCTGCTACACCATTCTACTCCATCCTACTCTATTCTTCTGTATTCTACTCTATTGTACTCTACCCTACTCTACCTAATTGATTAGATTTGATTTGGCTTGAATCGATGGGATTCAAATGCAATTCGATGGGATTCAACGCGATACGGCACCATTCCATGGGATTCGGCGCGATTCGTCCTGATTTCTATCGATTCGGCTCTTTTTGGCTCTATTTGGCTCTATTCAGCAAGAGTCGACTCTGTTCTACTCTACTCTTCTACACTCTATTCTACTCGACCCTATTCTATTCTTTCTGTTCTGTTCTACCACATTCTATTCTCCCCTACCCTACCCTAATTTACCCTACTGTAATCTGTTCGATGCTATTCGGCACACTTGAACGCGATTCGACCTGATTCAGGTCGTAGTGGCTCGATTCAGCTCCTTTCCGCTCCATTAGACTCGATTCGTTTCCACTCGGCTCTTTTCCGCTCTATTCAGCTCTTTGCAGCAGTATTCGACTCTATTTGACTCTAGTCTACTCTATTCTTTCAATTGTCTTCTATTCTACTCTATTCTATTCTACCCTACCCTACCCTAACCTTACCTGCCCTACACTAATCTATTTGATTGGATTCAACACATTTCAACGCGATTCGACACTTTTCAACGCGATTCGACATGATTCGCCTCGATTCACCTCGAATTTGGTCGATTCGGCTGTATTCAGCTCTGTTCGGCTCTGTTCCGCTCTATTCAGCTCTATTTTACTCTCTTCTGCTCTACTCTACTCTACTTAATTCTATTCTATTCTTTCTATTGTGTTCTGTTCTATTCTAACCTCTCCTACCCTACCCTCCTCTAATCTATTTGATTCGATTCAATGCATTTCGATGTGATTCCACGTGATTAGGCTTGAATCGGCTCGATTTGGCTCTCTTCAGCCTGAATCGGGTCAATTCAGGTCGATTCAGCATAATTAGGCTCGACTCAACCTTCTTCAGCCCCGTTCAGCTCTATTCAACTCTTTTCTACTTTATTCGTCTCCTTTTGGCTCCATTCGACTCCATTCCACACCATTCTACTCCGTTTTACTCCATTCTACACTGTTGTATTCTGTTCTACCCTACCCTACCTACTCTAATCTATTCTAATCCATTCGATTCATCCCGATTTGTCTCCTTTCCTCTCCATTCGACTCGATTCGGCTGGAATTGGATTCGGCTCAAATTGAATTGGATCTCTATTCTGCTCTACTCGACTCTGACTATTCTACTCTACTCAACTCTACTCCATTCCACTCTGTATTCTCTTCTCTTCTACTCTCTTCTATTCTATTCCACTGTGCCCTACCGTACCAAATCCCAGCCTAACCTACACTACTCTAATCTATTCAATTTAATTCGATTCCATTTGGCGTGATTCGGCTTCATTCGGCTCGATTTGGCCCGATTTGGCCCTATTCGGCGCTCTTCGCCTCTCTTCAACTCTTTTCTACTCTATTCATCTCTGTTTGACTCCATTCCACACCATTCTACTCCATTCCACACTATTCTATTCTACGGAACCCTACCCCACCCTACCCTATCCGAATCTATTCTGTTCTTTTCTATTATGTTGTATTCTACTCTCATTTTCTATTTTCTCCATTCCATCTTATGCTACTCTCCCATACCCTACACTAAGCTCACCTACCCTGACCTATGCTGTTCTATTCTATTTTCTCTGTTCTGCCATGTGCTACCCTACCCTATGCTACCCCACCGTACTCTACCCTACTCTTTGGGGTACTCAATAAGGTACTAATTAAGGGTACTAGTTAGGGCAAGGGTACTGAAGGCAAGGGTACTAGTTCAGGCTACTAGTTAAGGCCAGGGAACTAGTTAAGGGTACTAGTTAAGGTAAGGGTGTTAGTTAAGGGTACTCGTAAAGGCCGGGGCACTAGGTCAGGGTACTAGTTAAGGTATGGGTGGTGTTGAGGGTACTGGTTAAGGGAAGGGTAATAGTGAATACTACTAGTTACAGCCAAGCTACTCCTTAAGGCTACTACTTAAGGGAAGGGTACTAGTTCAGGCAAAGGTTGTAGTTAAGGCTACTAGTTAGGGCAGGGGTACTAGTTCGGGGTACTAATTCAGGGTACTTTTCAAGGCAAGGATACTCTTGAAGGCCAGTTGTCTAGGCTACTGAACTATGCCACTAGTCTAGCTGACTAGTCCAGCTTACTACTCTAGGCTACTACTCTAGCTTTCTCTTGTCTACTCTACTGTACTCTACCATCATCTATCCTAGTCTACCCTGTCTTAAACTACCCTAACCTCTTCTACTCTAATCTATTCAATTTGATTCGATTCAAAATGTTTCCATGCGATTGGACACGATTATGCTTGAATTTCTCAATTCAGCCCCATCAGCTCAATTTGGCTCAAATCGCTTCAATTCAGCTTGATTCTGCCCATTTTGACTCGATTCGGCTCAGTTCACCCTTATTCGGCCATATTCAGCTCGAGTCGACTCTTTTCTACTCTATTTGTCTCTATTCGACTCCATTCTACACTGTTCTACGCTATTCTGTTCTACCCTACCCTACTCTAATCTATTCTAATCGATTCGATTGGACGCGATTCGAAGCAATTTGACGCGATTCGTCTCGTTTTCTTTCCATTTGGCTCAATTCGGCTAGAATTGGCTCTATTCAGCTATATCCTGCACTATTTGACTCTATTCAACTCAATTCTACTCTACTCTTCTCTACTTTACTCTTCTCTGTTCTACTCTACTCTACTCTATTCTCTTCTTTCTATTCTGTAGTGTTCTATTCTATTCTACCCTCCCCGCCCCTCCCCTCCCCTTCTCTAATCCATTTGATTCGATTCGATTGGACGCATTTCCACGCCATTGGACGCGATTAGGCTTGAATCAGCTCGATTCGGTTCGAATCGGCTCGATTCGGCTCGATTTGGCTCCATTTCGCTCCATTCGGCTCGATTTGGATCGAACGTGTCGATTCTGCTGGATCGTGCTCGACTAGGCCTTATGTGGCCCTATTTGGCCCTACCCTGCCCTATTCGACTCTTTTCTACTCTATTCATTTCTATCCGTCTCTATTAGACTCCATTCAACTCCATTCTATGCCATTAAACACCATTCTACCCTACCCTACCCTAAGCTATTCGAATGGATTCAATTTGATTTGACCTGATTCAAAGCGATTTGACGCGGTTTGTCTCATTTTGTCTCCATTAGGCTCCATTTGGCTATGTTCTGCACTATTTGCCTCTATTCTACTCTTCTCTATTCTGTTGTATTCTTTCTCTTCTGTTCTGTTCTGTTCTCTCCTATTCTGTTGTACTCTATTCTATTCTACCCTACCCTACCCTACCCTACTGCACCCCACACAAACCTCCCCTACTTTAATCTATTTGATTCAATTCGACGTGATTTGGCGGGATTTGACGGCTTTCGATGAGATCCGAAGGGATTCAACGGGATTCGAAGAGATTCAATGCGATTCGACATGACTCAGCAGGATTCTATGAGATTCGATGCAATTCAAAGTTATTTGACATGACACTTCGCGATTCGTCGAGATTCGATGACATTCGACGCAATTCAAAGCAATATGAAGCGATTCGACCCGATTTGACATGAAACGATGTGATTCGACGCCGTTGGACATGATTTGGTGCGATTCGAAGCTATTCGGGGACAGTCGTTGCGATTCTGCTTGATTCAGCTCGATTAGGTGCGTTTCGGCACTATACGGCTCTTTTCGGCTGTATTCAGCTCCATTCAGCTCTATTCATCTCTATTCGGCCTCTTCGGCTCTATTCGAATCTACTCTTTTCTACTCTATTCTATTCCGTTCTAATCTCTTCTGTAATACTTACTCTATTCTATTCTAGCCTCCCCACCACTACCCTTCTTTAATCTATACGTTTCGATTCGATTTGATGTATTTGACGCGACTCGATGTGATTAAGCTTCAATCGGCTCGATTCGGATCAATTTGGCTCGATTCAGCTCAGTTAGGCTCCGTTCAGCTCGTTTTGGCTTCAGTCGCTTCCATTCTGCTCGATTCGGCCTTATTCGGCCCTATTCTGCTCTGTTCGACTCTTTTCTACTCTAGTCATCTCTATTTGACTCCATTCTACTCCATTCTATTCATTCCACACCATTCTACACTTTTCTCTATTCTGCTCTACCCTACTCTAATTTGCGGTAATCGTTTCGACGCGATTCCTCTCATTTCATCTCTGTTTGGCTCTATTCGACTGCACTCTGTTATACTCTAGTCTACTCTATTGTACTCTCGTCTACTCTTCTCTACTCTATTCTATTGTATTGTTTCTTTTCTGTTCTACTCTATTCTACCCTACCCTATGCTTCCCAACTCTAATCTATTCTAATCCATTCGATTGGATTCGAGTCCACCCATTTTGACGCGATTCGGCTCGATTTGGCTCTGTCCGACTCTATTCTACTCTACTCTATTCCCCTCTACTCTAGTCTACTCTTTTCTGTATTCTTTCTGTATCGTTCTGTTCTATTCCACTCTACTCTACTCTACTCTTTTCTACCCTACCACACCCGAACCTCCCCTGCTCTAATCTATTCAATTCGATTTGACGAATTTTGACGCGATTCAGGTCAAATCAGTTGAATTCGTGTCCATTGGGCTCCACTGGGCTTGAATAGTGTCGATTCGGCTCGATTTGGCACAATTCAGCTTGATTCGGCCTGCTTCAGCTCTACTTGGCTCTCTTGAGCTCTTTTCTACTCTATTCGACTCCATTGCCCACCATTCTACTCCATTCTACACTATTCTACTCTACCCTACTCTAATTTACTCTAATTGATTCGATGGGATTCGATACGATTTGTCTCGTTTCATCTCCATTCAGCTCGATTTGACTCTATTAGACTCTGTTCTACTCTACTCTACACTATTCTGCTCTGCTCTACTCTTTTTTACTCTGTTCTATTGTATTCTTTCTATTCTGTTCTACTGTGTTCAATTCTAATCTACTCTATTCTATTGCATCCTACCCTACTCTAATCTATTCTACTGGATTCGATTCCATGCATTTCGATGCGATTCGGCTCAAATCAGCTCCATTAGGCTCTAGTCGGTTCTAATACATTCTATTCAGCTCTATTCGGCTCTTTTAGACTCTACTCAACTCTATTATCTCTTTTCGACTCCTTTCGACTCCGTTTGACTCCATTCAACTCCCTGCTACACCATTCTACTCCATCCTACTCTATTCTTCTGTATTCTACTCTATTGTACTCTACCCTACTCTACCTAATTGATTAGATTTGATTTGGCTTGAATCGATGGGATTCAAATGCAATTCGATGGGATTCAACGCGATACGGCACCATTCCATGGGATTCGGCGCGATTCGTCCTGATTTCTATCGATTCGGCTCTTTTTGGCTCTATTTGGCTCTATTCAGCAAGAGTCGACTCTGTTCTACTCTACTCTTCTACACTCTATTCTACTCGACCCTATTCTATTCTTTCTGTTCTGTTCTACCACATTCTATTCTCCCCTACCCTACCCTAATTTACCCTACTGTAATCTGTTCGATTCTATTCGGCACACTTGAACGCGATTCGACCTGATTCAGGTCGTAGTGGCTCGATTCAGCTCCTTTCCGCTCCATTAGACTCGATTCGTTTCCACTCGGCTCCTTTCCGCTCTATTCAGCTCTTTGCAGCAGTATTCGACTCTATTTGACTCTAGTCTACTCTATTCTTTCAATTGTCTTCTATTCTACTCTATTCTATTCTACCCTACCCTACCCTAACCTTACCTGCCCTACACTAATCTATTTGATTGGATTCAACACATTTCAACGCGATTCGACACTTTTCAACGCGATTCGACATGATTCGCCTCGATTCACCTCGAATTTGGTCGATTCGGCTGTATTCAGCTCTGTTCGGCTCTGTTCCGCTCTATTCAGCTCTATTTTACTCTCTTCTGCTCTACTCTACTCTACTTAATTCTATTCTATTCTTTCTATTGTGTTCTGTTCTATTCTAACCTCTCCTACCCTACCCTCCTCTAATCTATTTGATTCGATTCAATGCATTTCGATGTGATTCCACGTGATTAGGCTTGAATCGGCTCGATTTGGCTCTCTTCAGCCTGAATCGGGTCAATTCAGGTCGATTCAGCATAATTAGGCTCGACTCAACCTTCTTCAGCCCCGTTCAGCTCTATTCAACTCTTTTCTACTTTATTCGTCTCCTTTTGGCTCCATTCGACTCCATTCCACACCATTCTACTCCGTTTTACTCCATTCTACACTGTTGTATTCTGTTCTACCCTACCCTACCTACTCTAATCTATTCTAATCCATTCGATTCATCCCGATTTGTCTCCTTTCCTCTCCATTCGACTCGATTCGGCTGGAATTGGATTCGGCTCAAATTGAATTGGATCTCTATTCTGCTCTACTCGACTCTGACTATTCTACTCTACTCAACTCTACTCCATTCCACTCTGTATTCTCTTCTCTTCTACTCTCTTCTATTCTATTCCACTGTGCCCTACCGTACCAAATCCCAGCCTAACCTACACTACTCTAATCTATTCAATTTAATTCGATTCCATTTGGCGTGATTCGGCTTCATTCGGCTCGATTTGGCCCGATTTGGCCCTATTCGGCGCTCTTCGCCTCTCTTCAACTCTTTTCTACTCTATTCATCTCTGTTTGACTCCATTCCACACCATTCTACTCCATTCCACACTATTCTATTCTACGGAACCCTACCCCACCCTACCCTATCCGAATCTATTGTGTTCTTTTCTATTATGTTGTATTCTACTCTCATTTTCTATTTTCTCCATTCCATCTTATGCTACTCTCCCATACCCTACACTAAGCTCACCTACCCTGACCTATGCTGTTCTATTCTATTTTCTCTGTTCTGCCATGTGCTACCCTACCCTATGCTACCCCACCGTACTCTACCCTACTCTTTGGGGTACTCAATAAGGTACTAATTAAGGGTACTAGTTAGGGCAAGGGTACTGAAGGCAAGGGTACTAGTTCAGGCTACTAGTTAAGGCCAGGGAACTAGTTAAGGGTACTAGTTAAGGTAAGGGTGTTAGTTAAGGGTACTCGTAAAGGCCCGGGCACTAGGTCAGGGTACTAGTTAAGGTATGGGTGGTGTTGAGGGTACTGGTTAAGGGAAGGGTAATAGTGAATACTACTAGTTACAGCCAAGCTACTCCTTAAGGCTACTACTTAAGGGAAGGGTACTAGTTCAGGCAAAGGTTGTAGTTAAGGCTACTAGTTAGGGCAGGGGTACTAGTTCGGGGTACTAATTCAGGGTACTTTTCAAGGCAAGGATACTCTTGAAGGCCAGTTGTCTAGGCTACTGAACTATGCCACTAGTCTAGCTGACTAGTCCAGCTTACTACTCTAGGCTACTACTCTAGCTTTCTCTTGTCTACTCTACTGTACTCTACCATCATCTATCCTAGTCTACCCTGTCTTAAACTACCCTAACCTCTTCTACTCTAATCTATTCAATTTGATTCGATTCAAAATGTTTCCATGCGATTGGACACGATTATGCTTGAATTTCTCAATTCAGCCCCATCAGCTCAATTTGGCTCAAATCGCTTCAATTCAGCTTGATTCTGCCCATTTTGACTCGATTCGGCTCAGTTCACCCTTATTCGGCCATATTCAGCTCGAGTCGACTCTTTTCTACTCTATTTGTCTCTATTCGACTCCATTCTACACTATTCTACGCTATTCTGTTCTACCCTACCCTACTCTAATCTATTCTAATCGATTCGATTGGACGCGATTCGAAACAATTCGACGCGATTCGTCTCGTTTTCTTTCCATTTGGCTCAATTCGGCTAGAATTGGCTCTATTCAGCTATATCCTGCACTATTTGACTCTATTCAACTCAATTCTACTCTACTCTTCTCTACTTTACTCTTCTCTGTTCTACTCTACTCTACTCTATTCTCTTCTTTCTATTCTGTAGTGTTCTATTCTATTCTACCCTCCCCGCCCCTCCCCTCCCCTTCTCTAATCCATTTGATTCGATTCGATTGGACGCATTTCCACGCCATTGGACGCGATTAGGCTTGAATCAGCTCGATTCGGTTCGAATCGGCTCGATTCGGCTCGATTTGGCTCCATTTCGCTCCATTCGGCTCGATTTGGATCGAACGTGTCGATTCTGCTGGATCGTGCTCGACTAGGCCTTATGTGGCCCTATTTGGCCCTACCCTGCCCTATTCGACTCTTTTCTACTCTATTCATTTCTATCCGTCTCTATTAGACTCCATTCAACTCCATTCTATGCCATTAAACACCATTCTACCCTACCCTACCCTAAGCTATTCGAATGGATTCAATTTGATTTGACCTGATTCAAAGCGATTTGACGCGGTTTGTCTCGTTTTGTCTCCATTAGGCTCCATTTGGCTATGTTCTGCACTATTTGCCTCTATTCTACTCTTCTCTATTCTGTTGTATTCTTTCTCTTCTGTTCTGTTCTGTTCTCTCCTATTCTGTTGTACTCTATTCTATTCTACCCTACCCTACCCTACCCTACTGCACCCCACACAAACCTCCCCTACTTTAATCTATTTGATTCAATTCGACGTGATTTGGCGGGATTTGACGGCTTTCGATGAGATCCGAAGGGATTCAACGGGATTCGAAGAGATTCAATGCGATTCGACATGACTCAGCAGGATTCTATGAGATTCGATGCAATTCAAAGTTATTTGACATGACACTTCGCGATTCGTCGAGATTCGATGACATTCGACGCAATTCAAAGCAATATGAAGCGATTCGACCCGATTTGACATGAAACGATGTGATTCGACGCCGTTGGACATGATTTGGTGCGATTCGAAGCTATTCGGGGACAGTCGTTGCGATTCTGCTTGATTCAGCTCGATTAGGTGCGTTTCGGCACTATACGGCTCTTTTCGGCTGTATTCAGCTCCATTCAGCTCTATTCATCTCTATTCGGCCTCTTCGGCTCTATTCGAATCTACTCTTTTTACTCTATTCTATTCCGTTCTAATCTCTTCTGTAATACTTACTCTATTCTATTCTAGCCTCCCCACCACTACCCTTCTTTAATCTATACGTTTCGATTCGATTTGATGTATTTGACGCGACTCGATGTGATTAAGCTTCAATCGGCTCGATTCGGATCAATTTGGCTCGATTCAGCTCAGTTAGGCTCCGTTCAGCTCGTTTTGGCTTCAGTCGCTTCCATTCTGCTCGATTCGGCCTTATTCGGCCCTATTCTGCTCTGTTCGACTCTTTTCTACTCTAGTCATCTCTATTTGACTCCATTCTACTCCATTCTATTCATTCCACACCATTCTACACTTTTCTCTATTCTGCTCTACCCTACTCTAATTTGCGGTAATCGTTTCGACGCGATTCCTCTCATTTCATCTCTGTTTGGCTCTATTCGACTGCACTCTGTTATACTCTAGTCTACTCTATTGTACTCTCGTCTACTCTTCTCTACTCTATTCTATTGTATTGTTTCTTTTCTGTTCTACTCTATTCTACCCTACCCTATGCTTCCCAACTCTAATCTATTCTAATCCATTCGATTGGATTCGAGTCCACCCATTTTGACGCGATTCGGCTCGATTTGGCTCTGTCCGACTCTATTCTACTCTACTCTATTCCCCTCTACTCTAGTCTACTCTTTTCTGTATTCTTTCTGTATCGTTCTGTTCTATTCCACTCTACTCTACTCTACTCTTTTCTACCCTACCACACCCGAACCTCCCCTGCTCTAATCTATTCAATTCGATTTGACGAATTTTGACGCGATTCAGGTCAAATCAGTTGAATTCGTGTCCATTGGGCTCCACTGGGCTTGAATAGTGTCGATTCGGCTCGATTTGGCACAATTCAGCTTGATTCGGCCTGCTTCAGCTCTACTTGGCTCTCTTGAGCTCTTTTCTACTCTATTCGACTCCATTGCCCACCATTCTACTCCATTCTACACTATTCTACTCTACCCTACTCTAATTTACTCTAATTGATTCGATGGGATTCGATACGATTTGTCTCGTTTCATCTCCATTCAGCTCGATTTGACTCTATTAGACTCTGTTCTACTCTACTCTACACTATTCTGCTCTGCTCTACTCTTTTTTACTCTGTTCTATTGTATTCTTTCTATTCTGTTCTACTGTGTTCAATTCTAATCTACTCTATTCTATTGCATCCTACCCTACTCTAATCTATTCTACTGGATTCGATTCCATGCATTTCGATGCGATTCGGCTCAAATCAGCTCCATTAGGCTCTAGTCGGTTCTAATACATTCTATTCAGCTCTATTCGGCTCTTTTAGACTCTACTCAACTCTATTATCTCTTTTCGACTCCTTTCGACTCCGTTTGACTCCATTCAACTCCCTGCTACACCATTCTACTCCATCCTACTCTATTCTTCTGTATTCTACTCTATTGTACTCTACCCTACTCTACCTAATTGATTAGATTTGATTTGGCTTGAATCGATGGGATTCAAATGCAATTCGATGGGATTCAACGCGATACGGCACCATTCCATGGGATTCGGCGCGATTCGTCCTGATTTCTATCGATTCGGCTCTTTTTGGCTCTATTTGGCTCTATTCAGCAAGAGTCGACTCTGTTCTACTCTACTCTTCTACACTCTATTCTACTCGACCCTATTCTATTCTTTCTGTTCTGTTCTACCACATTCTATTCTCCCCTACCCTACCCTAATTTACCCTACTGTAATCTGTTCGATTCTATTCGGCACACTTGAACGCGATTCGACCTGATTCAGGTCGTAGTGGCTCGATTCAGCTCCTTTCCGCTCCATTAGACTCGATTCGTTTCCACTCGGCTCTTTTCCGCTCTATTCAGCTCTTTGCAGCAGTATTCGACTCTATTTGACTCTAGTCTACTCTATTCTTTCAATTGTCTTCTATTCTACTCTATTCTATTCTACCCTACCCTACCCTAACCTTACCTGCCCTACACTAATCTATTTGATTGGATTCAACACATTTCAACGCGATTCGACACTTTTCAACGCGATTCGACATGATTCGCCTCGATTCACCTCGAATTTGGTCGATTCGGCTGTATTCAGCTCTGTTCGGCTCTGTTCCGCTCTATTCAGCTCTATTTTACTCTCTTCTGCTCTACTCTACTCTACTTAATTCTATTCTATTCTTTCTATTGTGTTCTGTTCTATTCTAACCTCTCCTACCCTACCCTCCTCTAATCTATTTGATTCGATTCAATGCATTTCGATGTGATTCCACGTGATTAGGCTTGAATCGGCTCGATTTGGCTCTCTTCAGCCTGAATCGGGTCAATTCAGGTCGATTCAGCATAATTAGGCTCGACTCAACCTTCTTCAGCCCCGTTCAGCTCTATTCAACTCTTTTCTACTTTATTCGTCTCCTTTTGGCTCCATTCGACTCCATTCCACACCATTCTACTCCGTTTTACTCCATTCTACACTGTTGTATTCTGTTCTACCCTACCCTACCTACTCTAATCTATTCTAATCCATTCGATTCATCCCGATTTGTCTCCTTTCCTCTCCATTCGACTCGATTCGGCTGGAATTGGATTCGGCTCAAATTGAATTGGATCTCTATTCTGCTCTACTCGACTCTGACTATTCTACTCTACTCAACTCTACTCCATTCCACTCTGTATTCTCTTCTCTTCTACTCTCTTCTATTCTATTCCACTGTGCCCTACCGTACCAAATCCCAGCCTAACCTACACTACTCTAATCTATTCAATTTAATTCGATTCCATTTGGCGTGATTCGGCTTCATTCGGCTCGATTTGGCCCGATTTGGCCCTATTCGGCGCTCTTCGCCTCTCTTCAACTCTTTTCTACTCTATTCATCTCTGTTTGACTCCATTCCACACCATTCTACTCCATTCCACACTATTCTATTCTACGGAACCCTACCCCACCCTACCCTATCCGAATCTATTCTGTTCTTTTCTATTATGTTGTATTCTACTCTCATTTTCTATTTTCTCCATTCCATCTTATGCTACTCTCCCATACCCTACACTAAGCTCACCTACCCTGACCTATGCTGTTCTATTCTATTTTCTCTGTTCTGCCATGTGCTACCCTACCCTATGCTACCCCACCATACTCTACCCTACTCTTTGGGGTACTCAATAAGGTACTAATTAAGGGTACTAGTTAGGGCAAGGGTACTGAAGGCAAGGGTACTAGTTCAGGCTACTAGTTAAGGCCAGGGAACTAGTTAAGGGTACTAGTTAAGGTAAGGGTGTTAGTTAAGGGTACTCGTAAAGGCCCGGGCACTAGGTCAGGGTACTAGTTAAGGTATGGGTGGTGTTGAGGGTACTGGTTAAGGGAAGGGTAATAGTGAATACTACTAGTTACAGCCAAGCTACTCCTTAAGGCTACTACTTAAGGGAAGGGTACTAGTTCAGGCAAAGGTTGTAGTTAAGGCTACTAGTTAGGGCAGGGGTACTAGTTCGGGGTACTAATTCAGGGTACTTTTCAAGGCAAGGATACTCTTGAAGGCCAGTTGTCTAGGCTACTGAACTATGCCACTAGTCTAGCTGACTAGTCCAGCTTACTACTCTAGGCTACTACTCTAGCTTTCTCTTGTCTACTCTACTGTACTCTACCATCATCTATCCTAGTCTACCCTGTCTTAAACTACCCTAACCTCTTCTACTCTAATCTATTCAATTTGATTCGATTCAAAATGTTTCCATGCGATTGGACACGATTATGCTTGAATTTCTCAATTCAGCCCCATCAGCTCAATTTGGCTCAAATCGCTTCAATTCAGCTTGATTCTGCCCATTTTGACTCGATTCGGCTCAGTTCACCCTTATTCGGCCATATTCAGCTCGAGTCGACTCTTTTCTACTCTATTTGTCTCTATTCGACTCCATTCTACACTATTCTACGCTATTCTGTTCTACCCTACCCTACTCTAATCTATTCTAATCGATTCGATTGGACGCGATTCGAAACAATTCGACGCGATTCGTCTCGTTTTCTTTCCATTTGGCTCAATTCGGCTAGAATTGGCTCTATTCAGCTATATCCTGCACTATTTGACTCTATTCAACTCAATTCTACTCTACTCTTCTCTACTTTACTCTTCTCTGTTCTACTCTACTCTACTCTATTCTCTTCTTTCTATTCTGTAGTGTTCTATTCTATTCTACCCTCCCCGCCCCTCCCCTCCCCTTCTCTAATCCATTTGATTCGATTCGATTGGACGCATTTCCACGCCATTGGACGCGATTAGGCTTGAATCAGCTCGATTCGGTTCGAATCGGCTCGATTCGGCTCGATTTGGCTCCATTTCGCTCCATTCGGCTCGATTTGGCTCGAACGTGTCGAATCTGCTGGATCGTGCTCGACTAGGCCTTATGTGGCCCTATTTGGCCCTACCCTGCCCTATTCGACTCTTTTCTACTCTATTCATTTCTATCCGTCTCTATTCGACTCCATTCAACTCCATTCTATGCCATTAAACACCATTCTACCCTACCCTACCCTAAGCTATTCGAATGGATTCAATTTGATTTGACCTGATTCAAAGCGATTTGACGCGGTTTGTCTCGTTTTGTCTCCATTAGGCTCCATTTGGCTATGTTCTGCACTATTTGCCTCTATTCTACTCTTCTCTATTCTGTTGTATTCTTTCTCTTCTGTTCTGTTCTGTTCTCTCCTATTCTGTTGTACTCTATTCTATTCTACCCTACCCTACCCTACCCTACTGCACCCCACACAAACCTCCCCTACTTTAATCTATTTGATTCAATTCGACGTGATTTGGCGGGATTTGACGGCTTTCGATGAGATCCGAAGGGATTCAACGGGATTCGAAGAGATTCAATGCGATTCGACATGACTCAGCAGGATTCTATGAGATTCGATGCAATTCAAAGTTATTTGACATGACACTTCGCGATTCGTCGAGATTCGATGACATTCGACGCAATTCAAAGCAATATGAAGCGATTCGACCCGATTTGACATGAAACGATGTGATTCGACGCCGTTGGACATGATTTGGTGCGATTCGAAGCTATTCGGGGACAGTCGTTGCGATTCTGCTTGATTCAGCTCGATTAGGTGCGTTTCGGCACTATACGGCTCTTTTCGGCTGTATTCAGCTCCATTCAGCTCTATTCATCTCTATTCGGCCTCTTCAGCTCTATTCGAATCTACTCTTTTCTACTCTATTCTATTCCGTTCTAATCTCTTCTGTAATACTTACTCTATTCTATTCTAGCCTCCCCACCACTACCCTTCTTTAATCTATACGTTTCGATTCGATTTGATGTATTTGACGCGACTCGATGTGATTAAGCTTCAATCGGCTCGATTCGGATCAATTTGGCTCCATTCAGCTCAGTTAGGCTCCGTTCAGCTCGTTTTGGCTTCAGTCGCTTCCATTCTGCTCGATTCGGCCTTATTCGGCCCTATTCTGCTCTGTTCGACTCTTTTCTACTCTAGTCATCTCTATTTGACTCCATTCTACTCCATTCTATTCATCCCACACCATTCTACACTTTTCTCTATTCTGCTCTACCCTACTCTAATTTGCGGTAATCGATTCGACGCGATTCCTCTCATTTCATCTCTGTTTGGCTGTATTCGACTGCACTCTGTTATACTCTAGTCTACTCTATTGTACTCTCGTCTACTCTTCTCTACTCTATTCTATTGTAATGTTTCTTTTCTGTTCTACTCTATTCTACCCTACCCTATGCTTCCCAACTCTAATCTATTCTAATCCATTCGATTGGATTCGAGTCCACCCATTTTGACGCGATTCGGCTCGATTTGGCTCTGTCCGACTCTATTCTACTCTACTCTATTCCCCTCTACTCTAGTCTACTCTTTTCTGTATTCTTTCTGTATCGTTCTGTTCTATTCCACTCTACTCTACTCTACTCTTTTCTACCCTACCACACCCGAACCTCCCCTGCTCTAATCTATTCAATTCGATTTGACGAATTTTGACGCGATTCAGGTCAAATCAGTTGAATTCGTGTCCATTGGGCTCCACTGGGCTTGAATAGTGTCGATTCGGCTCGATTTGGCACAATTCAGCTTGATTCGGCCTGCTTCAGCTCTACTTGGCTCTCTTGAGCTCTTTTCTACTCTATTCGACTCCATTGCCCACCATTCTACTCCATTCTACACTATTCTACTCTACCCTACTCTAATTTACTCTAATTGATTCGATGGGATTCGATACGATTTGTCTCGTTTCATCTCCATTCAGCTCGATTTGACTCTATTAGACTCTGTTCTACTCTACTCTACACTATTCTGCTCTGCTCTACTCTTTTTTACTCTGTTCTATTGTATTCTTTCTATTCTGTTCTACTGTGTTCAATTCTAATCTACTCTGTTCTATTGCATCCTACCCTACTCTAATCTATTCTACTGGTTTCGATTCCATGCATTTCGATGCGATTTGGCTCAAATCAGCTCCATTAGGCTCTAGTCGGTTCTAATACATTCTATTCAGCTCTATTCGGCTCTTTTAGACTCTACTCAACTCTATTATCTCTTTTCGACTCCTTTCGACTCCGTTTGACTCCATTCAACTCCCTGCTACACCATTCTACTCCATCCTACTCTATTCTTCTGTATTCTACTCTATTGTACTCTACCCTACTCTACCTAATTGATTAGATTTGATTTGGCTTGAATCGATGGGATTCAAATGCAATTCGATGGGATTCAACGCGATACGGCACCATTCCATGGGATTCGGCGCGATTCGTCCTGATTTCTATCGATTCGGCTCTTTTTGGCTCTATTTGGCTCTATTCAGCAAGAGTCGACTCTGTTCTACTCTACTCTTCTACACTCTATTCTACTCGACCCTATTCTATTCTTTCTGTTCTGTTCTACCACATTCTATTCTCCCCTACCCTACCCTAATTTACCCTACTGTAATCTGTTCGATTCTATTCGGCACACTTGAACGCGATTCGACCTGATTCAGGTCGTAGTGGCTCGATTCAGCTCCTTTCCGCTCCATTAGACTCGATTCGTTTCCACTCGGCTCTTTTCCGCTCTATTCAGCTCTTTGCAGCAGTATTCGACTCTATTTGACTCTAGTCTACTCTATTCTTTCAATTGTCTTCTATTCTACTCTATTCTATTCTACCCTACCCTACCCTAACCTTACCTGCCCTACACTAATCTATTTGATTGGATTCAACACATTTCAACGCGATTCGACACTTTTCAACGCGATTCGACATGATTCGCCTCGATTCACCTCGAATTTGGTCGATTCGGCTGTATTCAGCTCTGTTCGGCTCTGTTCCGCTCTATTCAGCTCTATTTTACTCTCTTCTGCTCTACTCTACTCTACTTAATTCTATTCTATTCTTTCTATTGTGTTCTGTTCTATTCTAACCTCTCCTACCCTACCCTCCTCTAATCTATTTGATTCGATTCAATGCATTTCGATGTGATTCCACGTGATTAGGCTTGAATCGGCTCGATTTGGCTCTCTTCAGCCTGCATCGGGTCAATTCAGGTCGATTCAGCATATTTAGGCTCGACTCAACCTTCTTCAGCCCCGTTCAGCTCTATTCAACTCTTTTCTACTTTATTCGTCTCCTTTTGGCTCCATTCGACTCCATTCCACACCATTCTACTCCGTTTTACTCCATTCTACACTGTTGTATTCTGTTCTACCCTACCCTACCTACTCTAATCTATTCTAATCCATTCGATTCATCCCGATTTGTCTCCTTTCCTCTCCATTCGACTCGATTCGGCTGGAATTGGATTCGGCTCAAATTGAATTGGATCTCTATTCTGCTCTACTCGACTCTGACTATTCTACTCTACTCAACTCTACTCCATTCCACTCTGTATTCTCTTCTCTTCTACTCTCTTCTATTCTATTCCACTGTGCCCTACCGTACCAAATCCCAGCCTAACCTACACTACTCTAATCTATTCAATTTAATTCGATTCCATTTGGCGTGATTTGGCTTCATTCGGCTCGATTTGGCCCGATTTGGCCCTATTCGGCGCTCTTCGCCTCTCTTCAACTCTTTTCTACTCTATTCATCTCTGTTTGACTCCATTCCACACCATTCTACTCCATTCCACACTATTCTATTCTACGGAACCCTACCCCACCCTACCCTATCCGAATCTATTCTGTTCTTTTCTATTATGTTGTATTCTACTCTCATTTTCTATTTTCTCCATTCCATCTTATGCTACTCTCCCATACCCTACACTAAGCTCACCTACCCTGACCTATGCTGTTCTATTCTATTTTCTCTGTTCTGCCATGTGCTACCCTACCCTATGCTACCCCACCATACTCTACCCTACTCTTTGGGGTACTCAATAAGGTACTAATTAAGGGTACTAGTTAGGGCAAGGGTACTGAAGGCAAGGGTACTAGTTCAGGCTACTAGTTAAGGCCAGGGAACTAGTTAAGGGTACTAGTTAAGGTAAGGGTGTTAGTTAAGGGTACTCGTAAAGGCCCGGGCACTAGGTCAGGGTACTAGTTAAGGTATGGGTGGTGTTGAGGGTACTGGTTAAGGGAAGGGTAATAGTGAATACTACTAGTTACAGCCAAGCTACTCCTTAAGGCTACTACTTAAGGGAAGGGTACTAGTTCAGGCAAAGGTTGTAGTTAAGGCTACTAGTTAGGGCAGGGGTACTAGTTCGGGGTACTAATTCAGGGTACTTTTCAAGGCAAGGATACTCTTGAAGGCCAGTTGTCTAGGCTACTGAACTATGCCACTAGTCTAGCTGACTAGTCCAGCTTACTACTCTAGGCTACTACTCTAGCTTTCTCTTGTCTACTCTACTGTAGTCTACCATCATCTATCCTAGTCTACCCTGTCTTAAACTACCCTAACCTCTTCTACTCTAATCTATTCAATTTGATTCGATTCAAAATGTTTCCATGCGATTGGACACGATTATGCTTGAATTTCTCAATTCAGCCCCATCAGCTCAATTTGGCTCAAATCGCTTCAATTCAGCTTGATTCTGCCCATTTTGACTCGATTCGGCTCAGTTCACCCTTATTCGGCCATATTCAGCTCGAGTCGACTCTTTTCTACTCTATTTGTCTCTATTCGACTCCATTCTACACTATTCTACGCTATTCTGTTCTACCCTACCCTACTCTAATCTATTCTAATCGATTCGATTGGACGCGATTCGAAACAATTCGACGCGATTCGTCTCGTTTTCTTTCCATTTGGCTCAATTCGGCTAGAATTGGCTCTATTCAGCTATATCCTGCACTATTTGACTCTATTCAACTCAATTCTACTCTACTCTTCTCTACTTTACTCTTCTCTGTTCTACTCTACTCTACTCTATTCTCTTCTTTCTATTCTGTAGTGTTCTATTCTATTCTACCCTCCCCGCCCCTCCCCTCCCCTTCTCTAATCCATTTGATTCGATTCGATTGGACGCATTTCCACGCCATTGGACGCGATTAGGCTTGAATCAGCTCGATTCGGTTCGAATCGGCTCGATTCGGCTCGATTTGGCTCCATTTCGCTCCATTCGGCTCGATTTGGCTCGAACGTGTCGAATCTGCTGGATCGTGCTCGACTAGGCCTTATGTGGCCCTATTTGGCCCTACCCTGCCCTATTCGACTCTTTTCTACTCTATTCATTTCTATCCGTCTCTATTCGACTCCATTCAACTCCATTCTATGCCATTAAACACCATTCTACCCTACCCTACCCTAAGCTATTCGAATGGATTCAATTTGATTTGACCTGATTCAAAGCGATTTGACGCGGTTTGTCTCGTTTTGTCTCCATTAGGCTCCATTTGGCTATGTTCTGCACTATTTGCCTCTATTCTACTCTTCTCTATTCTGTTGTATTCTTTCTCTTCTGTTCTGTTCTGTTCTCTCCTATTCTGTTGTACTCTATTCTATTCTACCCTACCCTACCCTACCCTACTGCACCCCACACAAACCTCCCCTACTTTAATCTATTTGATTCAATTTGACGTGATTTGGCGGGATTCGACGGCTTTCGATGAGATCCGAAGGGATTCAACGGGATTCGAAGAGATTCAATGCGATTCGACATGACTCAGCAGGATTCTATGAGATTCGATGCAATTCAAAGTTATTTGACATGACACTTCGCGATTCGTCGAGATTCGATGACATTCGACGCAATTCAAAGCAATATGAAGCGATTCGACCCGATTTGACATGAAACGATGTGATTCGACGCCGTTGGACATGATTTGGTGCGATTCGAAGCTATTCGGGGACAGTCGTTGCGATTCTGCTTGATTCAGCTCGATTAGGTGCGTTTCGGCACTATACGGCTCTTTTCGGCTGTATTCAGCTCCATTCAGCTCTATTCATCTCTATTCGGCCTCTTCGGCTCTATTCGAATCTACTCTTTTCTACTCTATTCTATTCCGTTCTAATCTCTTCTGTAATACTTACTCTATTCTATTCTAGCCTCCCCACCACTACCCTTCTTTAATCTATACGTTTCGATTCGATTTGATGTATTTGACGCGACTCGATGTGATTAAGCTTCAATCGGCTCGATTCGGATCAATTTGGCTCCATTCAGCTCAGTTAGGCTCCGTTCAGCTCGTTTTGGCTTCAGTCGCTTCCATTCTGCTCGATTCGGCCTTATTCGGCCCTATTCTGCTCTGTTCGACTCTTTTCTACTCTAGTCATCTCTATTTGACTCCATTCTACTCCATTCTATTCATTCCACACCATTCTACACTTTTCTCTATTCTGCTCTACCCTACTCTAATTTGCGGTAATCGATTCGACGCGATTCCTCTCATTTCATCTCTGTTTGGCTCTATTCGACTGCACTCTGTTATACTCTATTCTACTCTATTGTACTCTCGTCTACTCTTCTCTACTCTATTCTATTGTATTGTTTCTTTTCTGTTCTACTCTATTCTACCCTACCCTATGCTTCCCAACTCTAATCTATTCTAATCCATTCGATTGGATTCGAGTCCACCCATTTTGACGCGATTCGGCTCGATTTGGCTCTGTCCGACTCTATTCTACTCTACTCTATTCCCCTCTACTCTAGTCTACTCTTTTCTGTATTCTTTCTGTATCGTTCTGTTCTATTCCACTCTACTCTACTCTACTCTTTTCTACCCTACCACACCCGAACCTCCCCTGCTCTAATCTATTCAATTCGATTTGACGAATTTTGACGCGATTCAGGTCAAATCAGTTGAATTCGTGTCCATTGGGCTCCACTGGGCTTGAATAGTGTCGATTCGGCTCGATTTGGCACAATTCAGCTTGATTCGGCCTGCTTCAGCTCTACTTGGCTCTCTTGAGCTCTTTTCTACTCTATTCGACTCCATTGCACACCATTCTACTCCATTCTACACTATTCTACTCTACCCTACTCTAATTTACTCTAATTGATTCGATGGGATTCGATACGATTTGTCTCGTTTCATCTCCATTCAGCTCGATTTGACTCTATTAGACTCTGTTCTACTCTACTCTACACTATTCTGCTCTGCTCTACTCTTTTTTACTCTGTTCTATTGTATTCTTTCTATTCTGTTCTACTGTGTTCAATTCTAATCTACTCTATTCTATTGCATCCTACCCTACTCTAATCTATTCTACTGGATTCGATTCCATGCATTTCGATGCGATTCGGCTCAAATCAGCTCCATTAGGCTCTAGTCGGTTCTAATACATTCTATTCAGCTCTATTCGGCTCTTTTAGACTCTACTCAACTCTATTATCTCTTTTCGACTCCTTTCGACTCCGTTTGACTCCATTCAACTCCCTGCTACACCATTCTACTCCATCCTACTCTATTCTTCTGTATTCTACTCTATTGTACTCTACCCTACTCTACCTAATTGATTAGATTTGATTTGGCTTGAATCGATGGGATTCAAATGCAATTCGATGGGATTCAACGCGATACGGCACCATTCCATGGGATTCGGCGCGATTCGTCCTGATTTCTATCGATTCGGCTCTTTTTGGCTCTATTTGGCTCTATTCAGCAAGAGTCGACTCTGTTCTACTCTACTCTTCTACACTCTATTCTACTCGACCCTATTCTATTCTTTCTGTTCTGTTCTACCACATTCTATTCTCCCCTACCCTACCCTAATTTACCCTACTGTAATCTGTTCGATTCTATTCGGCACACTTGAACGCGATTCGACCTGATTCAGGTCGTAGTGGCTCGATTCAGCTCCTTTCCGCTCCATTAGACTCGATTCGTTTCCACTCGGCTCTTTTCCGCTCTATTCAGCTCTTTGCAGCAGTATTCGACTCTATTTGACTCTAGTCTACTCTATTCTTTCAATTGTCTTCTATTCTACTCTAGTCTATTCTACCCTACCCTACCCTAACCTTACCTGCCCTACACTAATCTATTTGATTGGATTCAACACATTTCAACGCGATTCGACACTTTTCAACGCGATTCGACATGATTCGCCTCGATTCACCTCGAATTTGGTCGATTCGGCTGTATTCAGCTCTGTTCGGCTCTGTTCCGCTCTATTCAGCTCTATTTTACTCTCTTCTGCTCTACTCTACTCTACTTAATTCTATTCTATTCTTTCTATTGTGTTCTGTTCTATTCTAACCTCTCCTACCCTACCCTCCTCTAATCTATTTGATTCGATTCAATGCATTTCGATGTGATTCCACGTGATTAGGCTTGAATCGGCTCGATTTGGCTCTCTTCAGCCTGCATCGGGTCAATTCAGGTCGATTCAGCATATTTAGGCTCGACTCAACCTTCTTCAGCCCCGTTCAGCTCTATTCAACTCTTTTCTACTTTATTCGTCTCCTTTTGGCTCCATTCGACTCCATTCCACACCATTCTACTCCGTTTTACTCCATTCTACACTGTTGTATTCTGTTCTACCCTACCCTACCTACTCTAATCTATTCTAATCCATTCGATTCATCCCGATTTGTCTCCTTTCCTCTCCATTCGACTCGATTCGGCTGGAATTGGATTCGGCTCAAATTGAATTGGATCTCTATTCTGCTCTACTCGACTCTGACTATTCTACTCTACTCAACTCTACTCCATTCCACTCTTTGTATTCTCTTCTCTTCTACTCTCTTCTATTCTATTCCACTGTGCCCTACCGTACCAAATCCCAGCCTAACCTACACTACTCTAATCTATTCAATTTAATTCGATTCCATTTGGCGTGATTCGGCTTCATTCGGCTCGATTTGGCCCGATTTGGCCCTATTCGGCGCTCTTCGCCTCTCTTCAACTCTTTTCTACTCTATTCATCTCTGTTTGACTCCATTCCACACCATTCTACTCCATTCCACACTATTCTATTCTACGGAACCCTACCCCACCCTACCCTATCCGAATCTATTCTGTTCTTTTCTATTATGTTGTATTCTACTCTCATTTTCTATTTTCTCCATTCCATCTTATGCTACTCTCCCATACCCTACACTAAGCTCACCTACCCTGACCTATGCTGTTCTATTCTATTTTCTCTGTTCTGCCATGTGCTACCCTACCCTATGCTACCCCACCATACTCTACCCTACTCTTTGGGGTACTCAATAAGGTACTAATTAAGGGTACTAGTTAGGGCAAGGGTACTGAAGGCAAGGGTACTAGTTCAGGCTACTAGTTAAGGCCAGGGAACTAGTTAAGGGTACTAGTTAAGGTAAGGGTGTTAGTTAAGGGTACTCGTAAAGGCCGGGGCACTAGGTCAGGGTACTAGTTAAGGTATGGGTGGTGTTGAGGGTACTGGTTAAGGGAAGGGTAATAGTGAATACTACTAGTTACAGCCAAGCTACTCCTTAAGGCTACTACTTAAGGGAAGGGTACTAGTTCAGGCAAAGGTTGTAGTTAAGGCTACTAGTTAGGGCAGGGGTACTAGTTCAGGGTACTAATTCAGGGTACTTTTCAAGGCAAGGATACTCTTGAAGGCCAGTTGTCTAGGCTACTGAACTATGCCACTAGTCTAGCTGACTAGTCCAGCTTACTACTCTAGCTTTCTCTTGTCTACTCTACTGTACTCTACCATCATCTATCCTAGTCTACCCTGTCTTAAACTACCCTAACCTCTTCTACTCTAATCTATTCAATTTGATTCGATTCAAAATGTTTCCATGCGATTGGACACGATTATGCTTGAATTTCTCAATTCAGCCCCATCAGCTCAATTTGGCTCAAATCGCTTCAATTCAGCTTGATTCTGCCCATTTTGACTCGATTCGGCTCAGTTCACCCTTATTCGGCCATATTCAGCTCGAGTCGACTCTTTTCTACTCTATTTGTCTCTATTCGACTCCATTCTACACTATTCTACGCTATTCTGTTCTACCCTACCCTACTCTAATCTATTCTAATCGATTCGATTGGACGCGATTCGAAACAATTCGACGCGATTCGTCTCGTTTTCTTTCCATTTGGCTCAATTCGGCTAGAATTGGCTCTATTCAGCTATATCCTGCACTATTTGACTCTATTCAACTCAATTCTACTCTACTCTTCTCTACTTTACTCTTCTCTGTTCTACTCTACTCTACTCTATTCTCTTCTTTCTATTCTGTAGTGTTCTATTCTATTCTACCCTCCCCGCCCCTCCCCTCCCCTTCTCTAATCCATTTGATTCGATTCGATTGGACGCATTTCCACGCCATTGGACGCGATTAGGCTTGAATCAGCTCGATTCGGTTCGAATCGGCTCGATTCGGCTCGATTTGGCTCCATTTCGCTCCATTCGGCTCGATTTGGCTCGAACGTGTCGAATCTGCTGGATCGTGCTCGACTAGGCCTTATGTGGCCCTATTTGGCCCTACCCTGCCCTATTCGACTCTTTTCTACTCTATTCATTTCTATCCGTCTCTATTCGACTCCATTCAACTCCATTCTATGCCATTAAACACCATTCTACCCTACCCTACCCTAAGCTATTCGAATGGATTCAATTTGATTTGACCTGATTCAAAGCGATTTGACGCGGTTTGTCTCGTTTTGTCTCCATTAGGCTCCATTTGGCTATGTTCTGCACTATTTGCCTCTATTCTACTCTTCTCTATTCTGTTGTATTCTTTCTCTTCTGTTCTGTTCTGTTCTCTCCTATTCTGTTGTACTCTATTCTATTCTACCCTACCCTACCCTACCCTACTGCACCCCACACAAACCTCCCCTACTTTAATCTATTTGATTCAATTCGACGTGATTTGGCGGGATTCGACGGCTTTCGATGAGATCCGAAGGGATTCAACGGGATTCGAAGAGATTCAATGCGATTCGACATGACTCAGCAGGATTCTATGAGATTCGATGCAATTCAAAGTTATTTGACATGACACTTCGCGATTCGTCGAGATTCGATGACATTCGACGCAATTCAAAGCAATATGAAGCGATTCGACCCGATTTGACATGAAACGATGTGATTCGACGCCGTTGGACATGATTTGGTGCGATTCGAAGCTATTCGGGGACAGTCGTTGCGATTCTGCTTGATTCAGCTCGATTAGGTGCGTTTCGGCACTATACGGCTCTTTTCGGCTGTATTCAGCTCCATTCAGCTCTATTCATCTCTATTCGGCCTCTTCGGCTCTATTCGAATCTACTCTTTTCTACTCTATTCTATTCCGTTCTAATCTCTTCTGTAATACTTACTCTATTCTATTCTAGCCTCCCCACCACTACCCTTCTTTAATCTATACGTTTCGATTCGATTTGATGTATTTGACGCGACTCGATGTGATTAAGCTTCAATCGGCTCGATTCGGATCAATTTGGCTCCATTCAGCTCAGTTAGGCTCCGTTCAGCTCGTTTTGGCTTCAGTCGCTTCCATTCTGCTCGATTCGGCCTTATTCGGCCCTATTCTGCTCTGTTCGACTCTTTTCTACTCTAGTCATCTCTATTTGACTCCATTCTACTCCATTCTATTCATTCCACACCATTCTACACTTTTCTCTATTCTGCTCTACCCTACTCTAATTTGCGGTAATCGATTCGACGCGATTCCTCTCATTTCATCTCTGTTTGGCTCTATTCGACTGCACTCTGTTATACTCTAGTCTACTCTATTGTACTCTCGTCTACTCTTCTCTACTCTATTCTATTGTATTGTTTCTTTTCTGTTCTACTCTATTCTACCCTACCCTATGCTTCCCAACTCTAATCTATTCTAATCCATTCGATTGGATTCGAGTCCACCCATTTTGACGCGATTCGGCTCGATTTGGCTCTGTCCGACTCTATTCTACTCTACTCTATTCCCCTCTACTCTAGTCTACTCTTTTCTGTATTCTTTCTGTATCGTTCTGTTCTATTCCACTCTACTCTACTCTACTCTTTTCTACCCTACCACACCCGAACCTCCCCTGCTCTAATCTATTCAATTCGATTTGACGAATTTTGACGCGATTCAGGTCAAATCAGTTGAATTCGTGTCCATTGGGCTCCACTGGGCTTGAATAGTGTCGATTCGGCTCGATTTGGCACAATTCAGCTTGATTCGGCCTGCTTCAGCTCTACTTGGCTCTCTTGAGCTCTTTTCTACTCTATTCGACTCCATTGCACACCATTCTACTCCATTCTACACTATTCTACTCTACCCTACTCTAATTTACTCTAATTGATTCGATGGGATTCGATACGATTTGTCTCGTTTCATCTCCATTCAGCTCGATTTGACTCTGTTAGACTCTGTTCTACTCTACTCTACACTATTCTGCTCTGCTCTACTCTTTTTTACTCTGTTCTATTGTATTCTTTCTATTCTGTTCTACTGTGTTCAATTCTAATCTACTCTATTCTATTGCATCCTACCCTACTCTAATCTATTCTACTGGATTCGATTCCATGCATTTCGATGCGATTTGGCTCAAATCAGCTCCATTAGGCTCTAGTCGGTTCTAATACATTCTATTCAGCTCTATTCGGCTCTTTTAGACTCTACTCAACTCTATTATCTCTTTTCGACTCCTTTCGACTCCGTTTGACTCCATTCAACTCCCTGCTACACCATTCTACTCCATCTTACTCTATTCTTCTGTATTCTACTCTATTGTACTCTACCCTACTCTACCTAATTGATTAGATTTGATTTGGCTTGAATCGATGGGATTCAAATGCAATTCGATGGGATTCAACGCGATACGGCACCATTCCATGGGATTCGGCGCGATTCGTCCTGATTTCTATCGATTCGGCTCTTTTTGGCTCTATTTGGCTCTATTCAGCAAGAGTCGACTCTGTTCTACTCTACTCTTCTACACTCTATTCTACTCGACCCTATTCTATTCTTTCTGTTCTGTTCTACCACATTCTATTCTCCCCTACCCTACCCTAATTTACCCTACTGTAATCTGTTCGATTCTATTCGGCACACTTGAACGCGATTCGACCTGATTCAGGTCGTAGTGGCTCGATTCAGCTCCTTTCCGCTCCATTAGACTCGATTCGTTTCCACTCGGCTCTTTTCCGCTCTATTCAGCTCTTTGCAGCAGTATTCGACTCTATTTGACTCTAGTCTACTCTATTCTTTCAATTGTCTTCTATTCTACTCTAGTCTATTCTACCCTACCCTACCCTAACCTTACCTGCCCTACACTAATCTATTTGATTGGATTCAACACATTTCAACGCGATTCGACACTTTTCAACGCGATTCGACATGATTCGCCTCGATTCACCTCGAATTTGGTCGATTCGGCTGTATTCAGCTCTGTTCGGCTCTGTTCCGCTCTATTCAGCTCTATTTTACTCTCTTCTGCTCTACTCTACTCTACTTAATTCTATTCTATTCTTTCTATTGTGTTCTGTTCTATTCTAACCTCTCCTACCCTACCCTCCTCTAATCTATTTGATTCGATTCAATGCATTTCGATGTGATTCCACGTGATTAGGCTTGAATCGGCTCGATTTGGCTCTCTTCAGCCTGCATCGGGTCAATTCAGGTCGATTCAGCATATTTAGGCTCGACTCAACCTTCTTCAGCCCCGTTCAGCTCTATTCAACTCTTTTCTACTTTATTCGTCTCCTTTTGGCTCCATTCGACTCCATTCCACACCATTCTACTCCGTTTTACTCCATTCTACACTGTTGTATTCTGTTCTACCCTACCCTACCTACTCTAATCTATTCTAATCCATTCGATTCATCCCGATTTGTCTCCTTTCCTCTCCATTCGACTCGATTCGGCTGGAATTGGATTCGGCTCAAATTGAATTGGATCTCTATTCTGCTCTACTCGACTCTGACTATTCTACTCTACTCAACTCTACTCCATTCCACTCTTTGTATTCTCTTCTCTTCTACTCTCTTCTATTCTATTCCACTGTGCCCTACCGTACCAAATCCCAGCCTAACCTACACTACTCTAATCTATTCAATTTAATTCGATTCCATTTGGCGTGATTCGGCTTCATTCGGCTCGATTTGGCCCGATTTGGCCCTATTCGGCGCTCTTCGCCTCTCTTCAACTCTTTTCTACTCTATTCATCTCTGTTTGACTCCATTCCACACCATTCTACTCCATTCCACACTATTCTATTCTACGGAACCCTACCCCACCCTACCCTATCCGAATCTATTCTGTTCTTTTCTATTATGTTGTATTCTACTCTCATTTTCTATTTTCTCCATTCCATCTTATGCTACTCTCCCATACCCTACACTAAGCTCACCTACCCTGACCTATGCTGTTCTATTCTATTTTCTCTGTTCTGCCATGTGCTACCCTACCCTATGCTACCCCACCATACTCTACCCTACTCTTTGGGGTACTCAATAAGGTACTAATTAAGGGTACTAGTTAGGGCAAGGGTACTGAAGGCAAGGGTACTAGTTCAGGCTACTAGTTAAGGCCAGGGAACTAGTTAAGGGTACTAGTTAAGGTAAGGGTGTTAGTTAAGGGTACTCGTAAAGGCCCGGGCACTAGGTCAGGGTACTAGTTAAGGTATGGGTGGTGTTGAGGGTACTGGTTAAGGGAAGGGTAATAGTGAATACTACTAGTTACAGCCAAGCTACTCCTTAAGGCTACTACTTAAGGGAAGGGTACTAGTTCAGGCAAAGGTTGTAGTTAAGGCTACTAGTTAGGGCAGGGGTACTAGTTCGGGGTACTAATTCAGGGTACTTTTCAAGGCAAGGATACTCTTGAAGGCCAGTTGTCTAGGCTACTGAACTATGCCACTAGTCTAGCTGACTAGTCCAGCTTACTACTCTAGGCTACTACTCTAGCTTTCTCTTGTCTACTCTACTGTACTCTACCATCATCTATCCTAGTCTACCCTGTCTTAAACTACCCTAACCTCTTCTACTCTAATCTATTCAATTTGATTCGATTCAAAATGTTTCCATGCGATTGGACACGATTATGCTTGAATTTCTCAATTCAGCCCCATCAGCTCAATTTGGCTCAAATCGCTTCAATTCAGCTTGATTCTGCCCATTTTGACTCGATTCGGCTCAGTTCACCCTTATTCGGCCATATTCAGCTCGAGTCGACTCTTTTCTACTCTATTTGTCTCTATTCGACTCCATTCTACACTATTCTACGCTATTCTGTTCTACCCTACCCTACTCTAATCTATTCTAATCGATTCGATTGGACGCGATTCGAAACAATTCGACGCGATTCGTCTCGTTTTCTTTCCATTTGGCTCAATTCGGCTAGAATTGGCTCTATTCAGCTATATCCTGCACTATTTGACTCTATTCAACTCAATTCTACTCTACTCTTCTCTACTTTACTCTTCTCTGTTCTACTCTACTCTACTCTATTCTCTTCTTTCTATTCTGTAGTGTTCTATTCTATTCTACCCTCCCCGCCCCTCCCCTCCCCTTCTCTAATCCATTTGATTCGATTCGATTGGACGCATTTCCACGCCATTGGACGCGATTAGGCTTGAATCAGCTCGATTCGGTTCGAATCGGCTCGATTCGGCTCGATTTGGCTCCATTTCGCTCCATTCGGCTCGATTTGGCTCGAACGTGTCGAATCTGCTGGATCGTGCTCGACTAGGCCTTATGTGGCCCTATTTGGCCCTACCCTGCCCTATTCGACTCTTTTCTACTCTATTCATTTCTATCCGTCTCTATTCGACTCCATTCAACTCCATTCTATGCCATTAAACACCATTCTACCCTACCCTACCCTAAGCTATTCGAATGGATTCAATTTGATTTGACCTGATTCAAAGCGATTTGACGCGGTTTGTCTCGTTTTGTCTCCATTAGGCTCCATTTGGCTATGTTCTGCACTATTTGCCTCTATTCTACTCTTCTCTATTCTGTTGTATTCTTTCTCTTCTGTTCTGTTCTGTTCTCTCCTATTCTGTTGTACTCTATTCTATTCTACCCTACCCTACCCTACCCTACTGCACCCCACACAAACCTCCCCTACTTTAATCTATTTGATTCAATTCGACGTGATTTGGCGGGATTCGACGGCTTTCGATGAGATCCGAAGGGATTCAACGGGATTCGAAGAGATTCAATGCGATTCGACATGACTCAGCAGGATTCTATGAGATTCGATGCAATTCAAAGTTATTTGACATGACACTTCGCGATTCGTCGAGATTCGATGACATTCGACGCAATTCAAAGCAATATGAAGCGATTCGACCCGATTTGACATGAAACGATGTGATTCGACGCCGTTGGACATGATTTGGTGCGATTCGAAGCTATTCGGGGACAGTCGTTGCGATTCTGCTTGATTCAGCTCGATTAGGTGCGTTTCGGCACTATACGGCTCTTTTCGGCTGTATTCAGCTCCATTCAGCTCTATTCATCTCTATTCGGCCTCTTCGGCTCTATTCGAATCTACTCTTTTCTACTCTATTCTATTCCGTTCTAATCTCTTCTGTAATACTTACTCTATTCTATTCTAGCCTCCCCACCACTACCCTTCTTTAATCTATACGTTTCGATTCGATTTGATGTATTTGACGCGACTCGATGTGATTAAGCTTCAATCGGCTCGATTCGGATCAATTTGGCTCCATTCAGCTCAGTTAGGCTCCGTTCAGCTCGTTTTGGCTTCAGTCGCTTCCATTCTGCTCGATTCGGCCTTATTCGGCCCTATTCTGCTCTGTTCGACTCTTTTCTACTCTAGTCATCTCTATTTGACTCCATTCTACTCCATTCTATTCATTCCACACCATTCTACACTTTTCTCTATTCTGCTCTACCCTACTCTAATTTGCGGTAATCGATTCGACGCGATTCCTCTCATTTCATCTCTGTTTGGCTCTATTCGACTGCACTCTGTTATACTCTAGTCTACTCTATTGTACTCTCGTCTACTCTTCTCTACTCTATTCTATTGTATTGTTTCTTTTCTGTTCTACTCTATTCTACCCTACCCTATGCTTCCCAACTCTAATCTATTCTAATCCATTCGATTGGATTCGAGTCCACCCATTTTGACGCGATTCGGCTCGATTTGGCTCTGTCCGACTCTATTCTACTCTACTCTATTCCCCTCTACTCTAGTCTACTCTTTTCTGTATTCTTTCTGTATCGTTCTGTTCTATTCCACTCTACTCTACTCTACTCTTTTCTACCCTACCACACCCGAACCTCCCCTGCTCTAATCTATTCAATTCGATTTGACGAATTTTGACGCGATTCAGGTCAAATCAGTTGAATTCGTGTCCATTGGGCTCCACTGGGCTTGAATAGTGTCGATTCGGCTCGATTTGGCACAATTCAGCTTGATTCGGCCTGCTTCAGCTCTACTTGGCTCTCTTGAGCTCTTTTCTACTCTATTCGACTCCATTGCACACCATTCTACTCCATTCTACACTATTCTACTCTACCCTACTCTAATTTACTCTAATTGATTCGATGGGATTCGATACGATTTGTCTCGTTTCATCTCCATTCAGCTCGATTTGACTCTGTTAGACTCTGTTCTACTCTACTCTACACTATTCTGCTCTGCTCTACTCTTTTTTACTCTGTTCTATTGTATTCTTTCTATTCTGTTCTACTGTGTTCAATTCTAATCTACTCTATTCTATTGCATCCTACCCTACTCTAATCTATTCTACTGGATTCGATTCCATGCATTTCGATGCGATTTGGCTCAAATCAGCTCCATTAGGCTCTAGTCGGTTCTAATACATTCTATTCAGCTCTATTCGGCTCTTTTAGACTCTACTCAACTCTATTATCTCTTTTCGACTCCTTTCGACTCCGTTTGACTCCATTCAACTCCCTGCTACACCATTCTACTCCATCTTACTCTATTCTTCTGTATTCTACTCTATTGTACTCTACCCTACTCTACCTAATTGATTAGATTTGATTTGGCTTGAATCGATGGGATTCAAATGCAATTCGATGGGATTCAACGCGATACGGCACCATTCCATGGGATTCGGCGCGATTCGTCCTGATTTCTATCGATTCGGCTCTTTTTGGCTCTATTTGGCTCTATTCAGCAAGAGTCGACTCTGTTCTACTCTACTCTTCTACACTCTATTCTACTCGACCCTATTCTATTCTTTCTGTTCTGTTCTACCACATTCTATTCTCCCCTACCCTACCCTAATTTACCCTACTGTAATCTGTTCGATTCTATTCGGCACACTTGAACGCGATTCGACCTGATTCAGGTCGTAGTGGCTCGATTCAGCTCCTTTCCGCTCCATTAGACTCGATTCGTTTCCACTCGGCTCTTTTCCGCTCTATTCAGCTCTTTGCAGCAGTATTCGACTCTATTTGACTCTAGTCTACTCTATTCTTTCAATTGTCTTCTATTCTACTCTAGTCTATTCTACCCTACCCTACCCTAACCTTACCTGCCCTACACTAATCTATTTGATTGGATTCAACACATTTCAACGCGATTCGACACTTTTCAACGCGATTCGACATGATTCGCCTCGATTCACCTCGAATTTGGTCGATTCGGCTGTATTCAGCTCTGTTCGGCTCTGTTCCGCTCTATTCAGCTCTATTTTACTCTCTTCTGCTCTACTCTACTCTACTTAATTCTATTCTATTCTTTCTATTGCGTTCTGTTCTATTCTAACCTCTCCTACCCTACCCTCCTCTAATCTATTTGATTCGATTCAATGCATTTCGATGTGATTCCACGTGATTAGGCTTGAATCGGCTCGATTTGGCTCTCTTCAGCCTGCATCGGGTCAATTCAGGTCGATTCAGCATATTTAGGCTCGACTCAACCTTCTTCAGCCCCGTTCAGCTCTATTCAACTCTTTTCTACTTTATTCGTCTCCTTTTGGCTCCATTCGACTCCATTCCACACCATTCTACTCCGTTTTACTCCATTCTACACTGTTGTATTCTGTTCTACCCTACCCTACCTACTCTAATCTATTCTAATCCATTCGATTCATCCCGATTTGTCTCCTTTCCTCTCCATTCGACTCGATTCGGCTGGAATTGGATTCGGCTCAAATTGAATTGGATCTCTATTCTGCTCTACTCGACTCTGACTATTCTACTCTACTCAACTCTACTCCATTCCACTCTTTGTATTCTCTTCTCTTCTACTCTCTTCTATTCTATTCCACTGTGCCCTACCGTACCAAATCCCAGCCTAACCTACACTACTCTAATCTATTCAATTTAATTCGATTCCATTTGGCGTGATTCGGCTTCATTCGGCTCGATTTGGCCCGATTTGGCCCTATTCGGCGCTCTTCGCCTCTCTTCAACTCTTTTCTACTCTATTCATCTCTGTTTGACTCCATTCCACACCATTCTACTCCATTCCACACTATTCTATTCTACGGAACCCTACCCCACCCTACCCTATCCGAATCTATTCTGTTCTTTTCTATTATGTTGTATTCTACTCTCATTTTCTATTTTCTCCATTCCATCTTATGCTACTCTCCCATACCCTACACTAAGCTCACCTACCCTGACCTATGCTGTTCTATTCTATTTTCTCTGTTCTGCCATGTGCTACCCTACCCTATGCTACCCCACCATACTCTACCCTACTCTTTGGGGTACTCAATAAGGTACTAATTAAGGGTACTAGTTAGGGCAAGGGTACTGAAGGCAAGGGTACTAGTTCAGGCTACTAGTTAAGGCCAGGGAACTAGTTAAGGGTACTAGTTAAGGTAAGGGTGTTAGTTAAGGGTACTCGTAAAGGCCCGGGCACTAGGTCAGGGTACTAGTTAAGGTATGGGTGGTGTTGAGGGTACTGGTTAAGGGAAGGGTAATAGTGAATACTACTAGTTACAGCCAAGCTACTCCTTAAGGCTACTACTTAAGGGAAGGGTACTAGTTCAGGCAAAGGTTGTAGTTAAGGCTACTAGTTAGGGCAGGGGTACTAGTTCGGGGTACTAATTCAGGGTACTTTTCAAGGCAAGGATACTCTTGAAGGCCAGTTGTCTAGGCTACTGAACTATGCCACTAGTCTAGCTGACTAGTCCAGCTTACTACTCTAGGCTACTACTCTAGCTTTCTCTTGTCTACTCTACTGTACTCTACCATCATCTATCCTAGTCTACCCTGTCTTAAACTACCCTAACCTCTTCTACTCTAATCTATTCAATTTGATTCGATTCAAAATGTTTCCATGCGATTGGACACGATTATGCTTGAATTTCTCAATTCAGCCCCATCAGCTCAATTTGGCTCAAATCGCTTCAATTCAGCTTGATTCTGCCCATTTTGACTCGATTCGGCTCAGTTCACCCTTATTCGGCCATATTCAGCTCGAGTCGACTCTTTTCTACTCTATTTGTCTCTATTCGACTCCATTCTACACTATTCTACGCTATTCTGTTCTACCCTACCCTACTCTAATCTATTCTAATCGATTCGATTGGACGCGATTCGAAACAATTCGACGCGATTCGTCTCGTTTTCTTTCCATTTGGCTCAATTCGGCTAGAATTGGCTCTATTCAGCTATATCCTGCACTATTTGACTCTATTCAACTCAATTCTACTCTACTCTTCTCTACTTTACTCTTCTCTGTTCTACTCTACTCTACTCTATTCTCTTCTTTCTATTCTGTAGTGTTCTATTCTATTCTACCCTCCCCGCCCCTCCCCTCCCCTTCTCTAATCCATTTGATTCGATTCGATTGGACGCATTTCCACGCCATTGGACGCGATTAGGCTTGAATCAGCTCGATTCGGTTCGAATCGGCTCGATTCGGCTCGATTTGGCTCCATTTCGCTCCATTCGGCTCGATTTGGCTCGAACGTGTCGAATCTGCTGGATCGTGCTCGACTAGGCCTTATGTGGCCCTATTTGGCCCTACCCTGCCCTATTCGACTCTTTTCTACTCTATTCATTTCTATCCGTCTCTATTCGACTCCATTCAACTCCATTCTATGCCATTAAACACCATTCTACCCTACCCTACCCTAAGCTATTCGAATGGATTCAATTTGATTTGACCTGATTCAAAGCGATTTGACGCGGTTTGTCTCGTTTTGTCTCCATTAGGCTCCATTTGGCTATGTTCTGCACTATTTGCCTCTATTCTACTCTTCTCTATTCTGTTGTATTCTTTCTCTTCTGTTCTGTTCTGTTCTCTCCTATTCTGTTGTACTCTATTCTATTCTACCCTACCCTACCCTACCCTACTGCACCCCACACAAACCTCCCCTACTTTAATCTATTTGATTCAATTCGACGTGATTTGGCGGGATTCGACGGCTTTCGATGAGATCCGAAGGGATTCAACGGGATTCGAAGAGATTCAATGCGATTCGACATGACTCAGCAGGATTCTATGAGATTCGATGCAATTCAAAGTTATTTGACATGACACTTCGCGATTCGTCGAGATTCGATGACATTCGACGCAATTCAAAGCAATATGAAGCGATTCGACCCGATTTGACATGAAACGATGTGATTCGACGCCGTTGGACATGATTTGGTGCGATTCGAAGCTATTCGGGGACAGTCGTTGCGATTCTGCTTGATTCAGCTCGATTAGGTGCGTTTCGGCACTATACGGCTCTTTTCGGCTGTATTCAGCTCCATTCAGCTCTATTCATCTCTATTCGGCCTCTTCGGCTCTATTCGAATCTACTCTTTTCTACTCTATTCTATTCCGTTCTAATCTCTTCTGTAATACTTACTCTATTCTATTCTAGCCTCCCCACCACTACCCTTCTTTAATCTATACGTTTCGATTCGATTTGATGTATTTGACGCGACTCGATGTGATTAAGCTTCAATCGGCTCGATTCGGATCAATTTGGCTCCATTCAGCTCAGTTAGGCTCCGTTCAGCTCGTTTTGGCTTCAGTCGCTTCCATTCTGCTCGATTCGGCCTTATTCGGCCCTATTCTGCTCTGTTCGACTCTTTTCTACTCTAGTCATCTCTATTTGACTCCATTCTACTCCATTCTATTCATTCCACACCATTCTACACTTTTCTCTATTCTGCTCTACCCTACTCTAATTTGCGGTAATCGATTCGACGCGATTCCTCTCATTTCATCTCTGTTTGGCTCTATTCGACTGCACTCTGTTATACTCTAGTCTACTCTATTGTACTCTCGTCTACTCTTCTCTACTCTATTCTATTGTATTGTTTCTTTTCTGTTCTACTCTATTCTACCCTACCCTATGCTTCCCAACTCTAATCTATTCTAATCCATTCGATTGGATTCGAGTCCACCCATTTTGACGCGATTCGGCTCGATTTGGCTCTGTCCGACTCTATTCTACTCTACTCTATTCCCCTCTACTCTAGTCTACTCTTTTCTGTATTCTTTCTGTATCGTTCTGTTCTATTCCACTCTACTCTACTCTACTCTTTTCTACCCTACCACACCCGAACCTCCCCTGCTCTAATCTATTCAATTCGATTTGACGAATTTTGACGCGATTCAGGTCAAATCAGTTGAATTCGTGTCCATTGGGCTCCACTGGGCTTGAATAGTGTCGATTCGGCTCGATTTGGCACAATTCAGCTTGATTCGGCCTGCTTCAGCTCTACTTGGCTCTCTTGAGCTCTTTTCTACTCTATTCGACTCCATTGCACACCATTCTACTCCATTCTACACTATTCTACTCTACCCTACTCTAATTTACTCTAATTGATTCGATGGGATTCGATACGATTTGTCTCGTTTCATCTCCATTCAGCTCGATTTGACTCTGTTAGACTCTGTTCTACTCTACTCTACACTATTCTGCTCTGCTCTACTCTTTTTTACTCTGTTCTATTGTATTCTTTCTATTCTGTTCTACTGTGTTCAATTCTAATCTACTCTATTCTATTGCATCCTACCCTACTCTAATCTATTCTACTGGATTCGATTCCATGCATTTCGATGCGATTCGGCTCAAATCAGCTCCATTAGGCTCTAGTCGGTTCTAATACATTCTATTCAGCTCTATTCGGCTCTTTTAGACTCTACTCAACTCTATTATCTCTTTTCGACTCCTTTCGACTCCGTTTGACTCCATTCAACTCCCTGCTACACCATTCTACTCCATCCTACTCTATTCTTCTGTATTCTACTCTATTGTACTCTACCCTACTCTACCTAATTGATTAGATTTGATTTGGCTTGAATCGATGGGATTCAAATGCAATTCGATGGGATTCAACGCGATACGGCACCATTCCATGGGATTCGGCGCGATTCGTCCTGATTTCTATCGATTCGGCTCTTTTTGGCTCTATTTGGCTCTATTCAGCAAGAGTCGACTCTGTTCTACTCTACTCTTCTACACTCTATTCTACTCGACCCTATTCTATTCTTTCTGTTCTGTTCTACCACATTCTATTCTCCCCTACCCTACCCTAATTTACCCTACTGTAATCTGTTCGATTCTATTCGGCACACTTGAACGCGATTCGACCTGATTCAGGTCGTAGTGGCTCGATTCAGCTCCTTTCCGCTCCATTAGACTCGATTCGTTTCCACTCGGCTCTTTTCCGCTCTATTCAGCTCTTTGCAGCAGTATTCGACTCTATTTGACTCTAGTCTACTCTATTCTTTCAATTGTCTTCTATTCTACTCTAGTCTATTCTACCCTACCCTACCCTAACCTTACCTGCCCTACACTAATCTATTTGATTGGATTCAACACATTTCAACGCGATTCGACACTTTTCAACGCGATTCGACATGATTCGCCTCGATTCACCTCGAATTTGGTCGATTCGGCTGTATTCAGCTCTGTTCGGCTCTGTTCCGCTCTATTCAGCTCTATTTTACTCTCTTCTGCTCTACTCTACTCTACTTAATTCTATTCTATTCTTTCTATTGCGTTCTGTTCTATTCTAACCTCTCCTACCCTACCCTCCTCTAATCTATTTGATTCGATTCAATGCATTTCGATGTGATTCCACGTGATTAGGCTTGAATCGGCTCGATTTGGCTCTCTTCAGCCTGCATCGGGTCAATTCAGGTCGATTCAGCATATTTAGGCTCGACTCAACCTTCTTCAGCCCCGTTCAGCTCTATTCAACTCTTTTCTACTTTATTCGTCTCCTTTTGGCTCCATTCGACTCCATTCCACACCATTCTACTCCGTTTTACTCCATTCTACACTGTTGTATTCTGTTCTACCCTACCCTACCTACTCTAATCTATTCTAATCCATTCGATTCATCCCGATTTGTCTCCTTTCCTCTCCATTCGACTCGATTCGGCTGGAATTGGATTCGGCTCAAATTGAATTGGATCTCTATTCTGCTCTACTCGACTCTGACTATTCTACTCTACTCAACTCTACTCCATTCCACTCTTTGTATTCTCTTCTCTTCTACTCTCTTCTATTCTATTCCACTGTGCCCTACCGTACCAAATCCCAGCCTAACCTACACTACTCTAATCTATTCAATTTAATTCGATTCCATTTGGCGTGATTCGGCTTCATTCGGCTCGATTTGGCCCGATTTGGCCCTATTCGGCGCTCTTCGCCTCTCTTCAACTCTTTTCTACTCTATTCATCTCTGTTTGACTCCATTCCACACCATTCTACTCCATTCCACACTATTCTATTCTACGGAACCCTACCCCACCCTACCCTATCCGAATCTATTCTGTTCTTTTCTATTATGTTGTATTCTACTCTCATTTTCTATTTTCTCCATTCCATCTTATGCTACTCTCCCATACCCTACACTAAGCTCACCTACCCTGACCTATGCTGTTCTATTCTATTTTCTCTGTTCTGCCATGTGCTACCCTACCCTATGCTACCCCACCATACTCTACCCTACTCTTTGGGGTACTCAATAAGGTACTAATTAAGGGTACTAGTTAGGGCAAGGGTACTGAAGGCAAGGGTACTAGTTCAGGCTACTAGTTAAGGCCAGGGAACTAGTTAAGGGTACTAGTTAAGGTAAGGGTGTTAGTTAAGGGTACTCGTAAAGGCCCGGGCACTAGGTCAGGGTACTAGTTAAGGTATGGGTGGTGTTGAGGGTACTGGTTAAGGGAAGGGTAATAGTGAATACTACTAGTTACAGCCAAGCTACTCCTTAAGGCTACTACTTAAGGGAAGGGTACTAGTTCAGGCAAAGGTTGTAGTTAAGGCTACTAGTTAGGGCAGGGGTACTAGTTCGGGGTACTAATTCAGGGTACTTTTCAAGGCAAGGATACTCTTGAAGGCCAGTTGTCTAGGCTACTGAACTATGCCACTAGTCTAGCTGACTAGTCCAGCTTACTACTCTAGGCTACTACTCTAGCTTTCTCTTGTCTACTCTACTGTACTCTACCATCATCTATCCTAGTCTACCCTGTCTTAAACTACCCTAACCTCTTCTACTCTAATCTATTCAATTTGATTCGATTCAAAATGTTTCCATGCGATTGGACACGATTATGCTTGAATTTCTCAATTCAGCCCCATCAGCTCAATTTGGCTCAAATCGCTTCAATTCAGCTTGATTCTGCCCATTTTGACTCGATTCGGCTCAGTTCACCCTTATTCGGCCATATTCAGCTCGAGTCGACTCTTTTCTACTCTATTTGTCTCTATTCGACTCCATTCTACACTATTCTACGCTATTCTGTTCTACCCTACCCTACTCTAATCTATTCTAATCGATTCGATTGGACGCGATTCGAAACAATTCGACGCGATTCGTCTCGTTTTCTTTCCATTTGGCTCAATTCGGCTAGAATTGGCTCTATTCAGCTATATCCTGCACTATTTGACTCTATTCAACTCAATTCTACTCTACTCTTCTCTACTTTACTCTTCTCTGTTCTACTCTACTCTACTCTATTCTCTTCTTTCTATTCTGTAGTGTTCTATTCTATTCTACCCTCCCCGCCCCTCCCCTCCCCTTCTCTAATCCATTTGATTCGATTCGATTGGACGCATTTCCACGCCATTGGACGCGATTAGGCTTGAATCAGCTCGATTCGGTTCGAATCGGCTCGATTCGGCTCGATTTGGCTCCATTTCGCTCCATTCGGCTCGATTTGGCTCGAACGTGTCGAATCTGCTGGATCGTGCTCGACTAGGCCTTATGTGGCCCTATTTGGCCCTACCCTGCCCTATTCGACTCTTTTCTACTCTATTCATTTCTATCCGTCTCTATTCGACTCCATTCAACTCCATTCTATGCCATTAAACACCATTCTACCCTACCCTACCCTAAGCTATTCGAATGGATTCAATTTGATTTGACCTGATTCAAAGCGATTTGACGCGGTTTGTCTCGTTTTGTCTCCATTAGGCTCCATTTGGCTATGTTCTGCACTATTTGCCTCTATTCTACTCTTCTCTATTCTGTTGTATTCTTTCTCTTCTGTTCTGTTCTGTTCTCTCCTATTCTGTTGTACTCTATTCTATTCTATTCTACCCTACCCTACCCTACTGCACCCCACACAAACCTCCCCTACTTTAATCTATTTGATTCAATTCGACGTGATTTGGCGGGATTTGACGGCTTTCGATGAGATCCGAAGGGATTCAACGGGATTCGAAGAGATTCAATGCGATTCGACATGACTCAGCAGGATTCTATGAGATTCGATGCAATTCAAAGTTATTTGACATGACACTTCGCGATTCGTCGAGATTCGATGACATTCGACGCAATTCAAAGCAATATGAAGCGATTCGACCCGATTTGACATGAAACGATGTGATTCGACGCCGTTGGACATGATTTGGTGCGATTCGAAGCTATTCGGGGACAGTCGTTGCGATTCTGCTTGATTCAGCTCGATTAGGTGCGTTTCGGCACTATACGGCTCTTTTCGGCTGTATTCAGCTCCATTCAGCTCTATTCATCTCTATTCGGCCTCTTCGGCTCTATTCGAATCTACTCTTTTCTACTCTATTCTATTCCGTTCTAATCTCTTCTGTAATACTTACTCTATTCTATTCTAGCCTCCCCACCACTACCCTTCTTTAATCTATACGTTTCGATTCGATTTGATGTATTTGACGCGACTCGATGTGATTAAGCTTCAATCGGCTCGATTCGGATCAATTTGGCTCCATTCAGCTCAGTTAGGCTCCGTTCAGCTCGTTTTGGCTTCAGTCGCTTCCATTCTGCTCGATTCGGCCTTATTCGGCCCTATTCTGCTCTGTTCGACTCTTTTCTACTCTAGTCATCTCTATTTGACTCCATTCTACTCCATTCTATTCATTCCACACCATTCTACACTTTTCTCTATTCTGCTCTACCCTACTCTAATTTGCGGTAATCGATTCGACGCGATTCCTCTCATTTCATCTCTGTTTGGCTCTATTCGACTGCACTCTGTTATACTCTAGTCTACTCTATTGTACTCTCGTCTACTCTTCTCTACTCTATTCTATTGTATTGTTTCTTTTCTGTTCTACTCTATTCTACCCTACCCTATGCTTCCCAACTCTAATCTATTCTAATCCATTCGATTGGATTCGAGTCCACCCATTTTGACGCGATTCGGCTCGATTTGGCTCTGTCCGACTCTATTCTACTCTACTCTATTCCCCTCTACTCTAGTCTACTCTTTTCTGTATTCTTTCTGTATCGTTCTGTTCTATTCCACTCTACTCTACTCTACTCTTTTCTACCCTACCACACCCGAACCTCCCCTGCTCTAATCTATTCAATTCGATTTGACGAATTTTGACGCGATTCAGGTCAAATCAGTTGAATTCGTGTCCATTGGGCTCCACTGGGCTTGAATAGTGTCGATTCGGCTCGATTTGGCACAATTCAGCTTGATTCGGCCTGCTTCAGCTCTACTTGGCTCTCTTGAGCTCTTTTCTACTCTATTCGACTCCATTGCACACCATTCTACTCCATTCTACACTATTCTACTCTACCCTACTCTAATTTACTCTAATTGATTCGATGGGATTCGATACGATTTGTCTCGTTTCATCTCCATTCAGCTCGATTTGACTCTGTTAGACTCTGTTCTACTCTACTCTACACTATTCTGCTCTGCTCTACTCTTTTTTACTCTGTTCTATTGTATTCTTTCTATTCTGTTCTACTGTGTTCAATTCTAATCTACTCTATTCTATTGCATCCTACCCTACTCTAATCTATTCTACTGGATTCGATTCCATGCATTTCGATGCGATTCGGCTCAAATCAGCTCCATTAGGCTCTAGTCGGTTCTAATACATTCTATTCAGCTCTATTCGGCTCTTTTAGACTCTACTCAACTCTATTATCTCTTTTCGACTCCTTTCGACTCCGTTTGACTCCATTCAACTCCCTGCTACACCATTCTACTCCATCCTACTCTATTCTTCTGTATTCTACTCTATTGTACTCTACCCTACTCTACCTAATTGATTAGATTTGATTTGGCTTGAATCGATGGGATTCAAATGCAATTCGATGGGATTCAACGCGATACGGCACCATTCCATGGGATTCGGCGCGATTCGTCCTGATTTCTATCGATTCGGCTCTTTTTGGCTCTATTTGGCTCTATTCAGCAAGAGTCGACTCTGTTCTACTCTACTCTTCTACACTCTATTCTACTCGACCCTATTCTATTCTTTCTGTTCTGTTCTACCACATTCTATTCTCCCCTACCCTACCCTAATTTACCCTACTGTAATCTGTTCGATTCTATTCGGCACACTTGAACGCGATTCGACCTGATTCAGGTCGTAGTGGCTCGATTCAGCTCCTTTCCGCTCCATTAGACTCGATTCGTTTCCACTCGGCTCTTTTCCGCTCTATTCAGCTCTTTGCAGCAGTATTCGACTCTATTTGACTCTAGTCTACTCTATTCTTTCAATTGTCTTCTATTCTACTCTAGTCTATTCTACCCTACCCTACCCTAACCTTACCTGCCCTACACTAATCTATTTGATTGGATTCAACACATTTCAACGCGATTCGACACTTTTCAACGCGATTCGACATGATTCGCCTCGATTCACCTCGAATTTGGTCGATTCGGCTGTATTCAGCTCTGTTCGGCTCTGTTCCGCTCTATTCAGCTCTATTTTACTCTCTTCTGCTCTACTCTACTCTACTTAATTCTATTCTATTCTTTCTATTGTGTTCTGTTCTATTCTAACCTCTCCTACCCTACCCTCCTCTAATCTATTTGATTCGATTCAATGCATTTCGATGTGATTCCACGTGATTAGGCTTGAATCGGCTCGATTTGGCTCTCTTCAGCCTGCATCGGGTCAATTCAGGTCGATTCAGCATATTTAGGCTCGACTCAACCTTCTTCAGCCCCGTTCAGCTCTATTCAACTCTTTTCTACTTTATTCGTCTCCTTTTGGCTCCATTCGACTCCATTCCACACCATTCTACTCCGTTTTACTCCATTCTACACTGTTGTATTCTGTTCTACCCTACCCTACCTACTCTAATCTATTCTAATCCATTCGATTCATCCCGATTTGTCTCCTTTCCTCTCCATTCGACTCGATTCGGCTGGAATTGGATTCGGCTCAAATTGAATTGGATCTCTATTCTGCTCTACTCGACTCTGACTATTCTACTCTACTCAACTCTACTCCATTCCACTCTTTGTATTCTCTTCTCTTCTACTCTCTTCTATTCTATTCCACTGTGCCCTACCGTACCAAATCCCAGCCTAACCTACACTACTCTAATCTATTCAATTTAATTCGATTCCATTTGGCGTGATTCGGCTTCATTCGGCTCGATTTGGCCCGATTTGGCCCTATTCGGCGCTCTTCGCCTCTCTTCAACTCTTTTCTACTCTATTCATCTCTGTTTGACTCCATTCCACACCATTCTACTCCATTCCACACTATTCTATTCTACGGAACCCTACCCCACCCTACCCTATCCGAATCTATTCTGTTCTTTTCTATTATGTTGTATTCTACTCTCATTTTCTATTTTCTCCATTCCATCTTATGCTACTCTCCCATACCCTACACTAAGCTCACCTACCCTGACCTATGCTGTTCTATTCTATTTTCTCTGTTCTGCCATGTGCTACCCTACCCTATGCTACCCCACCATACTCTACCCTACTCTTTGGGGTACTCAATAAGGTACTAATTAAGGGTACTAGTTAGGGCAAGGGTACTGAAGGCAAGGGTACTAGTTCAGGCTACTAGTTAAGGCCAGGGAACTAGTTAAGGGTACTAGTTAAGGTAAGGGTGTTAGTTAAGGGTACTCGTAAAGGCCCGGGCACTAGGTCAGGGTACTAGTTAAGGTATGGGTGGTGTTGAGGGTACTGGTTAAGGGAAGGGTAATAGTGAATACTACTAGTTACAGCCAAGCTACTCCTTAAGGCTACTACTTAAGGGAAGGGTACTAGTTCAGGCAAAGGTTGTAGTTAAGGCTACTAGTTAGGGCAGGGGTACTAGTTCGGGGTACTAATTCAGGGTACTTTTCAAGGCAAGGATACTCTTGAAGGCCAGTTGTCTAGGCTACTGAACTATGCCACTAGTCTAGCTGACTAGTCCAGCTTACTACTCTAGGCTACTACTCTAGCTTTCTCTTGTCTACTCTACTGTACTCTACCATCATCTATCCTAGTCTACCCTGTCTTAAACTACCCTAACCTCTTCTACTCTAATCTATTCAATTTGATTCGATTCAAAATGTTTCCATGCGATTGGACACGATTATGCTTGAATTTCTCAATTCAGCCCCATCAGCTCAATTTGGCTCAAATCGCTTCAATTCAGCTTGATTCTGCCCATTTTGACTCGATTCGGCTCAGTTCACCCTTATTCGGCCATATTCAGCTCGAGTCGACTCTTTTCTACTCTATTTGTCTCTATTCGACTCCATTCTACACTATTCTACGCTATTCTGTTCTACCCTACCCTACTCTAATCTATTCTAATCGATTCGATTGGACGCGATTCGAAACAATTCGACGCGATTCGTCTCGTTTTCTTTCCATTTGGCTCAATTCGGCTAGAATTGGCTCTATTCAGCTATATCCTGCACTATTTGACTCTATTCAACTCAATTCTACTCTACTCTTCTCTACTTTACTCTTCTCTGTTCTACTCTACTCTACTCTATTCTCTTCTTTCTATTCTGTAGTGTTCTATTCTATTCTACCCTCCCCGCCCCTCCCCTCCCCTTCTCTAATCCATTTGATTCGATTCGATTGGACGCATTTCCACGCCATTGGACGCGATTAGGCTTGAATCAGCTCGATTCGGTTCGAATCGGCTCGATTCGGCTCGATTTGGCTCCATTTCGCTCCATTCGGCTCGATTTGGCTCGAACGTGTCGAATCTGCTGGATCGTGCTCGACTAGGCCTTATGTGGCCCTATTTGGCCCTACCCTGCCCTATTCGACTCTTTTCTACTCTATTCATTTCTATCCGTCTCTATTCGACTCCATTCAACTCCATTCTATGCCATTAAACACCATTCTACCCTACCCTACCCTAAGCTATTCGAATGGATTCAATTTGATTTGACCTGATTCAAAGCGATTTGACGCGGTTTGTCTCGTTTTGTCTCCATTAGGCTCCATTTGGCTATGTTCTGCACTATTTGCCTCTATTCTACTCTTCTCTATTCTGTTGTATTCTTTCTCTTCTGTTCTGTTCTGTTCTCTCCTATTCTGTTGTACTCTATTCTATTCTATTCTACCCTACCCTACCCTACCCTACTGCACCCCACACAAACCTCCCCTACTTTAATCTATTTGATTCAATTCGACGTGATTTGGCGGGATTTGACGGCTTTCGATGAGATCCGAAGGGATTCAACGGGATTCGAAGAGATTCAATGCGATTCGACATGACTCAGCAGGATTCTATGAGATTCGATGCAATTCAAAGTTATTTGACATGACACTTCGCGATTCGTCGAGATTCGATGACATTCGACGCAATTCAAAGCAATATGAAGCGATTCGACCCGATTTGACATGAAACGATGTGATTCGACGTCGTTGGACATGATTTGGTGCGATTCGAAGCTATTCGGGGACAGTCGTTGCGATTCTGCTTGATTCAGCTCGATTAGGTGCGTTTCGGCACTATACGGCTCTTTTCGGCTGTATTCAGCTCCATTCAGCTCTATTCATCTCTATTCGGCCTCTTCGGCTCTATTCGAATCTACTCTTTTCTACTCTATTCTATTCCGTTCTAATCTCTTCTGTAATACTTACTCTATTCTATTCTAGCCTCCCCACCACTACCCTTCTTTAATCTATACGTTTCGATTCGATTTGATGTATTTGACGCGACTCGATGTGATTAAGCTTCAATCGGCTCGATTCGGATCAATTTGGCTCCATTCAGCTCAGTTAGGCTCCGTTCAGCTCGTTTTGGCTTCAGTCGCTTCCATTCTGCTCGATTCGGCCTTATTCGGCCCTATTCTGCTCTGTTCGACTCTTTTCTACTCTAGTCATCTCTATTTGACTCCATTCTACTCCATTCTATTCATTCCACACCATTCTACACTTTTCTCTATTCTGCTCTACCCTACTCTAATTTGCGGTAATCGATTCGACGCGATTCCTCTCATTTCATCTCTGTTTGGCTCTATTCGACTGCACTCTGTTATACTCTAGTCTACTCTATTGTACTCTCGTCTACTCTTCTCTACTCTATTCTATTGTATTGTTTCTTTTCTGTTCTACTCTATTCTACCCTACCCTATGCTTCCCAACTCTAATCTATTCTAATCCATTCGATTGGATTCGAGTCCACCCATTTTGACGCGATTCGGCTCGATTTGGCTCTGTCCGACTCTATTCTACTCTACTCTATTCCCCTCTACTCTAGTCTACTCTTTTCTGTATTCTTTCTGTATCGTTCTGTTCTATTCCACTCTACTCTACTCTACTCTTTTCTACCCTACCACACCCGAACCTCCCCTGCTCTAATCTATTCAATTCGATTTGACGAATTTTGACGCGATTCAGGTCAAATCAGTTGAATTCGTGTCCATTGGGCTCCACTGGGCTTGAATAGTGTCGATTCGGCTCGATTTGGCACAATTCAGCTTGATTCGGCCTGCTTCAGCTCTACTTGGCTCTCTTGAGCTCTTTTCTACTCTATTCGACTCCATTGCACACCATTCTACTCCATTCTACACTATTCTACTCTACCCTACTCTAATTTACTCTAATTGATTCGATGGGATTCGATACGATTTGTCTCGTTTCATCTCCATTCAGCTCGATTTGACTCTGTTAGACTCTGTTCTACTCTACTCTACACTATTCTGCTCTGCTCTACTCTTTTTTACTCTGTTCTATTGTATTCTTTCTATTCTGTTCTACTGTGTTCAATTCTAATCTACTCTATTCTATTGCATCCTACCCTACTCTAATCTATTCTACTGGATTCGATTCCATGCATTTCGATGCGATTCGGCTCAAATCAGCTCCATTAGGCTCTAGTCGGTTCTAATACATTCTATTCAGCTCTATTCGGCTCTTTTAGACTCTACTCAACTCTATTATCTCTTTTCGACTCCTTTCGACTCCGTTTGACTCCATTCAACTCCCTGCTACACCATTCTACTCCATCCTACTCTATTCTTCTGTATTCTACTCTATTGTACTCTACCCTACTCTACCTAATTGATTAGATTTGATTTGGCTTGAATCGATGGGATTCAAATGCAATTCGATGGGATTCAACGCGATACGGCACCATTCCATGGGATTCGGCGCGATTCGTCCTGATTTCTATCGATTCGGCTCTTTTTGGCTCTATTTGGCTCTATTCAGCAAGAGTCGACTCTGTTCTACTCTACTCTTCTACACTCTATTCTACTCGACCCTATTCTATTCTTTCTGTTCTGTTCTACCACATTCTATTCTCCCCTACCCTACCCTAATTTACCCTACTGTAATCTGTTCGATTCTATTCGGCACACTTGAACGCGATTCGACCTGATTCAGGTCGTAGTGGCTCGATTCAGCTCCTTTCCGCTCCATTAGACTCGATTCGTTTCCACTCGGCTCTTTTCCGCTCTATTCAGCTCTTTGCAGCAGTATTCGACTCTATTTGACTCTAGTCTACTCTATTCTTTCAATTGTCTTCTATTCTACTCTAGTCTATTCTACCCTACCCTACCCTAACCTTACCTGCCCTACACTAATCTATTTGATTGGATTCAACACATTTCAACGCGATTCGACACTTTTCAACGCGATTCGACATGATTCGCCTCGATTCACCTCGAATTTGGTCGATTCGGCTGTATTCAGCTCTGTTCGGCTCTGTTCCGCTCTATTCAGCTCTATTTTACTCTCTTCTGCTCTACTCTACTCTACTTAATTCTATTCTATTCTTTCTATTGTGTTCTGTTCTATTCTAACCTCTCCTACCCTACCCTCCTCTAATCTATTTGATTCGATTCAATGCATTTCGATGTGATTCCACGTGATTAGGCTTGAATCGGCTCGATTTGGCTCTCTTCAGCCTGCATCGGGTCAATTCAGGTCGATTCAGCATATTTAGGCTCGACTCAACCTTCTTCAGCCCCGTTCAGCTCTATTCAACTCTTTTCTACTTTATTCGTCTCCTTTTGGCTCCATTCGACTCCATTCCACACCATTCTACTCCGTTTTACTCCATTCTACACTGTTGTATTCTGTTCTACCCTACCCTACCTACTCTAATCTATTCTAATCCATTCGATTCATCCCGATTTGTCTCCTTTCCTCTCCATTCGACTCGATTCGGCTGGAATTGGATTCGGCTCAAATTGAATTGGATCTCTATTCTGCTCTACTCGACTCTGACTATTCTACTCTACTCAACTCTACTCCATTCCACTCTTTGTATTCTCTTCTCTTCTACTCTCTTCTATTCTATTCCACTGTGCCCTACCGTACCAAATCCCAGCCTAACCTACACTACTCTAATCTATTCAATTTAATTCGATTCCATTTGGCGTGATTCGGCTTCATTCGGCTCGATTTGGCCCGATTTGGCCCTATTCGGCGCTCTTCGCCTCTCTTCAACTCTTTTCTACTCTATTCATCTCTGTTTGACTCCATTCCACACCATTCTACTCCATTCCACACTATTCTATTCTACGGAACCCTACCCCACCCTACCCTATCCGAATCTATTCTGTTCTTTTCTATTATGTTGTATTCTACTCTCATTTTCTATTTTCTCCATTCCATCTTATGCTACTCTCCCATACCCTACACTAAGCTCACCTACCCTGACCTATGCTGTTCTATTCTATTTTCTCTGTTCTGCCATGTGCTACCCTACCCTATGCTACCCCACCATACTCTACCCTACTCTTTGGGGTACTCAATAAGGTACTAATTAAGGGTACTAGTTAGGGCAAGGGTACTGAAGGCAAGGGTACTAGTTCAGGCTACTAGTTAAGGCCAGGGAACTAGTTAAGGGTACTAGTTAAGGTAAGGGTGTTAGTTAAGGGTACTCGTAAAGGCCCGGGCACTAGGTCAGGGTACTAGTTAAGGTATGGGTGGTGTTGAGGGTACTGGTTAAGGGAAGGGTAATAGTGAATACTACTAGTTACAGCCAAGCTACTCCTTAAGGCTACTACTTAAGGGAAGGGTACTAGTTCAGGCAAAGGTTGTAGTTAAGGCTACTAGTTAGGGCAGGGGTACTAGTTCGGGGTACTAATTCAGGGTACTTTTCAAGGCAAGGATACTCTTGAAGGCCAGTTGTCTAGGCTACTGAACTATGCCACTAGTCTAGCTGACTAGTCCAGCTTACTACTCTAGGCTACTACTCTAGCTTTCTCTTGTCTACTCTACTGTACTCTACCATCATCTATCCTAGTCTACCCTGTCTTAAACTACCCTAACCTCTTCTACTCTAATCTATTCAATTTGATTCGATTCAAAATGTTTCCATGCGATTGGACACGATTATGCTTGAATTTCTCAATTCAGCCCCATCAGCTCAATTTGGCTCAAATCGCTTCAATTCAGCTTGATTCTGCCCATTTTGACTCGATTCGGCTCAGTTCACCCTTATTCGGCCATATTCAGCTCGAGTCGACTCTTTTCTACTCTATTTGTCTCTATTCGACTCCATTCTACACTATTCTACGCTATTCTGTTCTACCCTACCCTACTCTAATCTATTCTAATCGATTCGATTGGACGCGATTCGAAACAATTCGACGCGATTCGTCTCGTTTTCTTTCCATTTGGCTCAATTCGGCTAGAATTGGCTCTATTCAGCTATATCCTGCACTATTTGACTCTATTCAACTCAATTCTACTCTACTCTTCTCTACTTTACTCTTCTCTGTTCTACTCTACTCTACTCTATTCTCTTCTTTCTATTCTGTAGTGTTCTATTCTATTCTACCCTCCCCGCCCCTCCCCTCCCCTTCTCTAATCCATTTGATTCGATTCGATTGGACGCATTTCCACGCCATTGGACGCGATTAGGCTTGAATCAGCTCGATTCGGTTCGAATCGGCTCGATTCGGCTCGATTTGGCTCCATTTCGCTCCATTCGGCTCGATTTGGCTCGAACGTGTCGAATCTGCTGGATCGTGCTCGACTAGGCCTTATGTGGCCCTATTTGGCCCTACCCTGCCCTATTCGACTCTTTTCTACTCTATTCATTTCTATCCGTCTCTATTCGACTCCATTCAACTCCATTCTATGCCATTAAACACCATTCTACCCTACCCTACCCTAAGCTATTCGAATGGATTCAATTTGATTTGACCTGATTCAAAGCGATTTGACGCGGTTTGTCTCGTTTTGTCTCCATTAGGCTCCATTTGGCTATGTTCTGCACTATTTGCCTCTATTCTACTCTTCTCTATTCTGTTGTATTCTTTCTCTTCTGTTCTGTTCTGTTCTCTCCTATTCTGTTGTACTCTATTCTATTCTACCCTACCCTACCCTACCCTACTGCACCCCACACAAACCTCCCCTACTTTAATCTATTTGATTCAATTCGACGTGATTTGGCGGGATTCGACGGCTTTCGATGAGATCCAAAGGGATTCAACGGGATTCGAAGAGATTCAATGCGATTCGACATGACTCAGCAGGATTCTATGAGATTCGATGCAATTCAAAGTTATTTGACATGACACTTCGCGATTCGTCGAGATTCGATGACATTCGACGCAATTCAAAGCAATATGAAGCGATTCGACCCGATTTGACATGAAACGATGTGATTCGACGCCGTTGGACATGATTTGGTGCGATTCGAAGCTATTCGGGGACAGTCGTTGCGATTCTGCTTGATTCAGCTCGATTAGGTGCGTTTCGGCACTATACGGCTCTTTTCGGCTGTATTCAGCTCCATTCAGCTCTATTCATCTCTATTCGGCCTCTTCGGCTCTATTCGAATCTACTCTTTTCTACTCTATTCTATTCCGTTCTAATCTCTTCTGTAATACTTACTCTATTCTATTCTAGCCTCCCCACCACTACCCTTCTTTAATCTATACGTTTCGATTCGATTTGATGTATTTGACGCGACTCGATGTGATTAAGCTTCAATCGGCTCGATTCGGATCAATTTGGCTCCATTCAGCTCAGTTAGGCTCCGTTCAGCTCGTTTTGGCTTCAGTCGCTTCCATTCTGCTCGATTCGGCCTTATTCGGCCCTATTCTGCTCTGTTCGACTCTTTTCTACTCTAGTCATCTCTATTTGACTCCATTCTACTCCATTCTATTCATTCCACACCATTCTACACTTTTCTCTATTCTGCTCTACCCTACTCTAATTTGCGGTAATCGATTCGACGCGATTCCTCTCATTTCATCTCTGTTTGGCTCTATTCGACTGCACTCTGTTATACTCTAGTCTACTCTATTGTACTCTCGTCTACTCTTCTCTACTCTATTCTATTGTATTGTTTCTTTTCTGTTCTACTCTATTCTACCCTACCCTATGCTTCCCAACTCTAATCTATTCTAATCCATTCGATTGGATTCGAGTCCACCCATTTTGACGCGATTCGGCTCGATTTGGCTCTGTCCGACTCTATTCTACTCTACTCTATTCCCCTCTACTCTAGTCTACTCTTTTCTGTATTCTTTCTGTATCGTTCTGTTCTATTCCACTCTACTCTACTCTACTCTTTTCTACCCTACCACACCCGAACCTCCCCTGCTCTAATCTATTCAATTCGATTTGACGAATTTTGACGCGATTCAGGTCAAATCAGTTGAATTCGTGTCCATTGGGCTCCACTGGGCTTGAATAGTGTCGATTCGGCTCGATTTGGCACAATTCAGCTTGATTCGGCCTGCTTCAGCTCTACTTGGCTCTCTTGAGCTCTTTTCTACTCTATTCGACTCCATTGCACACCATTCTACTCCATTCTACACTATTCTACTCTACCCTACTCTAATTTACTCTAATTGATTCGATGGGATTCGATACGATTTGTCTCGTTTCATCTCCATTCAGCTCGATTTGACTCTGTTAGACTCTGTTCTACTCTACTCTACACTATTCTGCTCTGCTCTACTCTTTTTTACTCTGTTCTATTGTATTCTTTCTATTCTGTTCTACTGTGTTCAATTCTAATCTACTCTATTCTATTGCATCCTACCCTACTCTAATCTATTCTACTGGATTCGATTCCATGCATTTCGATGCGATTCGGCTCAAATCAGCTCCATTAGGCTCTAGTCGGTTCTAATACATTCTATTCAGCTCTATTCGGCTCTTTTAGACTCTACTCAACTCTATTATCTCTTTTCGACTCCTTTCGACTCCGTTTGACTCCATTCAACTCCCTGCTACACCATTCTACTCCATCCTACTCTATTCTTCTGTATTCTACTCTATTGTACTCTACCCTACTCTACCTAATTGATTAGATTTGATTTGGCTTGAATCGATGGGATTCAAATGCAATTCGATGGGATTCAACGCGATACGGCACCATTCCATGGGATTCGGCGCGATTCGTCCTGATTTCTATCGATTCGGCTCTTTTTGGCTCTATTTGGCTCTATTCAGCAAGAGTCGACTCTGTTCTACTCTACTCTTCTACACTCTATTCTACTCGACCCTATTCTATTCTTTCTGTTCTGTTCTACCACATTCTATTCTCCCCTACCCTACCCTAATTTACCCTACTGTAATCTGTTCGATTCTATTCGGCACACTTGAACGCGATTCGACCTGATTCAGGTCGTAGTGGCTCGATTCAGCTCCTTTCCGCTCCATTAGACTCGATTCGTTTCCACTCGGCTCTTTTCCGCTCTATTCAGCTCTTTGCAGCAGTATTCGACTCTATTTGACTCTAGTCTACTCTATTCTTTCAATTGTCTTCTATTCTACTCTAGTCTATTCTACCCTACCCTACCCTAACCTTACCTGCCCTACACTAATCTATTTGATTGGATTCAACACATTTCAACGCGATTCGACACTTTTCAACGCGATTCGACATGATTCGCCTCGATTCACCTCGAATTTGGTCGATTCGGCTGTATTCAGCTCTGTTCGGCTCTGTTCCGCTCTATTCAGCTCTATTTTACTCTCTTCTGCTCTACTCTACTCTACTTAATTCTATTCTATTCTTTCTATTGTGTTCTGTTCTATTCTAACCTCTCCTACCCTACCCTCCTCTAATCTATTTGATTCGATTCAATGCATTTCGATGTGATTCCACGTGATTAGGCTTGAATCGGCTCGATTTGGCTCTCTTCAGCCTGCATCGGGTCAATTCAGGTCGATTCAGCATATTTAGGCTCGACTCAACCTTCTTCAGCCCCGTTCAGCTCTATTCAACTCTTTTCTACTTTATTCGTCTCCTTTTGGCTCCATTCGACTCCATTCCACACCATTCTACTCCGTTTTACTCCATTCTACACTGTTGTATTCTGTTCTACCCTACCCTACCTACTCTAATCTATTCTAATCCATTCGATTCATCCCGATTTGTCTCCTTTCCTCTCCATTCGACTCGATTCGGCTGGAATTGGATTCGGCTCAAATTGAATTGGATCTCTATTCTGCTCTACTCGACTCTGACTATTCTACTCTACTCAACTCTACTCCATTCCACTCTTTGTATTCTCTTCTCTTCTACTCTCTTCTATTCTATTCCACTGTGCCCTACCGTACCAAATCCCAGCCTAACCTACACTACTCTAATCTATTCAATTTAATTCGATTCCATTTGGCGTGATTCGGCTTCATTCGGCTCGATTTGGCCCGATTTGGCCCTATTCGGCGCTCTTCGCCTCTCTTCAACTCTTTTCTACTCTATTCATCTCTGTTTGACTCCATTCCACACCATTCTACTCCATTCCACACTATTCTATTCTACGGAACCCTACCCCACCCTACCCTATCCGAATCTATTCTGTTCTTTTCTATTATGTTGTATTCTACTCTCATTTTCTATTTTCTCCATTCCATCTTATGCTACTCTCCCATACCCTACACTAAGCTCACCTACCCTGACCTATGCTGTTCTATTCTATTTTCTCTGTTCTGCCATGTGCTACCCTACCCTATGCTACCCCACCATACTCTACCCTACTCTTTGGGGTACTCAATAAGGTACTAATTAAGGGTACTAGTTAGGGCAAGGGTACTGAAGGCAAGGGTACTAGTTCAGGCTACTAGTTAAGGCCAGGGAACTAGTTAAGGGTACTAGTTAAGGTAAGGGTGTTAGTTAAGGGTACTCGTAAAGGCCCGGGCACTAGGTCAGGGTACTAGTTAAGGTATGGGTGGTGTTGAGGGTACTGGTTAAGGGAAGGGTAATAGTGAATACTACTAGTTACAGCCAAGCTACTCCTTAAGGCTACTACTTAAGGGAAGGGTACTAGTTCAGGCAAAGGTTGTAGTTAAGGCTACTAGTTAGGGCAGGGGTACTAGTTCGGGGTACTAATTCAGGGTACTTTTCAAGGCAAGGATACTCTTGAAGGCCAGTTGTCTAGGCTACTGAACTATGCCACTAGTCTAGCTGACTAGTCCAGCTTACTACTCTAGGCTACTACTCTAGCTTTCTCTTGTCTACTCTACTGTACTCTACCATCATCTATCCTAGTCTACCCTGTCTTAAACTACCCTAACCTCTTCTACTCTAATCTATTCAATTTGATTCGATTCAAAATGTTTCCATGCGATTGGACACGATTATGCTTGAATTTCTCAATTCAGCCCCATCAGCTCAATTTGGCTCAAATCGCTTCAATTCAGCTTGATTCTGCCCATTTTGACTCGATTCGGCTCAGTTCACCCTTATTCGGCCATATTCAGCTCGAGTCGACTCTTTTCTACTCTATTTGTCTCTATTCGACTCCATTCTACACTATTCTACGCTATTCTGTTCTACCCTACCCTACTCTAATCTATTCTAATCGATTCGATTGGACGCGATTCGAAACAATTCGACGCGATTCGTCTCGTTTTCTTTCCATTTGGCTCAATTCGGCTAGAATTGGCTCTATTCAGCTATATCCTGCACTATTTGACTCTATTCAACTCAATTCTACTCTACTCTTCTCTACTTTACTCTTCTCTGTTCTACTCTACTCTACTCTATTCTCTTCTTTCTATTCTGTAGTGTTCTATTCTATTCTACCCTCCCCGCCCCTCCCCTCCCCTTCTCTAATCCATTTGATTCGATTCGATTGGACGCATTTCCACGCCATTGGACGCGATTAGGCTTGAATCAGCTCGATTCGGTTCGAATCGGCTCGATTCGGCTCGATTTGGCTCCATTTCGCTCCATTCGGCTCGATTTGGCTCGAACGTGTCGAATCTGCTGGATCGTGCTCGACTAGGCCTTATGTGGCCCTATTTGGCCCTACCCTGCCCTATTCGACTCTTTTCTACTCTATTCATTTCTATCCGTCTCTATTCGACTCCATTCAACTCCATTCTATGCCATTAAACACCATTCTACCCTACCCTACCCTAAGCTATTCGAATGGATTCAATTTGATTTGACCTGATTCAAAGCGATTTGACGCGGTTTGTCTCGTTTTGTCTCCATTAGGCTCCATTTGGCTATGTTCTGCACTATTTGCCTCTATTCTACTCTTCTCTATTCTGTTGTATTCTTTCTCTTCTGTTCTGTTCTGTTCTCTCCTATTCTGTTGTACTCTATTCTATTCTACCCTACCCTACCCTACCCTACTGCACCCCACACAAACCTCCCCTACTTTAATCTATTTGATTCAATTCGACGTGATTTGGCGGGATTCGACGGCTTTCGATGAGATCCGAAGGGATTCAACGGGATTCGAAGAGATTCAATGCGATTCGACATGACTCAGCAGGATTCTATGAGATTCGATGCAATTCAAAGTTATTTGACATGACACTTCGCGATTCGTCGAGATTCGATGACATTCGACGCAATTCAAAGCAATATGAAGCGATTCGACCCGATTTGACATGAAACGATGTGATTCGACGCCGTTGGACATGATTTGGTGCGATTCGAAGCTATTCGGGGACAGTCGTTGCGATTCTGCTTGATTCAGCTCGATTAGGTGCGTTTCGGCACTATACGGCTCTTTTCGGCTGTATTCAGCTCCATTCAGCTCTATTCATCTCTATTCGGCCTCTTCGGCTCTATTCGAATCTACTCTTTTCTACTCTATTCTATTCCGTTCTAATCTCTTCTGTAATACTTACTCTATTCTATTCTAGCCTCCCCACCACTACCCTTCTTTAATCTATACGTTTCGATTCGATTTGATGTATTTGACGCGACTCGATGTGATTAAGCTTCAATCGGCTCGATTCGGATCAATTTGGCTCCATTCAGCTCAGTTAGGCTCCGTTCAGCTCGTTTTGGCTTCAGTCGCTTCCATTCTGCTCGATTCGGCCTTATTCGGCCCTATTCTGCTCTGTTCGACTCTTTTCTACTCTAGTCATCTCTATTTGACTCCATTCTACTCCATTCTATTCATTCCACACCATTCTACACTTTTCTCTATTCTGCTCTACCCTACTCTAATTTGCGGTAATCGATTCGACGCGATTCCTCTCATTTCATCTCTGTTTGGCTCTATTCGACTGCACTCTGTTATACTCTAGTCTACTCTATTGTACTCTCGTCTACTCTTCTCTACTCTATTCTATTGTATTGTTTCTTTTCTGTTCTACTCTATTCTACCCTACCCTATGCTTCCCAACTCTAATCTATTCTAATCCATTCGATTGGATTCGAGTCCACCCATTTTGACGCGATTCGGCTCGATTTGGCTCTGTCCGACTCTATTCTACTCTACTCTATTCCCCTCTACTCTAGTCTACTCTTTTCTGTATTCTTTCTGTATCGTTCTGTTCTATTCCACTCTACTCTACTCTACTCTTTTCTACCCTACCACACCCGAACCTCCCCTGCTCTAATCTATTCAATTCGATTTGACGAATTTTGACGCGATTCAGGTCAAATCAGTTGAATTCGTGTCCATTGGGCTCCACTGGGCTTGAATAGTGTCGATTCGGCTCGATTTGGCACAATTCAGCTTGATTCGGCCTGCTTCAGCTCTACTTGGCTCTCTTGAGCTCTTTTCTACTCTATTCGACTCCATTGCACACCATTCTACTCCATTCTACACTATTCTACTCTACCCTACTCTAATTTACTCTAATTGATTCGATGGGATTCGATACGATTTGTCTCGTTTCATCTCCATTCAGCTCGATTTGACTCTGTTAGACTCTGTTCTACTCTACTCTACACTATTCTGCTCTGCTCTACTCTTTTTTACTCTGTTCTATTGTATTCTTTCTATTCTGTTCTACTGTGTTCAATTCTAATCTACTCTATTCTATTGCATCCTACCCTACTCTAATCTATTCTACTGGATTCGATTCCATGCATTTCGATGCGATTCGGCTCAAATCAGCTCCATTAGGCTCTAGTCGGTTCTAATACATTCTATTCAGCTCTATTCGGCTCTTTTAGACTCTACTCAACTCTATTATCTCTTTTCGACTCCTTTCGACTCCGTTTGACTCCATTCAACTCCCTGCTACACCATTCTACTCCATCCTACTCTATTCTTCTGTATTCTACTCTATTGTACTCTACCCTACTCTACCTAATTGATTAGATTTGATTTGGCTTGAATCGATGGGATTCAAATGCAATTCGATGGGATTCAACGCGATACGGCACCATTCCATGGGATTCGGCGCGATTCGTCCTGATTTCTATCGATTCGGCTCTTTTTGGCTCTATTTGGCTCTATTCAGCAAGAGTCGACTCTGTTCTACTCTACTCTTCTACACTCTATTCTACTCGACCCTATTCTATTCTTTCTGTTCTGTTCTACCACATTCTATTCTCCCCTACCCTACCCTAATTTACCCTACTGTAATCTGTTCGATTCTATTCGGCACACTTGAACGCGATTCGACCTGATTCAGGTCGTAGTGGCTCGATTCAGCTCCTTTCCGCTCCATTAGACTCGATTCGTTTCCACTCGGCTCTTTTCCGCTCTATTCAGCTCTTTGCAGCAGTATTCGACTCTATTTGACTCTAGTCTACTCTATTCTTTCAATTGTCTTCTATTCTACTCTAGTCTATTCTACCCTACCCTACCCTAACCTTACCTGCCCTACACTAATCTATTTGATTGGATTCAACACATTTCAACGCGATTCGACACTTTTCAACGCGATTCGACATGATTCGCCTCGATTCACCTCGAATTTGGTCGATTCGGCTGTATTCAGCTCTGTTCGGCTCTGTTCCGCTCTATTCAGCTCTATTTTACTCTCTTCTGCTCTACTCTACTCTACTTAATTCTATTCTATTCTTTCTATTGTGTTCTGTTCTATTCTAAACCTCTCCTACCCTACCCTCCTCTAATCTATTTGATTCGATTCAATGCATTTCGATGTGATTCCACGTGATTAGGCTTGAATCGGCTCGATTTGGCTCTCTTCAGCCTGCATCGGGTCAATTCAGGTCGATTCAGCATATTTAGGCTCGACTCAACCTTCTTCAGCCCCGTTCAGCTCTATTCAACTCTTTTCTACTTTATTCGTCTCCTTTTGGCTCCATTCGACTCCATTCCACACCATTCTACTCCGTTTTACTCCATTCTACACTGTTGTATTCTGTTCTACCCTACCCTACCTACTCTAATCTATTCTAATCCATTCGATTCATCCCGATTTGTCTCCTTTCCTCTCCATTCGACTCGATTCGGCTGGAATTGGATTCGGCTCAATTGAATTGGATCTCTATTCTGCTCTACTCGACTCTGACTATTCTACTCTACTCAACTCTACTCCATTCCACTCTTTGTATTCTCTTCTCTTCTACTCTCTTCTATTCTATTCCACTGTGCCCTACCCGTACCAAATCCCAGCCTAACCTACACTACTCTAATCTATTCAATTTAATTCGATTCCCATTTGGCGTGATTCGGCTTCATTCGGCTCGATTTGGCCCGATTTGGCCCTATTCGGCGCTCTTCGCCTCTCTTCAACTCTTTTCTACTCTATTCATCTCTGTTTGACTCCATTCCACACCATTCTACTCCATTCCACCACTATTCTATTCTACGGAACCCTACCCCCACCCTACCCTATCCGAATCTATTCTGTTCTTTTCTATTATGTTGTATTCTTACTCTCATTTTCTATTTTCTCCATTCCATCTTATGCTACTCTCCCATACCCTACACTAAGCTCACCTACCCTGACCTATGCTGTTCTATTCTATTTTCTCTGTTCTGCCATGTGCTACCCTACCCTATGCTACCCCACCATACTCTACCCTACTCTTTGGGGTACTCAATAAGGTACTAATTAACGGGTACTAGTTAGGGCAAGGGTACTGAAGGCAAGGGTACTAGTTCAGGCTACTAGTTAAGGCCAGGGAACTAGTTAAGGGTACTAGTTAAGGTAAGGGTGTTAGTTAAGGGTACTCGTAAAGGCCCGGGCACTAGGTCAGGGTACTAGTTAAGGTATGGGTGGTGTTGAGGGTACTGGTTAAGGGAAGGGTAATAGTGAATACTACTAGTTACAGCCAAGCTACTCCTTAAGGCTACTACTTAAGGGAAGGGTACTAGTTCAGGCAAAGGTTGTAGTTAAGGCTACTAGTTAGGGCAGGGGTACTAGTTCGGGGTACTAATTCAGGGTACTTTTCAAGGCAAGGATACTCTTGAAGGCCAGTTGTCTAGGCTACTGAACTATGCCACTAGTCTAGCTGACTAGTCCAGCTTACTACTCTAGGCTACTACTCTAGCTTTCTCTTGTCTACTCTACTGTAGTCTACCATCATCTATCCTAGTCTACCCTGTCTTAAACTACCCTAACCTCTTCTACTCTAATCTATTCAATTTGATTTCGATTCAAAATGTTTCCATGCGATTGGACACGATTATGCTTGAATTTCTCAATTCAGCCCCATCAGCTCAATTTGCTCAAATCGCTTCAATTCAGCTTGATTCTGCCCATTTTGACTCGATTCGGCTCAGTTCACCCTTATTCGGCCATATTCAGCTCGAGTCGACTCTTTTCTACTCTATTTGTCTCTATTCGACTCCATTCTACACTATTCTACGCTATTCTGTTCTACCCTACCCTACTCTAATCTATTCTAATCGATTCGATTGGACGCGATTCGAAACAATTCGACGCGATTCGTCTCGTTTTCTTTCCATTTGGCTCAATTCGGCTAGAATGGCTCTATTCAGCTATATCCTGCACTATTTGACTCTATTCAACTCAATTCTACTCTACTCTTCTCTACTTTACTCTTCTCTGTTCTACTCTA